>NC_134198.1:2687447-3038697 GCF_964188355.1 Buteo buteo | reverse complement strand
TTGCTATTATCTAAGGGATTTGAGGACTGAGTAAGAATTTTACGTGATGATTGAGAAGAAATATTTACTAGATCACAGAACATGAACCTACGCATACAGAAGGGAATTGATTCTAATACTATGAAATACAGCATGGGATAATGGAATTAAAATAGGAAAGGGAGAAGTGAAGTAGAGAGTACTCTTTGGAAGGAAGCTGCAGAAATCCCATTGCTTGGGATTGCCCTCTTAGAAGCCAAGTTACCTGTGTGGGTGGTCTGACGTTGCAAGGATTCCAGATGCAGGGCAGTAGGTGTACCTTTCCCTCTCACACGATTGCCATTACAGGCCTTTTACAGCGTTCAGGAGAACTTCCACACTGCGACCGACCGCTTCAGATGTGCCCCAGTTTCAAGGCAGCCCGGTTGTAATCTTTAGCCGTGCACCTTCTGAGTAACAAATGGAGGGCAAAGTATCGATGACGCAGTTACAGTCTGTGATGTGCAGTGGTGATGTGTGTTACTGATTTGTGTGCGTATTCATTGTTTTACTGTGAAATACTGGCTCCGGGAGAACATCCCACTTCAGAATAGAGTTGCCAAAAAGCAAAAAGATGCAGGATTCACACAGATACCTTGGCAATGTAACCGTACGTGTTGCAGTGTGATTGCCAGCTCTGTCTCCTCTGTATTTTCGCTCTTCTTAGTATAATAGTGCTATGTGGGAGTTTGATGCAGACTTGGCTGTCACTTAACTCTTCACAGCTCCAAGTTGTTTGTGACAAATCCAATTTTTGAAAGTTCATTGAGTGGGAGAGCAAGTGGCAATGTGTGTTTCATATTACATCTGATACACAGCATGCTACCATTACAGGTATTTTTGGAGCAGGTAAATGCGTGATTTCTAATAGGTGTGTTTTTCTTCATTGTAAGTTACTTCAGTGACACCACTGCTCATTACAACCGATGGAAGATGTCCTGTGGTCTCCAGTGAGCATCATCTCAGGAGCACAGTCAAAGAATCTCTGTTTTGGCTTGGCTCCACAGCATCTTCTTGAAGAAGAGTACAAACTTCTTGGGCAAAAAATAACAAAACAAAACTATGTTATACTAATTCCAGCTTAGGTTCATTTTTAAAATGAGGATATCTCTTGTATCTACAGTTAAAGTTTTTCTTTGAAGTGTTTCTCAGTATAGTAAGGATGCTAAAAGCATCTCTTGCCAAAGTAAATGTTACTCCTCAATCATCGGTCTGTTCTAGAGGTGGTTAAGTTATCAGCACAGTAGCAGAGCACTTTGTTGGCGTGTGGTCTTAACCTCCACTGAGAACTATTGCAACAGACTTGCTGGGAAGAAGAAAAAGCGTTACGATTGTTCACCTTTATATCAGCTCTTTTCCCCATTAATTTATGCTAGGCTTTGCTTGATGATGCAGTTCCCCGTGTTTCTTCTGTGGCGTGTGACGGCAGGGCTGAAGTGCACAGCCATCAGTGTTAATTACTGCCTGCCTACCTACAGCTTGGGGCCCAGCACATCCCAGATTCAAATAATTTTATTACTACTAAAAATATTTTGGTTTCAGTTTTTTCTTTTTAGTTTCACTCTCCAGCTTCGAAGGGCGTAGCCTGGAGGGAGAAGCACCGGAGCATGTAGCGAGGTTTGAATTCAATCCACATCACTGCCAAAGGTCTCCTTCGTGGCTTGCAGCAAGTCACAGCACGTGGAACCGTCTCATCTGCTGTAACACGGAGATCGCAGTACTGCCCTGCCTTGTGGGAAGATAAATCAGCAGTTCCTTGTGATATGATGACGTGCAACAGCTAGGGATGCCCGTAATCATCTAGTCGTGCTCTTCCTCCCTCCTCTGCCTTTTCTACCAGGTAGTTATTAGGCTGTCAGTCGTTCCTCGCATGGGCGGCTGCAGAGAGCTTTGTGGCTGATGTCCTTTCGCTTGCTGGGTACGGTGGTGTGTGCGCAGAGTGCGGAGCCTGGCGCGGGCAGCGAGATGAAGGTCGTGGAGCCGAAAGGTTGCTCTGTGTCCTGCATGGCAGAGGGTGGGTGAACTGTGCGTAGCTGGATCCGTTGGGTGAGGGGGATTTCACGTGGAGTGGTTTGAATTCGGGACTCGTTTTCAAGTGGTGGAGAATTCAAGGCTGATTATAACGAGTACAGTTATCACCAGTTTGTTTGTGGCGAGATGGCAATATGTTCTTAAATGACTGCAACTTCAAAACTGTCTTCGGTTGGTTTTAATAGCCTGCTGGTTTTCACGTGGTTGTATCACAACTTGCTGTTTCTCACAGTATCGTTGCCATTTGTGTCTTGGCTCCTCCCTGTCTGTGGTAAGATAACTAGAGTGATCTGGCCCGATACCTTTAAAAAAGCTGATTGCTTTTTACCTTAGGTGAAAAGAAATGCAATATTAGAGTAACAAAAATCTCATAAAGGTGAATTGTGGTGAGGTCTATCTTCTGCTGTTACGTTGGGTGGCTTTTGGACAGCTGTTTTAAGGTAGCCTTTGAATACCTTTTAGGTGGACTTGCTGCAAACTGCATTTTGAGAGGATCTGCTGGTTTTGTTGTTTGGGGATTTTAAATCGGCATGTTCACAGGTAACTTGTCCTGGCTGAGAGGAAGTTTTTCTTTTACCCAAATATCTGCTTGTTCTTTATCTTTGGGCAGGGCTCTCTGTGTTTGTATTGTTTAGGATGGAGATACGTGGTGAATCATGAAGCACGAAACACGTCCTCCAGGACAGGGGGTTGTACCCTCACCCCGGTTCTGCTGGTGGTCTGGGTGGGCTCCTCGCTGGCCCAGGGCCCTGGGGAGGTTGGCTGGAGCGCAGTCGCTTCGCCAGTCTCTGGTGAAGGGGTAGTAAGGGACGAAGAAGGGCTGGTACTGCTTGCTCTTTTCCTTTGGAATAAGAGCCTAGAACCAGGGACCCGCACCATTACAGAAGTTAATCTGATTACGTCATTCCACTAGGCGTCATCGGGGGAATGAAGAAACGGGGTGGGTGCTGTTCTGGGTGCGTCTCCCTGTGCTCCCTTCACAACCCGAGAGCTCTGTCGCTGCCCTGGGCACCGCAGCGTGCCGGCAGGGCTGTCCTACCTGCGGTCCGCAGCGTTCGGAAGGGTCGCAACTTCAAATCTCTCTTCTGCCATAAACCTCGGTGAAGTCTTGGCCAACTGACCTGCGGCTGACTCCGTAGTAAAACCCACAATGCATCAAAAATTTAATCCACTTGCCACAACCCGTGTAACAGGAGGTGCCTGTGCTGTGTGGCTGTGTTTTGTATTGACCCCAGTACCAAGTATCGCTGTGTGTTTATTAGAACTCTGTAAATTTAAATAGTCATTGAATTCCCCCCTAGGAACTGCCCTGGGATGCTTGATGCAAGGCCGTGGAAGTCCATCTCCTTGTGCCCTTTGGCTTGATGATGTGGCTGCAGAGCCGCGCTGTGTCACGGAGAGGGAGGTGGGGGTTGAATCCCCCGGTGAGGAGGGTCTCCCACCCCCCAAGTTGCTTATTTAATCCCTTGTGTTTTGGGGATGCTGAGGTTATGGAGCGAAGCCGTGTGCTTTGCACAGGGAGCAGCAGCTCTGTAGTGTATTTTGCATTGAAGACAACCAAATCGGAGGCGCATCTTGTGCCTCCCAGATATGTCATCGTATTTTCAGGGGGAATATCTTAGAGTTTATCAGTCTGATATGGTCGTTTAACTACCAGATACGGTGCAGTGGTAAATAATGACTGAGCAAGCTGAGCGTGCGACGGCCTTTTCTCCTAGGTGCTCCCTAAGGACAGGTTTCCTTTTGGGTGCACGTGTGTCCCTGCAGAGGCAGCACCGGGGGTCCCTGGTCCTCCCACTGCCCACCAGAGGAGACCCTCCGCTGTCCCAGCTTTGGGCAGGGCGACTTAGTGGCCGTGCTTCAGCCATTACCACTCCTGATAAACGTCTGCACCGTAAATACCTGCACGTCGGATGCCCCTCTATAACTTGAGATCAAAAAAAGCAGCAAAGTTCCTGTCCTGTGTTAAGTGGAGACTCTACCCACCATGTGCAAGCTACTTTCCTGGTCCTTCGGAGCCCCGAATTTCTGCAACAGACTCTGGAATTTATAGGTAAACGCTGACTTCCAAGAGTTGTTATTTTCTTTAATCCCACCTGCTATTGCACCGAAGCATCTAGGAATCCCTGGCTCTTTTTGATTGATGCTTGTCATAAAAAATTCAGTGGTTGTAGGTCTAATTTCTGCAACACTTTAGGACTAATTATATGACAACCTGCTGCCAAAATTCCTTGGGTTTGGCTCCTGCAGTAATTTTTCTCTGTGTTGGATTCCACTCTGGGTTTGATTGTTCACTGTGGATAATGAGCAGCTACTGCATTGCTGTAAGCCCCTGTATTTATTGCACAGTCTTTGAAAATGAAGAGCAGACTGAAAGTTTACTGTTGGTGTGTGGGTCTCTGGGAGTTGTGAGTGAGTTATGCTGGAAAATAGAGTCAAGTTCCATAGCCCAGCCTCTGCCTTCTCACAGATTCATCTCCTTCTATGCAAGTAGTTAACTGTGCTTTTATTTTTTTTAATCTCTAGGTTAGTGATTTAAAAAAAACCAACAAACTTCCTCCATTCATTATTTTGAAAGCTGCTGCATCTAATAAGTACTCTTTAATAGCCAATTTCAGTAATCATCTACTTAATTGTCCTTACTCTTGTCTCTACTTTTTTATAAACTATTGACTAATGTGAATATTGCACTATTTAATATTCATCAAAATCTTTGCCAGAGTAGTTTCATCACTGTGATTCAAAAGGTGCAAGTTCACCTTTGGAATCAACATACTTGTTTTACACACTGATGGGTCACGATGCCCGAGATGTGGCTTCTGGGGAAAAAACCCCAAACCCTTCTGTTGGCAGTAGACTCTAGCACAGTGATCTCTATAGCAAAACTGAGTAAAGATTTCAAGGCCTTTCCAGACAGACTTTAGCTGCATAAACCAGACTGCAATGGCACTTGCTCCGCAAAAATTAGAAGTCCTGACTAATGAGCTACTTCTGCCCCTGCTGTTTGTCCCCATGTGCCTCTCCTCTTTGCATGTTCTGGGCCTAAAATGTTTCTGTCCTGGTGGTGCTGACACCGCTCAGCCCCAAAAACGCGGTATCCTGCCTCCCACTGGTTTGCTCGGTGCAGTCATTGCCCTTTGAGGAGACCAGGCAGATGATTCTCCTGACACATAAGTCAGTCATTTAATTTTTTAAATGCATGAAACTCCTCACCTGCTTAAGCTTGACTGCATGCATTTGCAGGACCCAGATCGAGATCTTTGCATGCACCCAAATCAACTTCTGTGATGGCGGTGTGCAGCATGCAGCAATCTGCAGGTAAAGGCTGGGGGGAGTGGTGGACATAGTCAACCAGATGTACTGAAAAGCTCTTTGCAACTGTAGATAAAGTGGTGATTTTTTTTTTTTCTTTTTTTTGCTGTTAAGATGCTTGAAAAGGTCTGTGCCCCCAAGCAGGCATGTGGTAATAAGGCTGGCTTACAACTTAGGCAAGAAATTTTTAATTAACTGCAGTCAGTTGGTTTAAATTACTTTCAAGACTCTCTTTTCTTGGAAATAATGTCTTTCAGCATGTCCTCCCTCAGCCTCCAATGCAGCGATCTTAACCGTATCTCCATCTACTTGAGGTAATGTACTCATCATGACAGAACACTCCCCGGCTTAGTCTCCCTAGCCCAGCTTCGCTAGGTGATTACAGCTGCAGGACACGGCTCCGAGCGCTGCTCTTCTTCCTTCTGAAAACTTGGCCTCAAGGAACCGACACCTCTGAGCCTCCCTCTTCCCCGTCACCATCCTCACCAAGCCCCTTGAGTCTTGCCCGTAATTTCTAGCCTTGCTCCTCACAGTGGTGTGCTCTTCCTGAAGACCCCAGGCCCATCTATTAGGGCACCTTCATTAAGCCCAGAACCAAGATACTACATGAGCAGCGTCTAGCCAAGACTATCCTTTCACACCATGGCTGTTAATGACCAACCCCAATCTAACAATGTGCCTTTGAATTTCACAGAGCAGGCTCTCACACAGCTGTGTCAACGTGTGTCTGCATTACCTATGGAGGTTCCTCATCAAAGTACAGTGGGGTTAATCCTAGGAAGTAAAGTGATGCTTGGAATATAGCTCCCAAGGAAAGGTAGGCTATCATGCTAAATTCAGTGAAGCCCACTGTTTGGATCAGCACTTCTGGCGTGTAGGACACAGCCTGGCTGGTTTGAGTCCTGCCCATGTCTGGTCCATGCAGCAGCCGAGCCCCGCAGCGTTGGGCAAGAGCCAGGACCCAGAGTCCCCACCGCGGCACTCGCTGTAAATGGACATTCTGCCACATGCATTTGGGTTTTTTTTTCGGGTTGGAGCGTCTGCAGAGAGGCAAGGCAGGGTGAAGACAGACTAACTGAAAACAAAATGAAAATGTAAAGGAGGGGAAGCCCAGACCACATAGAACAAGATTAAATATGCATATGTGCAGAAGTAATAGCAATTACATTGCTTTCTGAATTAAACCACTTGAGCCAGAATCATTTAAGACCAAACACAGACTACTGCCAGCTTAGTGAAAAGAATTTATTAGAAATTGTTAAGCACTACACAAAACTAGTTTTTAGAGTATTTTTTCAGTAGACAGCACTCCAGCCTTATGCTACAAACACCATATTGTGGACTTTGGACAGCCACTGTGCTCCTTAAGATACATCTTTAGGATGAGACATTCAAGCAGCATGCACAGTGAGACAGTGGAAGGAGTGCAAGGAAAACCCTTTTGATTTGCATAAGTTCACAGAAGGTATACAGTTTTGTACTTGTTTTCCTCAAGGCAATTTGGATAGAATGAATTACTGGTACCCTAGAGGCAGCGAGGGGGCTCAGCGTCCCCAGCACTTTGCCTTCAGTGCTAGTGCATGTTGAGACTTTCAGTACAAGGAGTTTCAATAAATAGAAACACAGCGTTTATACTATTTTAACAAAAACATGACTACAAGGTTAAAGTACATGCCTTCTTGGGCAGTTGCACCAACAGAGACCTCACTGCTTTTTGGGAAAAATAGGAGGAGAGTTTATGTATTAAGGCAATGCATTTTTTTTTAATTCAACATAGAAATTGTAATGAACTGTGTATTTTCTGTTAAGTTCTGAAGTATTTCATCGTAAAAAATAAAGTTACTGATCACATGCTACTCTATCTGATATTCTTCATTACGTTTTGAAATACAGTGGAGCATCACTATAGTCACTGCCCCAACAACACGGCAGCAAGTGACAGCTTATCTTCCAGCCAGGAGCTGCAAAACAAGAAATTAATGACCCCTCCCCTCACCCAGTTTAAATCCTCCAGTGTTCCTTCCCACCCAATTTCCACCTCTCCTCTAAAAGGGAAAAAAAACCCCCACAGAACATTTATCTGGCTCCTGAAAGGAGCTTTATAGCAAGGCTCGACTGTATAGCGTAAAAAGATACAAAAAGTCGTTAAAATCCAAAAATTCAGAGAAGGAAAATGTAATAAAAATAAGTACGCATGGCGTGATAACCCAGGATAGACATAGCAATTTGCTACAACATTTTTCAAAAAGTGCTAACCAATTTTAGCTTAAAATAGTTCAAGAGATCATACAAATTGCTACCACAGTGTAAAACTGAGTATTTTGAAAAATCTAAAACCTGGCTTGACTGTAGAAAATGTATTATATCTGTTTCTAATTTACATAGTATTTTTATTTAGGCACACAAAAATAAATATAGACAGTCAAATGCTTCATTAAGTCCGTAGAAAGCTATAGTTAAAACCAAGTGAGCAATTGTTGCGACAAACATCACATTTTTTACATGTATATATCTCTCTATAATTACGTGTGTGTACAGGGTTGTATATCCCTTATTTCATCCTCAGGCTTCTGCAAAAGTTAGTTATGGGTAAGACTGCGTTTTCTGCCAAGAACAGTCACTGTGGGAACTACTGGCTACTAAGAGATCATTTCTCAGAAAACTTGATTGATACTTTCTGTCAAAACGGTTTATAGTCATGTTTTTGGGCCAGGAGACCTTGGGCTGGAGCAGAAGCCAGGCTGAGCCAACACCAAAGGTTGTTACTGTGTGGGAGTGCTGGAATTTCAATAGCACTGTCTAAGGGAACAGAGATTTCTGTCTCAAAGTAAGGCTCCTTCTCCACTCAAACCCAGAAGGATCCCAAGCTGTTCTTGCCGTAAGGAGCACACAGCAATGACAGTGTTCCAGCAACCCTCCCTGCTGCTGCTACACCTCAGTAAGACTGGTTTTAAGCATTCCCCTAGCACATTCAATGACCCCACATCTGCTTTTAAAATGCTTGTGGTACCTCTGCTGACCTCCCTAGACAGAAGTGCTCAGGGAAGTAGAAAAGCCGTTGCAGGTGACTTCAGATTGTGCACACTCAACGATACCAGCCTGGTGACGCATGCTACAGTCCCTAGTTAACGAAGAAAAGTACTAGGCGGTTAAGATTGGCACAGCAGGCAGTCTCTGAGCAACTGGGAGCCTAGTAACAAATTCCAGCTTCCTTAATTTTACTTGAAGAAACTGGTTTATGTTTCTGAACATCCAGCTCTTGCCTACTAATTCCCTACTAGCTAAGGGCAGGGTTAGACATGAACTGAGGTTGTCAGTGTGTGGTGAGTGAGGGCTTTCAGCACATAAAAATTATTCAAGTTCATCCCACTATCTTGAAACAAATTGAAAAACGTCACAAACAAAACCAAGCAGCATAATTTTTATTTGGTGTTACAACAGACGTGCAGTGCCCATGGTTTTGGGCACTGCATTTTACTGTTTATGATTTTTCTTTTTAAAATCTAAACAGTTCTTCTGTTCAGACAACTCCATGTGCTTTTTTTTTTTATATATACACATCGTGACCCCTGCATTCAGCCTGTCCAGTTAACGCTAGAAATATTTGTCAAGGCAATACATTATTTTATCTTTGCTATAATTATGGAGAAATCAAAAGAAAAAATTTTACTTTAATCTGACCAATTACATGTACTGTACATACCTGTTCCAAAACCAATGTACCCAGACAGAAGTTTCTAGTTTAATGCACTCTTATTCAATTCAAAATGCTGTACATCTAAGTATCCACACAATCGTACATTCCTAATGATTCTTCTTTACACCTTTATTTTTTTAGACATCTGTTTTTAAAAAGGAATAAAGAAGTTGCCCTGTAGATCTATATTTCTTTAGAACAAAACATTATATACTACATTGAAAAATAATTTTATCAAAACCAGATTCAAATCACTGTCATGTACAATTTTCAGTTAACGGTTCATATTGAAATTGCACTTTGCAGATAGAATAAAATTAAAAACTGAAAACATGTTCTATTTCCTTTCACAGGAGACTGCTTCTTCAAGATTTTTCTTCCGTGAATGTTTATATTTGTCTACATACGCTTTCACTAGATTTGCCACTTTTGCAGAATTAACTTCTCCGCTCTTGCTATGACAAACCTACAACAGTTTTAAAGAAAAAAATGTTTGAAACATTTCTGTTGATGTGCTGCTATTTCACTTTATTTATCCTCCCAACATCCCAGGTTTCTCCATCTCAGGCAGAACAACTTTGGAAACTCCTAATGCTTCCCAATTGCTTCCCAAATACTTCTGAATTCCCATTCAGCTCTTTCACACAATAAATGAGTTACGTTCTGAGGAGCTGAAAAAGCTCTCAAGGAGAAAGACCAAAGTATTTTTGCTTTTCATGTTCCCCCTCCCAGCAGCTACAGGTTCTTCCCACAAGATTTAGGAAATCCATCCCAAACCGTACCTCAATTGAAATGTATGCATTGCAGATGAATAGATCAACTTACTTTATCTACAGCTTTCCGCACAATTTCTTTATATTCTTCCTTAGTGATGTCTTTATTTTGGTAGAAAGGCTTAATAGCTAGTTTGACCTCTTGTGCCGCTTTTTCTTGAATTAACAATTTCTAATGAAAAAACAAACTTGAGTATTATTTTTCAGTGCCTGATAAAAAGACACATATGCAATCACAAATTAAAACTTCACAAAGTTACTACAGAAGACTAGAAAACCATGCTGCCCTCATTCACATTTCAGATCCATGTGAGCAGCCTGTGTTTTACCAAGAACAGAATGTTGTCCCACAGCAATTTAATATTCATAATAGTGCTGCTTTAAAGAAGACTACATTAAAGAGAGTCAACTTGCTAGTTTATGCCCTACAGCCACCATGAAAGTATCATGTACATGATGTTATTAAGTATATTACACAGAAGGGGTATTGTTATAATTTACTATTTTTTAGTATCTCGAAATTTTATTTTATATATTTTATAGATATAGATATATATGGTTTTTTATATATTGTATACACACACACACACACTCTGAACTTTGAACTTGCCTGGTCCTTCTTTGAGCTATCTGCACTGGCTTCCACCGTTACGCTTGCTTTGTTTTCTCCCAATTTTACAGCTGCGTTAGAGCTTTTGATGTGACTTGATGACGTTGCATTACCCGAACTTGGTCCCTGAACTGTTCCCATGTTTCCCAGGACTGCTGTTGGAGCAGGCAAGACTGGAGCACTCATGTTATTACTTACATGAGCAGCATTTGGAATACCCTGTTTTAAAAAGTTATCAGCAGTTAATACATTATCCTTCAGCATGACAGCATGCCCTTCTAGAAGTCTCAGCAGCTATAGAAAGAGCATCAATACTACATGCTTTGGTTCATTAGCTAATTTCCACACTGTTCCATTATTATGGAAGAAATCCACAATATATCAAATCTACTTAAAGGGAAAAAAACCCCACAAAGCTTGAAAAGTAAGGTATCCTCCACGTCACCACTGTGGTTGCTAGATTCCGGCTCTGATCCCAGTGATAAAGCAAAGTACCCTGCAAACAGGCACGGAGCGCATTAGCACAAGGGGAAGGAAGCTTATGGCTGCAGAACCTCTCTACTTGTCACAGGAGAGTACAGGAAGCTCTGTTTTGTACATCAGATTAACATTTTTTTTTTACAAATTAGCACCTAAACATACATATAAAAAGTCATCTTAAACCACACTTGCATTCCTGCATCGTAATGATGCTGCTTTGGAAACATTTCTTTTCATGTTCGTTATCATCTTGAACTTGTGAATGCATTTCAAATGTAAAACACACCTACAGGTCTACTTGAGGCTAGAGGTGAAATGCTGGTTGAAGCACTGTGATCTGTTTCTCAGGAAAAGCCATTTTCTGTACACTTCCAAACATCACCAAAAGACCACGGGCACTGTTGATACTTTGGAACTGAGAAATTAAGTAGCTCTCAGACCTCAGATAGAAGTCATTTTATAGCAAAAGCCCAGAACACATCCTCCCAACATATTTCTGGCAGGCTACCCTAAATGCTACTTTTTTGCAGGTAATCACCATTATCTTTTTCACATTTGCATTTATCCAGATGGAAAATAATGAAACAGGAATCTGAGCTCCTTGGAAAGGACACAGATACTGAGCTGTTATAACCAGCGTGCTAACACTTGCCAGCGTACTCTCTTAATTTTCCTGTCAACAGGAAGGGCAGGTGGAGTCCTGCAGTATTCAGTGACTTCTGTCGTGCTACCACCAAGGACTTGTTCAACGAATGCTCAAAGCAAGAGCAGCAGCTCCCAGGAGCATTCAGGTTCATGGACACCATTCCACAGAAGCAGGTAAGAGCAACAAATTAACAGGGGCTTTACTAACAAATAACTGTATTTTGGAGCAATACACAATATCTTTATAGAAACATATTTACTGCTGCACTAGATACTGTATTTCACAGAGGTTTGTAGCCTATGTTCTGACTTCTTACATTTTTAGAAGTTAAACCTACTCAATTTCCAATTGTGAAAATATTTTAATGACAGACAGCATGCATTAGTCAAATGAACAAGCAATCTACCAGCCTTTTAGTTCCAATAGTACCTAACTGTTTTACCTTACAGAGTATTAAAGTATTTCATATGGCCTGTAACCACACTCGGTATTTCCCACAGTACTTCACTCCTTTTGTTCTAAGTTAATGACTATGAATAGGTAACAGCAGCTGAAAGTGAAAAAAATGTAGGCCATTTTTTGGTTTGCTTCAAATCTTTAAAGGTGATGCATGAAAACAGAGGGTTAGAAATCATTGTTCTAGAACACCACTTTTTCAACCTGGAAGGCAGGGGAAAGCATTTTAGGTTAGAGCAGGCAGCCTGCAACAGAAAAAAAAAGCACAAACCTCAGTCAAACCCCAAAGAGCCTTTTACACATCACAGATGCAGCGTTACATCTCCTTGCAGTGCCATGCATTCTCCTGGAAGTTGTTCATATTGCTTTCCCTGATATAACAGCTCTTAATATAAACAGCTGGCTACAGGAGGAGCTCACACACACAAAGGTTGCTTTAAGATCTCTTGAAAGGCACAAAAAGATGGTCTGACCTGCCCCAAGCACGCCAGAGTCTTTTTGAAACTGGAGAAATGAAGTGAGAGTTAGGTCTCAAATGGGGCATGCAAAACCAGGAGAATCAGGCAAGAAGGGGGAAGTAAAATGTACCAAAGAAAGCTTGGAAATTATTAACAAAAAGGCTCAAAAGATTGAACAGAATAGAGAACACGTGTGTGGGGGGAAGCTGCTGAGATAGTGACAGCTGGAGAATGGAAGTGTGTAACAAATGGGTGCCATGCAGTAGTTGATAATTTCCTCTGTTGATACACCCCATGGGATGAGAACTGCAATAAAGAGGTTTAGGTCACTTCCTACATGCTGCTGAAAGAGGATTCAACCATTTCCTAAAGCTTAAAAATCAGGTTTTTAAGGGGAAAACTTAGTTTTGGAAATGGGACACTTCTGAGAAGAAAAAGGTAATGGGCAACATTGATGAAATTTTTCAGTGTTCCATTACCAGCTGGAACACCTTGTTACCACAAAACCCCAGTAATGGTGTCGTGTATTATTATTTGCAAGCTATAGCCCCAAACCAACCCATATCCTCATGGATACTTCCACTTGAAATTTGGTGTGGGGTGGAAGACGACAGGCAAGAGAGAAAGAAACTGCAAGTATAAATTTATCAAGACTATGGTATTCAATACAAGAAATGCTTAACTGATATTACTTTGATACTGCTCTTGCTATGGCTTCTGATAAAGCATACCTGCAATTGTTTTCCATCTTGCTGTGAAGCAATGTAGTTGACTTGTTGAGATGGTGGGGGTGGAGGTGGAGGCGGAGGTAATCCCTGAGACAAATTTGTGGGAGCAGCTACCTGTATGAGAGGCACTCCGGTAGGGAGATGCATGGGCATTGGAGGGTGGATGTTGAAAGGATTTCGTTGCATATTCATCATGGGAGGAGGGACACCCACTGGATACGGAAAGATATTCATAGGTTGGTGCTGTGCATTCACTTGTGGCATTACATTCATTTGTTGCTGCATCATATTTATTGGTAACTGAGAACTATCACTCTGCTGGTTGCCTTGGTCTTTGAGATTTGGATCTATCAAAAGAAAGAAACAGACAGTATATGAAGTAGAAAACCCGTACTTCATAAAGCAAAAGTGGGGCCAGGTGTCTAAACTCTTCATGAAGTATGGAGTATCAAAAAGCTTTCTATAATCTGCATATTTTAAAGACATTGCATTACATCATTACACAGCACTCATCACCAGACACGTCATGGAGCCAAATGCTAGTTTCTGAGTTTAAAAAGTTCAGGTTACTATGGAAGCCTGCATTTTGAATTTCTATTTTCTCTACTTGTTCCCAAAGCACAGCTAATAAATTATTTCATCACAGTGAAACAGTAATTCTCCACCAAAGAGTGGGAATACAACATAACTTATCCAGCTTCTGCAGTTGCAGAAGGTTAGTCATACATTATCACATATGCAATTCTCCGCTCTCCTTTGCCTGATTCACACACACTCACTGTACATTCCTGGTAACTACAGAAATACTCTGCTGTTATTTTTTTTTTTTCCCCCCACTGAATACTAAATCAACCTCAACCAATTTCAAAGATGTTCATATTCAGAAAGAGTTGTTCAAAAAGCCTGTAATGGTAGAACAGGTATAGCCTAGAAGTAAAAATAACCTCTCAGAATGGCACTTCTTAAAAAAAAATTACTTTAGTATCTCATTCTATCTTCAACAGAAGCCAGAAAGTTAGAATCTAGATACAAGCATCAAGCCTTCCAAAAGTCAAGAAATTAGTTCTGAGAAAGGGTTGATGGGTTATAATTCAGATGTCCTTCCCTTAAAATCCCTTCCTTGAGGAACCCTGTCACCTAATTCACAGGGACTGGGACTTAAACCCTCATGCTCCACCCCAAATCACCTTTTTTAAAGATTACGGGATAACAGAATTGCTGAGGTTGGAAGGGACCTATCGAAATCGCCTAGTCCAACCCACAATTCACATCTGTCTTACTTCAGAGCATTAATAATCTGTGGATGACTTCTTAGCTATTCAGAATCCATCTCATCCACAGTTAACTCACTTTCTACCAAAAAGTTTATTTCTGTCAGGGCAGTTACCTTTTCGATATGAAATACTCAAAAATATTAGACTTCTGTTGAGGCTTTAGAGGAATTTTAATGCCAAGTACAGTAAAAGCACTGGTTTTGCATTTATAAACCTCCCTAGATTTTTTAAGCATATAAAGAGGAAAATGCTTATTAAGAAGCAAGATAAATGTCAACATAATGATTTGTCATCTCTAGAATCCTCTGTGTGGGTCTGCACAGGCAAATGCAAATCTCCTTGAAAAAAATGACCCTTTTTAAAAGGTGCGCAGATGCTAAAAGTAACCATGAAGAGGATTTGCTTTCTCTTCAACCAAATACTTAAGTAACACTCTTCAGATACATAGTCCTTAAATTTCATCTAACTTCAAGCAAAACCAAAAAGCCATCAAAATACAAGCAATCCCCAAACTCCACACCTACAAACCTCCATATTCCAAAAGACTATGGATCTACCCCAAATTATTTTGAAGAACTAAGCAACTTGAGATAGGTCAATGTGACTAGGATTTTACTCTGCCACTGCAGCTGTAGCTAAGTTTTCAAAACTATGAATACCTTGTTCAGGTGTCTCCTCTTCTTGTCTCATTCCCCATCCAGACTGTGGGCTTGATGAATTGCGTCCTCTTCTTGAATAATAATTCTGCACATCAGCAGGTAAAGTCTTTCTTACAGCCCAGCTAGATGCAGATGTCCACCCAGATCTGTCAGCAGGTGTATCGAAAGAATAATCTTGTTCATTCTTACGCTTGTATGGCTGATGTTCTGGGAACCTTGAAGTTTCATTCCCAGAACCATCTGAGCTCCCTGAGAGAGGTTTTCTGTTTTGCCAGTGATTTTCACTCTGGTCTCCATACATGAAACCACCTCTTCCACGCCCACCTCGGCCACGCTGACCTCTCCCTCGATTTGGAATCCAACCCGAACCAAAGTTTTTATTCCAAGACTGTCCTGAATTGTCATGCCTGCCATCTTCCCAATGTGGTTTATCTCTCTCTCTGTTCTTGACTTCTGGAACTGAGTTTATCCTTTCCATTACCCAGTCTGGACAATCATTCCTCCGCTTGTCTGAAGAACACTGATCATCATTGTTTTTTTCTGTATTGTCCTTCTCTTTTTTAAGACTTTCATTCTGTTTTTCTTGATCACTTCTTCTATACCGATCATTTCCTCTGGGACTCCTCCAGTTGTCATTTGCCCACCTCTCTTTCCATCGAGGTGAGTGACTGTCCCTCTCATTTCTAGAGAACGAAGAACCTTTATTTCTTGTCCTAGATCGTGATCTTGACCTAGATCGTGACCGTGACCTAGACCACCTCCTAGTTCTTCTCTCTCTGTCACGATCTCTTCTTTGACTATCTCTATCACTGCTTCGAGATCGAGATTTTTGCCTTGGAGACGAATCCTTAGTTCTTGACCGAGAAGATGATCTCCTGCTTTCCCTGACAGTTTCCCTTTTGGGAGATCGAGATGGTGTTTTCTTCTCGTCTTTCAGTGTGTCTCTCTTCGGAGACCGAGACAAGGATCTCCTTCCCTCCCTGACAGTTTCCTTCTTGGGTGATCGTGAGCTCCTGTCTCTGGTCATCTCCCTTTTAGGGGACGGTGACTGAGATTTCCTGCCCTCTCTCCTAGAAGGAGACCAAGTGGTTGATGGAGAGTGAAATCTAGACCTTCTAGTTCGAGTCTTTTTATCTTTCTTGAGTTCTGACTGGCACTCTCTTTCTTGAGGAATAGTTTCATCTTTTTCATCAGAAAGTCCTGAAACTGATGTACAGTTTCCCACGTCACACTGTAAAGAGTTCACTTCTCCTTGCTCTGTACATTCAACTGGTGGCAACTGCTCAATCTGAGGTTCATTCTGGTCACTGCAAAATGAGTCACAATCCATTGGTATCATTTCATTGTTGTCTTCACCAAAATGTTTATGTTCAGCATTTACCTGGGGTGACTCTGAAGTTCTACCCTCTTCACTTTCTGGCATGGCGTTCTCTTTTAAGGATTGTTCTGATGTACTGTCCATAGAAATACTGTGTATTAATGTATCTGGTTCTTCATCTTGAACATTTTTAAAGTTTTGAATATTTGTACTTGCACAGTCTACTACTGTTTTTTCTTCAGCCTTGGAATCGTTTATTTCTATGGCTTCCGGATGCTCAGGCAATTCGCTTCTGGGGCTCTCTAATGGCTGATCTTTTCCTAGAGGTTCTGGATAGTCCAACAATTCATTTTCTGGACTAGCCTCAGGTTGATCTATTTTTGTCAAAGTTTCTACATTCTCCATCAATTCATTTTGAGGACTACACAATGTCTGATCTACTTTTTCGGAAGTTGCATGGTCACATACTTCATCTTTGGGACTAGCTACTGTTTCCATTTGTTCAGGAGTATTTTCACAGATCTCCTGATTCTTAAGATCTACATTTTTTTCAGTAACTCCTTTTACTTCAAATTCCTGACTTTCACCCCCTGAAGTTAGTACTAGAGGTTCTTGGACAGAAAAACTTATATCCATGTTGCCTGAAGTATCTTCACATTTGTCACATTCTCCTGTAGGTTCCTCAATTTCTGCATGTTCACTACAGCTTTCCAATCCATTAGCAGATTCTGCTCCTGCATTATTTTTCTGTGGAAGACTTGTGTTATTGCTTTCATTATCTGACTGCTGGTCTTTATCTAATGTTAGAACTGCTTCAGACTCAGCAATGTCATCATCTTCCACTGAATCACCGGACAATTTTTCAGAACGTGCAGAACTTCTCAGTTTCTTTTTAGCCACAGGTGTTCGTTGTTTAACTATTCTTTTAGACTTTCGTTTTGGAGGAGCCTTCTCTGGTTCTGAAGGAGGTTTATTCAGGGATGGGTTATTGCCATCAGGGGCACCGCACGCAGAACTGCTTGAGCGAGGTGAGCTCCGAGATTGACCCAGAGCCTCGTTTTTGCTGTTTCGTGCAGACCTTCTTCTAGGAGTAGTATTAATTGATTTCCTTCTAGTTCCTCTAGTGCCAGATGAACCAGAAGCTTGTTTTTTCTCTTCTCCTTCTTGGGTACACGCAACAGCATATCCTTTGCCTAAAGATTCTAATAAGAGCAGAATACATTAAAGCTTGATAATAACCATTTATCCATCACAGTTAAGAACATAAAATGACCTCCTCCAGTTTAACAGACACCCTCAAATAATACAATTTAAGATTTAGTATGAAATACTGCCACAGTTTTTTTTTTTTTTTCAGTGCAGACCTTAAAGAACAGAATCAAGCTAACAAAGTGACATGTTAGACATCCAAACACACATTTTAGAAGCACTGCTGGCCCACCGACTACATGGACAGTAATGGCATTCACAATGAAACCGCTATTGATATTGCTGTTCAAGGATAGTCAGCATTTAAGCTATTAGAAAAGTAATGAATTAACCACACAACATTGTTAGCATATAGCACTTTCTGTCGTTCTATAATGCAGGCCTGTTGGCAGTAAAGCCTCAATACTGCAGAGGCAAAGCTCAATACTACAGAAAGTGGCATTTTTAAATGGCCATCAGTGGATGATCCCATGGGAAGCAGCTGATCAGAAGCAGCAATGACAGCATACCTCTCTACAAAATTGAATTTCAGACAGTGTAAACTCATTCACCAGTTATAAGACAGACCCTGCATGCTCCATGGCAAACTGTACTTAAACTCTGCTGCAAGGCACCCAGGGTACCTGCAGCAGCTAACGAACTGAATAAGGAATGCAAGTTTTGGGGCAGCCTAGGGTGCATCAAAAAGCTAAAGCTGTAAGAAGAATGACAGTAAATCGCATACAGCAGCACAGGAGTTCTTGTGTTGATACTGCATTAATTTATTTCATGCTATCCACAATTTGACAAAAGTCTTTGTAGGGAAGCCAAGGGTTATATTCACTGCAAAGGGAACAGACTGTACTCTTGATACCTATAAAAGCTTGAGGGACAGCTCAGGAATTAAAGATTAATGATAATTAAGTAAACATACTTGAATATAATACTCACTTCAAAGCTAAATTAATTTCTTGAGATGTCCATTGATTTGTTTCATACTTTGTGTAGGTTTCAGAAAGCATCAACAATTTGGTGTTTAAATGGATTCTTTTTACAGCTTCAATTTGACACACAAATAGTGGAAACTTGCTAGGAAAGATTAATTGCTATGGATTTTACAATGAATTTATCACCCCACACTTAAACACCTGATTCTAACTCTCTGTATAGTATTATTTCCCATGCTTTTACTGCACTAAAATACCTGTTTAATGTATTCTTAAACAGATTATATAAAAATAAGATAGGAATAAGACAAGTAAGTAACAGCACAAAAGCCTCTTTCTACCACTTAGTACTTTGTTAGCAGAATGAAAAACATACCACTGTCTGTTAAATGTGAACATATAATCCGATAACCTTAGAGAATTAACTCCACAAGCACCTTGCTAGCCTTTAGAAGGCTAGAACAGAGCACAGGACTATAATCACCTCCTCTGACCTCCCATGGAAACACACAGTAATTTGCATTAAAAAAATGCAGTTTTGATTTTTGGATGTCCATTGATCAAATTACCACTTGAGATAATGAAAACCAACAGTAACAATTGTATAGAAGGTACCATATATTTAAAAGATAACAACACACGTGGTAAAGAACTTGCAATGGAGTTTTAGGTGATTGGCACTATTGAGGTATCTACTGTAACAGTCTCCCCAATAGTTTTGTTAGAAAGTGACTTCACATTGGTTAACCAGCAGTTACTTGGCCACATGACGCTGTCTCACACTAACTACATCTTCAAACCTATTACAATAGCCAGGAAAACAAGTCAGATGTTACATGTCATTACAAATTTTTAATATCTCTGATTATTTTCTTCGAGGGGGAAGAAATCACCTTGCCATAATAAAAAAATCAGAATGCAAGTGGAATGTGGGAATCCTGACTGAATTAAATAAAAGGCAAGTTATTTTTGTAGCACTTTCAAAGTCTACTTGTGAAACACAAACCCCTTTTTAGCATTTCTTACTATTTGTATAATTTTAACAGATAAGCTTCACATGCTTTGGACTTGGACCAAATAGAAGGCATTTCAGCTCACTGAATCTTTATTTAAAAATATTTTAATCATGCAAGAGAACTGCATAATGCCAGCCTAAATCATAATGGTATTTGTAGATTCACTAATGCATTTTCGGTTCAAATTAGTAAAAAGACTATTTGACAGTAAGAGAATCTAAAAAACTGCAGCAGCTACAGGGAGGATTCAGGCAGTACAGTCACATGATCATCAGTGACATTTGTATGCCTCCTTGCACAACTCTGGAAGCAACTGTCAACTACTACTCTGATGCAAAACTGTATACTTTAGGTGTGACCAAGAGATGAGGGGAGTGTAAAAAAAAATAAAATGCTTATGCTACCATCTTTCAGGCGCAATTTAATAAGAATCACAAGATCCAGTTTGCCTTTTTTTTTTTTATGCATCTTTTTTCAGTATTTTCTTCATTCTTCTCCTGTTCTCCACCTTTGCAGAAAATCCCAGGGTCCCCTGTTTTCTTTGTCCTTACCTTTTCTTCTGCATGTTTGTCTTTTCCTCAGTTGCTATATAAAAACTGAATGGGGAAGGAACACTCACTCAACAGAATGTGACCAAAATCCTCAAGGGACATCTTCATATCCAACATCTCCTAGTTTCACTAGGAAATTTAAAGAGTCTGTGTCTTACTTCCTGCATGCTCCTTATCAGTAGGAAGTCTTTAAGTCAAACTTGAAGGTGACTTAAAACTTTAGCGTCAACATACTACAATGTTTTAAGAGTCAGTATTGATGACTGTCTTCAACTTTGTCCACAGTGTAAGTAATATATTACATTTAACATCTGAACTTTAGTTCAGGTGTAGCAAGAACATACGGAAACATACAAAAGTAACTTAAAAATTTATTTGCTGTGTCTTGTTAGCTTGATAATTTCACATTTCAAAAATCACACCTTTAAAAGAGGAAGTGGAATGCTTACGTAAAACATATCAAAGTTCTAATCAAGACAACAAGTGAGAAAATTCTGTTCTAAATACAAATTTTAAAAGAAAAATATCTGAAAAAAAGAATTTCCTTTTCTTTCATATCAAGACCAAACTCAAAATCTGCTGCTTCTCCCAAAAAAATAGCATAAAGGATTTGGTCCCATGTTCTGCCTTAGGAGTTGACTATGTTATCAGTATTTGCAGATCAGTTGCTGATATTAACAGCAATTATTTGCATATTCTAAATAGTCTAATGTTGAAAAACAATCTGGAGCTTATTTAAATATTCTTCATCTTTCTGATGAGAGAAAAAACTGGATTTGGGGTTGGGTTTTTGTTGTTTGTTTTTGTTTTTTTTTTTTTTTTTTTTTTTTTAAATGCTTCTAGTGCATATTGACAAAGAAGCCTGACTGTGGAAGTAGAAAGGTGAAGGGAAGTCAAGAGATATGAGCTAGCATGTATACTTATTACTACTAGAAGCAGAAAATTGTTAAGGATGAGTTAAAACTGCACTGCCAAATGTCAAGAGGCCTGAGGAAGCAATCCATCCATTTTTCACTGGGAAATGCGGAGGTGAAATAAGTAACTTTAACAAGAATTAATATGAATGAATAAAGCATCTTTTTCATGAACCTGCTACTACTTAACTCTTTCCAGAAATTCACTTCCTCACAATTTTTGTAAGCCAGGAGACCCAAATCTCTCCTACCTCTTTGCCTACTAGTCAAGTGAAAGTAGTATAATTCCCAGTTCAAAGAAGGTATTAACTCTAGCCTTAAAAAACAGCACTCCTTTGTTGTCACTTCTTTGAACTTGTGCAGCCTGTTGGAAGAGAACTACATTCTTGCTGAGTATGGAGAGGGAGGCTGTTAAAAGTAACTGGAGGAAGGTAATTCCTTCCATGTCTTTTCTTCTGCTAAATTCCTGCCAGATCCTGGCGCTCAAGCACTTTTGCAAGCTTTTGCCCCGTGGACCTTGTGGGCATACTGAAAGTGATCCATACACTGCAGTGTTTCCTGACTACTCCTCTGTCAGGAAGCAGTTTGTTCCTCACACTGCACAATATACCACTGAAACATGTCAAGCCATTCATAATGTATCAAAATGAGATTTATCTGTGAACAACAGGAAAAGAAGTCATAACATGAAAGAAAGTGTTGAATTTAGAAAAATGAAGAACAGTCATGCCAGTTTCAGGGTGACTGGTTCATATTCTATATTCTAATTCCAGAAATAAACCAGCTGGTTTTGAAACAGTATCAAACTGCATCCAAACAGATTTTTTTTTTCTGTTAACTGTAACTATATACTCCGCTTTGATTTCCGACAATCATATTTTAACAATACTCCACATGAGCTATAAATAAAACTTACAAAAAAAAAGTTTACCAAAGTTTTCCAAAGGCCTGATATTTGTTGGAAGAATTGTCCCTGCCACTGTAGTAGAAGTAAGAAGAAAGGTCTCAGCTTCAGCTCCATAAGACATTAAAGGAATTCTGGAAAAGTAAAAGCATTAACATCAGTTGTTTTAGCTGTTTGTAGCAAGTTTTGAAAACAATGCACAAAACTAAAACATTAGGCAACCACGACACTTCCAACCTCATCACAGTTGGAGAGAAAGGCAAAGCTGACAGAGAACAAAGCCTTCCTTCTCATATTTAATTTCAGGCTTATATTACTGCCTAATCTAGTAAAACAGTTTGAACAAGGTATGTTATGGTAAAGCAACATACATTTGGCTTTCTTCAAAGCCAAACATAGAACTGTAACAGTCTACTCCAAATTAGTAGACTATACTACTGGAAGTAAAATTATGAACACTGATTTAGTACTTCAGCAGAAGAACAGCCTCTTCTGCAGAAAAATGAGAAATAGTCTACACAGCAATTTACTAAAGGCTTCTTTTTTTTTTTAAAAACAAACAAAAAATATATTTATACTTATTCAGACTCCCTCAGCAAACCTTGGGCAAAAACAGAGTCTAGTTATAGATGTACACTTTTTAAGTTATCACTGAGTTGGAATGAAACTTGTAGGAAAAGTACATGTAAAAAATTTAAATTTATTATTTAAATCCTAGGTCCAACTTTTAATTATAATTAAAAATCTCTCTACGTGCTCTTTTGTCTTTGTCTTTGTTTTATGACAAAGAGAGTAAAGACATATGTAGTGAAATTAAGATCACAGACAGAACCAATTTCTTACTGTTATTTTAAAATCAGTTATTTCTATGCTTCTGTTTTATATTCATGAAAACATCCTTATGGTATGTTTTCACATGTATCCACTCTCTGACAAAAAAAAATAATTTTATGTTCTCTGTTTCATTTAACAGAACACCTCTTAACTCTTTCTAGATGCATTTGTTTAATAAACAGTTACAGAAAGAAATATTAGAACCAATCCATGAAAGGGAGGTATGGGGTGGGGTGGGAAATCAGAATTAGACTGATGTTAAAGCAAATGTAGTCTGATTTCTTGTGATAGAAATAATTTAAAAAGCACATTGAACACTAGCTTCCCAATAGAATATATTTAGACTTGCACTTCTGTGAAAAAGTGACATATTAAGATGCACAAGTCCATGGAGTTACTATGCTTGTCATGAGTACCAAAAAAGTTTTAAGATATACAGAAAAGAATCTATCGACATACAAATAGCATGCAGAAAATGTACAAAATTTTAACAAGTTACATGCAAACACAATTCAGTTTGATGATCAAATGATATTCTATCTAAAGAGCCATTTGAATTAAATTCCAAACTTGAAGTATTAAGATCCTTTGGACTATGAATCCAAAACACACACACCTTTCAACTCTAGCAATCACAGATGAACAGGATAATTCCAGTTCTTGTCTCTTCTGTCTGATCGCTGCATTGACTTCTGTGAATTCTGTACTGGAATACCAATTTCATACAAAAAGTTACAAAAAGTAACTTTGTACTATTTTGTATTTCATGCAATAATTGCTTCTATCAATTACTTTTTTTAATGTAACTGTATTAGAACTTTCAATAGTCATGATAAAACTATGCATGGTGGTTGTTTTAGAAAGAAAAAGCAGTCATAGCAAACTTAACAAAAGTCCTAAATAAATGAGGCAGGCAGAATGGAAAACAGGACATGAGATATGTCTTCTGGGGAGCTGAAAGATGGAGAAACTTTGCATCCTTGACAAATTAATGCTTTTGAATGCATGGCAAAAAGTTTTTTTCTTTCGCAGAGCTGAAAACATCCAGACAATTTTTTGATTAGGCCTTATTATCCAAAAAATGCTTCATATTATTTCTAATTCTATTATTATTATATTATTTACTGTTAACTGTTTTGCTAACTGCTGTTGTAATAACAGGACTAACCCTTTCCTATCCAAGGCTTCAATTCAGCAAGTTTAAATAAGAGCTAAAAATAAATCTTATTAATTTAATTAAATAAATGAGATTAAAAGCACACACTTAAATAGTTTAATACCGAACACATGACAAAATTGGGGTTTGCCCTTAATAACACTCATTTTAAAATGTTTGTGTTTATCCTTTAACAGCTTTTCATCAAGACAAACCCAGGCAATCCTCAAAATATTTCAAGGCAGTATATACAGATAGAAGCAGAAGGAACTATAGCATCTACAATGCAGTAACCCATCAGTTTATATTAAGCACTAGTATATACTAACCAGTCATTTCTACAGCTAAAAAAGGATTCTTCATTGCTACCACCGGCCGGAAGCGTGCTGAAGAAATTAGTTCTGAAGCACTCATTCCAGCAGGTCTGTCTTCTGGGCTACAAAAAAATTTGATGAATTAAAGACATCCAAAATAAAATAATTAGCATTTAATACATGAAGATGTACTGAAATTAAATCACGTCAGCAAGACTTTAGGTCACAAAAAGCAGGCACCACAGTAGCTCCATAGTTATATGCCAAGATTTACAGTTACAGCAAACAAATTTTCTCTATTCAGTCTCTAAATTTTCAACACCTGCTCTTTGCAGATAAACTTTGTATTTTATACAGGCTTTCCACGGCAAAAGCATTAATGCTCCATACAGAAATTATGAATAAATGAGCCTGATCTTTACCATTTCACAATTCCCATTTCTGCTACCTAATGAACCATGGTTAAGTACAGCACTAGCACACCTTCAGACAGACCCCTTCACAGCAGTTCACTGCATGTCTGGTTTCAAAGTAACAGGAAAACCTAATGGAAGTAGCTGGGATTCTCCTTTGCCCTCAGGTAGGATTACAAAATTGAAGATGGACTCGTGCATCTGTTTACTCGGCCCTCACACAAAGGCACAATACTCAGAATCCACTTCATATTTCAACAAATACCACCTTCTATTTCAGCTGTTAACAATGCCCAGCCACCCACTCTATGCTAGTGTATTGCCTTTTGCATTGCGTGCAGCGAAGAGCTCAACTCTGTTGCCGTTGCTGCGTACTGGGCTGGCTGCAGGGCAAAGAAATCCAAACAACAATCCTGCAAACACTCCTCCCAGACTGACCTGCACTGACCCATTTTGCCATTTATGTCTTTTCACCTAAAGGGTTAACGCCACATCAAATCTGACAATGACATTCCTTTTCATTCCCCATGACTGGTATTTTAAAATGGGAACTCACAGGGTCTTCCCATCGTTTTCTTTCAGAATATATTTACTCTGATGAAAAGCAAACTTCATAATGGGATGTATATATATATATATGCTTGTCTCAAGCATGCAGCCATTATCCATATGCTCCATCAAACTTTGGCACAGAGAGCTGGTTTTAATTGGAACATGCCCTATTTTATCAGTGGGCAAATTTTAAGTTTCCCCTAAAAAGCTGTTGTTTTTAAGTTTTATTTAAAAAATGCTATCATTTTGAACACTAACATTTCTCCCTCCATCTAAAAAAGCTATCTGGATGTTCCACAAATATTCTTATTAAGTGGTTGTTCATAAATCAGTGCTTTCTTTTAAATTCTTTTACATTTTGAACATTTATTGGATAATTGACCCCTGTAACTCCTCCTGAAAGTTTTTAATGACTCTACTTTTGTTTATGCACCTTTTCTGCAACAGGTACCATTTAAGACGTTAATGCTATTAAATAGTGCACAATAAATCAGTGAAACTAGATATGAAGGCATTCACCAACTTTGAAGTCAAGTTAGGGGTTGATCTACCATTAAGCCTTGTCCTTCCAGTTCAAAACCTCTTCAATTCAATGAAAGGTATGTTTAACTTTATGTGGTAACAGAACCAAAATTCCTAAATGCCTGACTTGGAAGGGGAAGGCTGGAGCTGAAGATATCCCTGAGCACTATGGTGTATAAGCACCAAATAAAAGTGACAACTCAGGCCACCAGCTATTGAAAAGACATATGATGTAGTATGTAGTATGTGCACATATACTACATGAAGTAAGGCAGCAGGCAGAACAGGGACTTGAAAACAGTTTTTCCTCCAAATTTTTAAACTTCAGGTAAGACAGAATGATGGAGAATGATGACATTTACACTTCAGAATCAAATGTATGGCCTAAAACTATTTCATGCAAATACATTTAGAGGTACAACTATGAATAAGAAAGCACTCATCACCAACTTGTGTCCCAGAAACACGAAATATTTTTGAAAGGAGGGAAGGCAGAAATCAAACAGAGCCTTTATAGCTCCTTATAAATTCTGCATATTATAAGCCTGTTTTATAGGCTAAAATAAGAACTGAACAAGAAACCTGGAAACACAAACATTCTTGGGAGTAATCTCCCATTAAAAAAACCCAACTTGACGCAAACTATGATGTCCGTGGCTTATTCATATAACAAATTACTTGGTTGATTACAACTACGTATTTTCATGAAAATCATGAAAACCGTCATATAATGGTACTTGGCTAACAGCTTGTAGCTGATACCATCTTCTTTTGGTAAATACAGATGAGAACAGGTTAGTTACAGTATCTTATAATGTAATACCCTAATCTAACTGAAAATATTTACCATCACAAAACTAAGTTTAATCTGACAGAGAAGCTTATATAACCGAGCACTATATTCTAATTGCTTCCTTCAAGACAAAAAGAGCCAAAATAACAAAGTTTGGATCATGCTAGAATTAAAAAAATAGAAGTTAACCTTAAAAATAAGCAGAAAGGTAGTTTTAAAAATGCTTTCATGAAAAAAAATGTTTACAAATGTTTCATTATCAGAACCAACCTTGTTTATCTTCACAGACAAAGCTTTCTTGTTTTGTTTGTCATACAAAATATTACCTGTGTGGAATAAGAAACAAAACTTTGATCTTAAACTTTAGCATATTAGTTTTTAATTGTTTGTCAAAATCACTAATGCAATGAGATACATTTTCATTAACTACTCAAGTTTTACAATGTTTTTACATACAAACTGGGTAAAATTAAAATGCATGCACCTTCACAATAGCTTTTTATATATCAAGAAGTTTTCACCTCTTCAGATATTTGCTTGGTTTCATAAGTTACAAACACACTTACCAAAAAACATCTATTAAAAAAGCCTCTCAAAATGGCAGCCCCAAAATACATCTAAGTGCTTCTTGTGTCTGAACTCTCACCAAAAAACTTCCTGCGAATAAAAGCTAGTCATTAGCTTTGCCCCAACTGTCTGATGCAGAAAATGACTTTAGGCTGAAACCAAATCCATTTCACTTGTGACTGAAATTGAAGAGGCAGTCTTTCCAGTAGAATAAGAACAGTAGTTTCACATACTGCAGTTTTGTACTCTTAAGTTCCATGCTTTTATTCCTTGGTATTTGGTTTTCATGTGCAAATGTAGGTAATTAAAAAGAAATTAAATTGTCTCATCAAGAAAAGAAATTCTAGAGGTCCTTAATAAAAACCAGCAATTCTAGCAAATGGAGGACAAATACCAACTTACTGTATTTTTTCTTCACAACTTTGCTTAATTTTGCTCTTAATGGCCCTCTGTCTGGACATACAGCTCTTCTGCAACATTAACAGAAGATATTACAAAAGTTATTTCTGGGCATATTTAAGCTAACAGTATATACACCCAAACAAAATCAGCTCCTATTTTAAGGAATTTTTATTTTGTGCACGTAAAGCAAGTTCTGACTGCTATCAAAACCTGAACTTGCATCAGGTATATCATCTTCCATACATTAAAAACCACAGTGCTTCAAAAAGCTTACAGATGGAAAAAAAGAAAATCCATTTACACAACAGAAGTTAATATCGGGTATTAAATCTGAATGCTTAATTTTGCTTGATTTCATGTCAACATGTGAAAGATGTTATAACCTGCTTGCATAAATACTTTGAAGAATATCAAAGTCAATGGTGATTCAGAACAGAGAGGTGCAAAGATCTTTCTAATAAGACCCAAAAGAGGTAATTTACTTCCAGCTATCTATTCTGTAGTGAAGTCTGCCTCAAATTCAATCTCAAGAACTCTGTATATATCATATATTCCATTAAACACTGACTCTAGATTACCATTATTTAGTGAAATTCATCTGTGTAATCCCAAACTTCCCCTTATACAATGCAGCAACTGTGACAAGATAAAGCTTCTCAAAACAAGAATGGTATTTCCAGTTCCTTCTCAAACTCACTAGCATAAAATCAGTTCTTGACTACAACTACATTTTCTAGTAAGAGGAACACCACCAATGTTTATGATAACATGCAAGAAAGGGTATGTCTGTTTAGATAACCAAAGAAAAAGATTTATATTGTTAAAATATGATCTAGCCATAAAATCTTAATTCAAATTAGTAAGAAATTTGTCAGAATTTCTAGGAAAATGCAACTTTCACAGAGCTCAATGCAAGAAATACCTTGCTCCATACTTCTTGCTTGCTATTTTAAGTATTCAAGTAGGAACTACATCAGTGATAAAAGTAAAGCTAAACTACCACTGATGGAAAATAGTTTGTTTAAAAATAAACTTAATCTTTAAAAAAATTCCAGGGTGTACATTTTAAAACAGTTGAATTTACATTTTGAATATTCCAATTAGAATGCTTGAAATGAAGTGGACGACCAACCTCACAAAACTTCTCATCTTTGCATGGCTATATTTTCCCTTACTGCAGGCACAGTTTTCCTCTTCTTCCTTCCTCCTTAGTTGTTTTTTAACCTGAACCTGTATTGAAAAATAAAGTCAATCCAATCTAGAATCTCAATACACATGGGCTTTAAATACATTCAAAGCCTCTTAAGGTCTACAGAGAAAATAAGCTCAAACAGAAGGACTCGAAACCATTTTAAATCATTACTTCTTTAATCTCACAGTTTGCAGATACGTTTTGGTTTTTTTTCATTTGTTTTCCATGAAGTGGAAGAAAACCCACCCTGGTATGTATATTGGCTATGCCAGAGATGCATACTAATTCCACAAGTCCAAAACCCCTGAACATTCAGACTGCCATGGCAAGTATCTCAAAGCTATGCACTATCTTCCATTGAGAATTTGGAAGCTAAGTTTTTTAAACTAAGTTGGTTGATCTGAATACACAAGGTTCAGCTTGGGAAAATGCTGAACTACCACTCAATTTCAAATGCTTCCTTGTAATTAAAAACCACCCTATTTTCCTGTAAAATAACTTACGGATTTCATATGACACCGTTTTTTCCCCCACATCTTCAAAATTCTAAGCAAGCGATACAATTTTTATTACATACTATGAAGTTACTTCAATAGCTACATCACAATTGTTTGCACTACATATTTTGTACTACTTCATTCTAGAATCTTGGCTTTATATGCAACTCCTTAATCTATTGGCATTCTAATTATGAATATCACAAAGGGAAAGCTGCCAGTGTCCCGATAGTGCCCCTGCTAATGCTGACCACAGTATCAGCATTTCTCGATACACTTTCCATCTACCCCTACTGCTCCAGTGGCTCTTTTTCAGAGCAGGACTCTTGTTCCCTGCCCACCTGTTTACACTGCAGTTCTACAAACAAAGAACCTTTAAAAAGTGTATTTTGATACAGCCTTCACACTCTTCCAAATGAAAACTTCAGTTTATCTTGTTTCAAGCTGCTTCCTTGATTCTTTAGAAATAAAGAAGATAAAATATGCTAGCATGGTTTTCTATGAAAAGAAAGTATCAGCGGCTGTCAGTCTGGTTCCTTTGCAGTTGACTACCTGAGCTTCTACAAGCACAAGAAACAGGCAGTGGGAACATGTTTTCTCAACATCACAAAATGCAAAACCAGCACCTTAGGAATTTCTTATAACCATAGTATCACCACAGAATTTCAAAACTGTACACAGAATTATCAGCAGCTTTCTATATAGATTTTGAAGATCATCTATCAGAATCTAGTTTTATTTTTCAAATTGATAAACTACTCCCCAGAGCAGTATTATTCAGAAGAGCTGAAAACTGAAAAAATTCAGAAATTTAGGTTGAATAAGGCTTCGCATTAACTGATTCCTCTTGCCTTCCTGCATTTTTGTCTGTGATTTAGAGGCTCTGAAAATACAAGATTCACCTCAGCTAAAAAAAAAAAAAAAAAGGCAAAATTGCACGCTAATTGATACAGCGCTTGTTTACAAAACCTGGTTAAAAACCACTGAGACCAATTGCTATACTTCTATTCTTGGATATATCAGGAGCGCTCAAAGATACTATGAAGTAGCAATAGCAGCTTTATGATTATTATTACTGTAAAGACTCGCACTGAAAAAATAATTAAGAAAAATTCCTAGCTTTGAATATATAATAGAAACATTAAAGCAACAATTATTCTGTTAGGAAAGCTTATTTAACACAGGTGTATGAATAAAAGGCTGCAGCATAACTTGGGTGTTCCTACAACTGAAGTTAATTAAGAAAATAGTCTGGAACTTACCTTTATCTGCTTTTCTAATGCATCAAGCCTGCATACTGCTTGAAATGGTCTGCGATCAATAGGACACGAAGCCTGTGTCTGAAAAATTGGTTGTCTTATTACAGAATTTGTAATAAATTAGGAGATGTCTTAGTTTTCTATACTTTTAGTCACTATTGTAATAGTTTACAGAAATACACAAAATTACAACTTGTTCGCATTAAGAACGTATTTGCACACATTGTCCATACACTCAGTATTTTGTTTCATATAAGTAGATCTCTCCTTAGGGGAAAATCTAAAGGAAACAAGATTGTATCTCAGAAGTTGTGTTCAAAAAAAGGAAAAGCATTTTACATCGTTAGCTACATTTTAATTTTTTTTAATCCCTGTTAGGCAACTCTGATTTTATAACAATACAAAAATGCCCTTTTTATTTCTTATTGTTCTAATGTTTTGTTTCTTAATGTTCTTTCCAAAAGAAAGTGTGTTGGGTCATGCACCCCCCCCAAAGATAAAACCTGGAAGACCAACAGCAAAGATGGTAACACTTTCCCTCATCTTACGTATCTAATTTGACTATACTACATCACTTTTTTTTTTTTCAGTCAGCAGAGAGAACATATTCCCACTTTTAAGATAAAGTTTTACAAATCACTTTGCAAGAGAATAGAACCAAAGAAAGTTATTTTACCCTACAGTTTGATGGAAACACAGATTTATTGGGTTTTCCCCAATCACCTCTTACTGAGGCCAGAGTACATCAGATAACGCGCGTGCGCGCACACACACAGAGAGAATAAAATATTATTAACCACAGAACAGGGGAGCTTCAACTGAAGCTCCACCCAACTGGATCATGTAGTGAATCAACGTCCAGAGAAATACATATTAGATATTAGTTTTTGCTGCTAGTGAACTGTTTATTCATTTTAATTCCATATATACGTTCGTGGGGGGTTTGGTGGGTTTTCTTTGTTTGGTTTGGTTTTTTGTCATCCCCCTCTTCATTCCATTGGCCTTCACATGCTCAGTTCAGAACTCTTCTAGAACAAAGAAAAAACCAACAAACCTCACACCCAGCTTCCAGCCCTAATGCATCCACTGAACAAGAATCAGTGTGTGAATAGCATGCCCTTAAGAGGCATGCGATTTCTGCCCTTAAGAAAACTATCACGGTATTACACTTTTTATTTATGCAAGCAAGACGCAGTATTAGAATTGCATAAGCAGCTATGAGAAACTTGCATATGAACTCTGCCCTGAAATTCAGTGAACTTCATTCTTGTCTTTTCATTGGGACTTTTCATTTTCCAGTTAATTCTGTTCTTTTCTCAATTTCAAAGAGTGCTCAACTGCTTTTTTACCTACACAGCCCCCAAACCTCAAGCATTCAGGCAGCTTCTGATTTCAATTGAAGTAGACAGAACAAAGTTAGACTGATTAAAAAAAACCACCAAACAAAACCAAAAAAACCCCAGGGGTAGTTTCATGAGCAAGTTGTTCAACAAGAATGTAAGTTAAAGCCATTACCTCTCCTTTTGATGCTCTGCTATTTTATTCTAACTAAAAACTTCCCCTGTTGGGGGATACCATTGTTCCCTGCAGTGTCATGGCCTTGGTTGAGAAAAGTATATTGGGTAATTAAGCCAGTTCCCTAAGGACTCAGATCATGAAGACAGTTTTTGTCCTGTAGTCAACATAAAGCTAACCCACAGTAACATAGCAGTGCATTGTTCAATTGGGATATTTGATAGCATGTGATGCACTGTAACTGTTGAATCAGCTGCAAACTTCAAGGTAAATACTTGGATTCTTAGATATACCAGACTGTCAAAGATAGGTAGGAGGAAGTTAATTTTCTTAGTCATTTTCAGTCTCATTTCAGGATTTACCTTAGCTAAAAAGCAAGTTTTTCCAAGAACACAATCTGTTTCTACATTAAATTTACACATGAATATTAAGTTATGTTCCCAAGTTTAAGTCACAGCACATTATGTTTATTCATTGCAATGAAGCATCATAGAATACTAAGTGTTACTAGCAGCAATCCAAATGACAAGTGTTTTCGCTCCACTAGAAAAATATTCAGTTATATGTTCAGTTCTTCTGGACAAATGTTTATCAATTACATACAGTTACACATGCTAGTAGAAAAAGAAGAAAACATTCTGGAAGAATCAAAAGCTACTGTTAGGTTCAGATATGTTCAGAAACAGCAGATGTTCTTTCCATTCCTACTCAGTTGCTTTTCATAGCCCTAGCATTATTTGATAGTTCACAACAAATATCAAGAGAAATTCTAGGAAAAACAGGACAGTCCCACGTGCAGCCCCATGTCCCCCAGCACAGTACAACTGCTGGGTAGCCCTGAGGTAAGCTAGAGGTTACTTCATCTATATAACACTTTTGTCTAAGTGTGCATCAGCTCTCATCTGTCTGCTAACATATAAGAACAAGCCTTTTAAGTGGAAGTGGAAGAAAAAAAATTCCCCTGTCCCTTCTCCCAACAGGAAGACTGAATTTGGGCTGCTATACAAAGGAGTGAGGGTAAAAAAAGTTGACTACATTTTTACAAGAAGCAATCATGAGGAATGGTGGCCTTTTACTCATCTCTCTCATCTTTTTTGAGAATATGGTTCAGTAACCAAAGCATGTGTTGAGTCTTCTTTCATTCAAGGCAAGTTAGCAATTCCTCTCTTCTGAGGCTTCTGTTCAGATAGTATCATAAGTAATAGTGAATGTACACTGTCCTTTTGCAGGGAAAGTATTTAAAAAAAAAAGAAGAAAAAAGCCACTGAGATAGAATGAGTCCAAGCAGCAGCTATCACTTTTGTTGTGCACAAGGGAGGAGAGGTGTGGGATGTGCCACAACCTTAGAAGAACCCAGCTTCATACATATTTTCCTTTAACATAGCTGTTTAAAAAATCAGAACACGTAGTATTTAGCGTAATCATCAAAATCATTAGAACCTCACAGCTGGTATTTGTGAGTTGCTTTGCTTTTCTTCCCAACAGTGCTTTTCTTGGAAAAACACGGAATAGTAGCTCAGCACAGTTCAATACGTTTTCAACTGTTTTACTCTCCACACGAAACTACTCATAGTTTTCATGTCAAAACTGGTAACTCTGCAGTGATTCATTCTTTCACTTATCCTGTGATATTTGGAGAACTCTTGATAAAATATGTAAGCATTCAGGAAGTCTGCAACCTCTGAAAAGCTATCCATGCATGTGTGTGTTTGCTCTTAAGTTTTCCAAAACCTCACTTCATAGTGTTTTGTTTTTTTTTTTTTTTAATGACCCTCTAGAAAAATCTTGCTTTAGCTCCACAGGCATAACTTAATGCTCAGTATTCCTGTAACTGCTACAGCACCACAAAACTGTGATCTCTAAACTCAAGGAGTAAGAGTCCCTTATTTTAACTGCATCACTCCAAACAGCATTTGAACAAAGTGAAGTAGACAAAAGGCTGAAGCAGTTATTATATTCCAGCTGGGAATTTTCAGGAAGCTACACAACTAGGTGCAAGCTAAAACGTACTCAGCTGATAAAATAACTTTGGCAGATATCCCCACCTCATCAAGTTCCATGTTATGAGATTTCATAGTAAGTAATACCAAGATGTGAGTATGAAATTAAAGTTGGTGCAGTAAATCTCTTCCCCTTAATATATATATTTTTTTTTCCAAGTGGCCCATAATAAAGTCTGTTCTTCAACTACTGTATTGAAAAGCTGATCCCGAAAGAAACACAATCCTGCACTCTTTACTGCTTCTTTATTAGAGAACCTGTTAAGCAACACAAATAATACCAGATTCTTATAACAAAATTCAGGCTTAAAGGTGAGGTTAGATTTTAAGAATAACATCTGTATATTTCAATAGTACACTGAAAGGCCCACAACAATTCCACCTCCAACTTCAGTGAAAAGGGAGGCTATAACCACACATGTAGTAAGAAACACCTCTCCAAATGTTGATGAAAGATGATGACGACGACGTCAGGAAATGCACTATTTTCTAGAAGCATGTAAAAGCTCAGGATGACTTTTTTCTTTTTCATCTACTTAAAAAAAGTAAGTACATTTAAAGTTTTTACAGTTATACTTTAGGAAAGCACTATTTCTGACAAGGGATGTTAGGTTCTGGGTGTTTTTTGAAATCTCATTCATGGATAGTAAAGATACAGAGAGCAAAAGAACAGAGATTCTAGTTTCTACAGCAGATCAACCGGCTACCTAGTTATAATTCTAAACAGCTGTCTTCTCTCTATCTACATCATGCAGCTGGCTAGTCCTTAACTTCCAACCCCAAATTGCCATAAAGTGTTGACAAGTTCTATTGGAATGGTGGTAGTCTTTAGGAAAGGACAAAATGATTCACTATTTGTAAGGATCTGTGAATTCTGTGATGAGAAAGATACTGTGTCATTGTACTTCCTTTGACAATATATTATTGGAAGGATTGAAGTCAAAAACACACAGACTTTTGCACTGCACTTTAACAACATTAACTTTCATAAGTTGCTGCATGAAGGTACTTGATAAATCACAGAATCACAAAATGGTTAAGGTTGGAAGGGACCTCTGGAGGTCATCTTGTCCAACCGCCCTGCTTCAGCAGGGAAATATGCCAAGAACAACTGTATACCACGAAGACAAACATGTAATTTGAAAAAAGGTATCTAATGTCTAGATTTTTCTAAAAGAATTTGATTAATACAGCTTTTCCATGCAACAGTTCTCAGATGCATTATCTATGTATGCATTACCTTGCACACACTTGAACAAGAAGGGTTTTTATTGTTGTTATGGTTTTTAGGTTTAGTGCTTCTTTGAACACACTGCATATATGGTTCATGAATGTAATCTCAATCCTGCCACAGTGCTCTGTACTGCAGATCACTGTGGATCTTGTTGCCCCATGAGCTGATTCCTTCCTATATCCTTTAGGACAAAAGAAATCCAGATCAGAAAGAATACACATCAAGAATTCCAGTTACCACACAGGTAACTCTCTTTACCCTCAGAAGAATATACGTGTGCAATATACTCTGCATAATCAATGATCCAAACCTTATACCAGCACAAAGGAAATGACTATTCTAAGAACAGAATATCTGCTAGAAACATAATGCAAGACAGCTCTTTGTGCCAACTGCTTGGTTTTATTAAGTCAACCACTGATACTGCACAGGGCCTGCACGCATATGCCCCAATACTTTGGGGAATTTACAGCTGAACATACTCTACTTTCACATCCTCCAGATGAGGAAAAGTGAACAGGGGAAACCAAAAAATGAGATCAACCAAGGTGCAGGGACTGAGAGATAAAAGCTTAGTAGGGGAGGGTCACTGAAATCAATCTCTTACACAGTCCTTGTGATAATGCAGACAATACACTGCCTCTTTTCTTTAGCACTCTTCTCTCATGATGGTTCATAAGAGGAATTAATAGAAGAGCAAGGATAGAAACCTCCAGTATATTTATTAGCACTCTGAAGAACACAAGGGAAGTTAAAAACCCTACATTAATCAAGAGTAAATACTTACCTCCTCTAAGTTAAGATTGTTTTCTTTGAACAGAATACAAAAAAGTAGAGAGTTTTCCTCTAATGCATGCAAGCAAGATACTATTGCTGCTAAAGCAGTTTCTTAGCTGAGGTGGTTTTGGCTACTTCGCATATCTGCTTGTGATAGATACCTAGTTAACCTCCCTTCACATCAGCTATACTTAAATGTTTTCACAACTTATTATTATAAACTAGAACACATGTGCTTGCCAACTGAAATAAAAAAATATAAGCATACCAGAAAAACAATGTTAAAAAAATTATAGTTTTGACCCAACTAGTTTTAATCTACTAGTGGTATTACAGACAAGAGAAACACCTAATGTAATTACTACCTTTGGTATAACACAACAGTACCGATGGTGTTTGAAGACTCTAGATAAGGATTTTTTTGTTGTTGGTCGGTCCCCTGTGCCTTTTTTTTTTTCCCCTAGACACAGGGCAATAGCCAAAGCTCCCTCTTTGTTATTTTGGGCAGAATAATGTTATCATGTACATGTTCTTTATACTGAAAGCAACCCTTCACTTACACTGTCCTTCAGCACTCCCATGGAAGGAAGGGTGTATCCAATAACCCCAGCTCCAGATTTAGTGCCTTTTAGTTTTTATGATCTTCCAACACAGCCTCACTGAAATACAAAGTCTCAAGCTTGAAAGTCTCCATTCCTAAATTACACAGTGTCAGTTTACAGAAGCAGTTGATAGCTAGCACAGGCTGAGTGACATTTACGTTAATCTTCGCATGCCTACTGAAAACAGTCCCCAACAGTCTGCCTGCCCAGTACTGCCCAGCAATTCTTGGGAGAGCACTGGTTAGCACGGCCACAGGCACACAAGATGACAGTCTAATAGTATAGGAAAGTTTAATAGTGTAGGCCACTGAATTTAGTGCACAGTGATGCTCTCAGGTGCCGCAATTAACTACAGTAAACACATCCCTTAAAATGTTCTTCTCTCTTTGGCTATTTAAAAAAAAGTTAATTGAAAGACTAGTCTGTTAGTGATTCTGGTCTCCCCCTCATTTTTCTTTTAGGAGTTGGACACCTTTCCTCAAAGGGAAAGAAAATACAGCACTGACTGAACTGTAACGTTACTTAATTCTGAAACTAAATGCTCAGATTTAGCCATTAGGATCTAATATATTAGATGTTCTGTGGCAAATTTCCTATTCCGTTTTAGTCCTTCATGGAATGAACCAGAAGATACTCACTTAAAAGCAATTTTTATATATTGCTTTTAAGTGCATCTCTGTCTACCTATATTGCCTCTCTCCTTAAAAAGTGAGATCTTCAAAGTGTTATGGCTGCTGCTTGCAGACAGAAAACCTGCTGGTACAGGACACTTAACTGCAGCTGCAATGTTGAAAATCTCCCATAGATAGAAGAGGGAGCAGAATGGTAAACAAACTCTTACCATCTGCCTAAACTACCCTGGTTTTAATTAGAATCTACACAGTTATATATAAAAGCCATAAACTCTCAGAAGAACAATGAATACGTACAATTTGAAAACAAGAGTTTAAAGTAGTAGTTGCTCCTGTTACATTTTAAAGTCCAGATGCAACACAGAAAGATAGAGGAAATATCCAGCTTGAACACAGACTGCTGGCAAAGCCTTTAAGTGTATGGAGCATAACTGTAGATACACAAAAGAGCACTTCAAGTAATGTGAACATTAGGCTTTTTTTTTTTTTTTTTAAGATTTAGCACAATGATCTTATTCTCAATTTTGTTATTCTTCAGCATTTAAACAGGAAAACAGCGGTTTTAAAACCAGTTTATTTATACCAAATAAAAATACTTCATCTTTAAACAGAATCTGGTAGCATATTTTTTAAAGAGCAGACAACTTCTATACCTTCATTATTTAGAGTGACTTAAATTTGACTACTTGTCAATTATTTAGTTTTCATTAGTTATGATCAACCAAGAACTAGCAGAGAAAGCTAAACCTTATGCAACACTTCTCAAAGAACAAAAACATTTACTTACTAAATATTAATAGTGGACACAAAAACCACATGGCATCAGCATGCTTCAAATGGCCACGTGCTTATAATATGTTTCTATCATTCCAAACTATAAAACCTCATCTGCTTCTCACAGCTGAAGCCTCTGAACAGCTGTCAGCCAATTTTCAACACCTTTCCCCCCACCCCTTTAACTTTTAATTAAAACTACTAGATTAGGCAATGGAGTTTCATGAACTCAACAGGTCCAACTGTCATGTAACCTCAGACAAGGAAGACTGGCTGGTTTTACCCATCAGATGTCACTAATGGAAAGAAGCAGAAGCCTTACACAGCTTTAAAAACAACCCCCCACCATCACAGCTACTTCACCTGTAAACTTTTAAAAGCAGAAGTTGCTTTTATTCTATTTGGATAGTACTTCACACACACACAAAAAAATTATTGACATGACAAGAAAAATGTCATATCATTCATTTGCCTCTCTAAAACCAGAAATTTTTCCTTCCTCATTGGGCTTAAAAGCATCTTTGTTAAACAATGTGAACAAACTCAAATCCAGCAGCAAGCCCTCCATCTACTGTACTGCCTCCCCGTGCATGTCACTATTTATTGCCTTTCAGCTGTCATTGTAACAACCAGCTAAGGAAGTCAGGATAAAATTGTGGATGAGAATTTCCTGTTCCCTTATAAATAAAAGCACTGCAATTAATCATTTGCAGAACAGAAAATCTGGCAACAGGAGAATTAGTTTATTATCTGGTTTGTGAATCTAAAGCAAGTTTCATCTAATAACCTTTTTTAATATTTTTTTATGTTACTGTCTGTCTTTAGTAATAAATAACATAAAAATTGAGTTAAAAATATAGTAAGTAAAAAAACATAAATAAGTATATTGTAGATACACATACATATGATACCAACCTTCTAAAGGATATACAGAAATCAAAATTATCATTTACTTGAAAAGAAAGTTATTGCAAGGAAACCAGGTAGTGGTCTCTACTACAATGAGCAACCAATTCAAGTGCACAGAATCAGGACAAAAAGCAGCATCTCATTTGAATACCCTCCCAATACAGTATAAAGCAATTCTAATTTGGTGTTTTATATGGACAATTGAAAAAAGTTACAGGAAAGGTAAAGATACCAAAGACTTAATGCAATGATTACAGGACATATGTGAGGAAAAAGGGACTAAACAGAACAAGATCATCAAGAATTTGTTCAACAAGTCATTTTTCTTTAAGGTTCCAGAACTATTTACAAAGGTATTGACATAGATCAAATAACATCCGTAATTAAAATGAAAATTTTAAATTCAGAATAGCACTAAGCCTTTTAGCTGAATTCTCTTTAGAGTTAGAAAAGAAAGGTTTTATCAGACTCATTTTGTAGACTAACATGAAAGCATATTGTTCTCATCCCTGAGAGCTGACAGTATGACTAACAGCATAAGGGATAACAAAGTAAGATTAAGCTAATGACACTGCAGTATTACAACATGTACATAATACTGTCTGATCTTCCAAACAGCCAACACCATTTTTTTACTGATCCTTAATCTCTAGTAACCATTAGTAAAGTCAGGTTGTCTAGTGAAAGAAAACACAAAGTACTTTATTGCACTAAGGAGAAAGTTTCCTATGATCTATTTATAAACTGGTCATTGAAACATGTCTGTGCAAAGTCAGAATGCATAACTTATTTTCTTAAAAAAAAATAATCTGTAGGTATTAGATACAGCAGATTCCACCAAAAAATAAACAAACACTTTGGTTCTCAGTCTTACCTCAGCCCATTTAAGAATGCAAGTCAGGCAGAAGGTATGACTGCAGTTCTCAGGAAAACCAATCTCTTGTTCTAGAAGGCAGTTCAGACAGATGGGGCATGTGTCACCGTCGTATAATAAAGTAGAACAGGAACAGCTTTCTTCATTTTCTTCACCTGGTATTATTAACATTGACACTTAGAATTTTTTGACAGTTTTTGAAACAAAGTCCTTCCAGATTTGAATAAAGTGGCAATAAGATACCATTTTCTGTAGTTAAAAGCAAGTTAATAATTTTCAGGTCTAATGCAGTCAAGACACTGGCCAGAGCAGTAGTTAAAAGATGTATTTCAGGTAAAAAATACTACGCAACGTATTTCATAGACTACTGTACCAATATTTGCCATTAAAACAAAGGAAAGTTAGCTCTAGTGCTACTTAAATAAAGAAAGCATCACACAGTGTTTCCTATTGGTCATGTAGTCATTTAGACATTGTTCTCCCGAGTTCTTTCTCCTCGGATGTTTGCACACCCTCTCCATGAAATAAATTACACCAGCATATTCTATATTCATTATCCTACATACACATGGTCTACCTTTATTTTAGTTTTCCACACTTAGAATTATTTTAATCTGAACATCCTCAAATATTTACCTAATCATGTACATTAAATAAAAAATGCTCCCGATTTTGTTAAAGTTAGAAATTGTTTTCAGAATATAAAAGGCAAGAACTTATCTTCAAGGAATTTTACTCTAAATTAATTATTTGTTCTGAATAACAATTGCTATCTCAATTTTTGTTCTGCTACTAGAAGTCAACAAGTGAAAACCAGAAGAGACAGGAAAGGATTTGGGGACCCTGAAGAAAAATATTATGCTGAGACAGTGGATATGTTTACACAACTTCTTTCAAAACTAGCAGCATATTATTGAGAGAGCAAATGTTAAATCTGACCTTCACAGCTTGAACCCGAGTAATATACTTGAGTATTTTCACACACACAGACTTTACCTTCCATGCCTTCATGCTTCTGACCCTCAGTATCTTGAATACATTGCTTTCTGTTCTTCATCTTCTTACAAAATGTAGTCTGGAAAACACAGACACAGTTTGCACAGTTCTTTTAGATTGCAACTTGAAAATAAAAATGACCACTATGGATTTAATGAGCGCTCTCCATTTCATTATACTGCTGTAGAGTAGAAACACATGACATTAAGAGTTATAGATCATTTACAGTCTGTTTGCAATTTATGAGCATCATTAACGCTGTCTAGCAACTGATACTTCCAACTTGAAAATCGTTTTTGTCCAACAAATGCAAAGTTTTTGCAGTGTTTTAAGACCACCAATGGTGCTTTTATTTTTAAAAGTTAAATGCATTGCTAAGTTTCTATGCAAACCACCCCACATAACACTGCAGTAACTAACATCTGCAAATTGCCCTTCACAAATGGTTGAAGCAACAAAATTAAACACACAAACACCAGAAGATTTAGCTGCTTTCCAAATCCAGCATCACTGTAGTAGCGGCAAGTGAGAAGAATGAAAGTGGCATACATTTGCTTGCTTCTTGCTTTTGTCACACAATTAGAACTACCAGCACTCGGAAAAAAAATGCACAGAAAGTTGTATCATCAAACAAGGGGACAGGTCACAAGCACAGGTGCAGTGGGGTATCACGAATGGGGAGGATGTACCTTTTCACTGTTCTGCAAAGGAGCAGTACGAAATAAGAGTAACAGAGAATATCTTTGTGATCCGCATCACATAGGTTGAAAAGAATTTGATCTCGCATAAGAAACAGTAAGCATATGTTCTTTGGAGGCCTACCTACTACACACAGAACGAAACACACTTGAAAACAACAACAAAAAAGTATCTACACCAAGGACTGAACCTCCTGCATTTCAAACTCCTGTAGTCACAGCAGAGATGGTATAAGCACTTAAAGCTCCAACCCAACAGCCCTAGAGGGACCAGCAGTTTTCTTCAGAACTATATAAAGCTTTAAAAATTATTATTATTTAAAAGGAAAAATTAAAACTTCACAAGAAGATATTAAAGAATTCAGAAATTACCAAGATCTGCTACTTAAGCATTTAAATCTGAAGCAAACCAACTGTTTCGAACCCCTTACTCTTTAATGCCTTTGCTAGAAAAAAGCAGCAGGACAGAGCCAACAATGCCACAACCACACTCCTTGACTGAACTTTCTTCTATTTTACTTACAAACTACACTGGTTTCCCTTTACCACCTGGATATCCAGGAGGTGGAGAGATAGAATTTGCCTCCCCAAACTTCTCTTCTGATCAAGTCTTTATTGCTTGATCTTGGCAGCAGGGAGTGTTTTAACGATCATGTCTTTTTACTGAGAAAAGAAACGCTGCCGCAGATACCCATCACATAACACACTTCTCGCTTTTTTAGGTAATCCAAGAAAGCAGGACTCTGATCTGTGAGTCTTGAACACAGTTCATTAAAGAAATGGTCAAAACTGTGAAACTAATTAGAAATCTGTAATTAGAATTCTAAATGGCTTCAATGTTCTCATTAGAAACTACTTTTTAATCCCCCCAAAGGAACATGTGAATCAAGTCAACTGAGGGTGGGGGAAAGGGAAGGGAAAAGGAAACAAAAAATCTAGCTATAAGGGAATTTTCCCCCTACAATGCTATCCTATTTTGATTAAAAAAAATAAAAAAAGACTTAAAAAGATATCATTAGGATAAATGCCATCAACTGTAGAGCAGTTACTAGCACTAATCTTAATTCAGACTGTTGCAGTGAATGCTGTAAGTTGTATACAAGTTCTGTTACTCAAACCACCACTGACCAGACCACCACCTATTATCTTTTGCAGACTACGCAAGATGAAACCCAATAAAAGCCAAAGTGCTACTTTAAAATTTAATGCCTTAAATAAAGCAAAATCTGCATCAAATTAGGGCAAGCAAGACCATCAAAGACACATTTGAACTTAAAATATGAGATCAAGGTCTGTTGTTTTCACTCTGATTTGCAAGAGGACTTAAGTGGCTTTGGTCCCCAAAAGCTTAAATCATGCAGTGGTGTGTGGTATACATGTTTTTATATATAAAACATAAGAACATTCCTTCCGCTCTATGTCTTAACAAAACCTCAGCAATGCTTCACAGAAGCAGAAAAATCCACAAACTGTGCTCAAATCTCTCTCAACCCTAAAAGTCCCAGGACACATCACAGCTGAGACCACTTAAAGACAAGATTAAGAATTCTGCACTCTGCATCCATCCACAGAAAAGGTTTTAAATAGACATAATCTAGACACCAAATTGTAACATAAGCAGTAGCTGTAGAGTTCATGTTTATTATAAGAGGTCTTGAGTTCGCTAAGGCAGACTGCAGAAAGAGAACCCATAGAAGCTCTTTAGATTCCAATGTTGCCGCCCCCCGCTCCCCCAAAAAGTAACCTTTTCTCCATTGTACTCTCTCTAGACACAAAGACATCCCAGAAATTCTTGCACAGTTACAAAAATTAGAAAAACAGAGTTCCTAAAATGTTGACAGAACGTCAGTAAATCCAAGATGTGCAGCAACTGAAAACATTTATGCAGTGTTACATCGTTCTTCTCACAAGCCTATTATTTAAACAGGTATCGAGTGCCACTAATGCATTTCACAGATCACTTTGCACAGCACACCTTTTTGCCAGTTTGACATTGTGCGTTTCTCAATGCAGCACAGGACTTCAATACTACTGAAATAGAAATATTTATAAATAAGAGACATCAAATTTTACATATTATTTAACAAAGTAACTTTGGAAAGACTGTTTTCTCCACTATTTTAAAAGGGCCATCACAGGCACTGGAATAGCGGAACAGTTTAACACTAAAGATTGATGTTAAATTTATAAAATTAAAAACAGAGTTAGGAAGAAAGAATGTAGTTGTTTAGGAGGACTAGACAGCACAGAAAACAGAACTCTTATTTGTCCCAAAACATGACATAGTCCTTTAGATTCTTCTAAACTTTAAGAAGATTTGAAAGTATTTCCCAGACTTTTTCATTCCAGCTGCATGCCATACAAGAAATCTGTAGTCTTGGCTGGGAGGAGACAGTGAAAGAAGTGAGATCAATTTTTTTTGGTCATTCTCCCAGTTACTAAGTTGTATGAGCTCACATGAAGATCATATTATGTCCATATCCGTGGCGAATCATGTCCGATCAGACTAATATGTATCTGAAGAATGCTAATATCCGAAGAGTACTTCTACCAAATTCCAATGACTCATGACCAACACGTCATACGTTTAGTTACGATCATTCACTTGTTGATGTGAAACATTAGAAATACCTCAAGACCTACACATGCAAGGCATCTGACAAGACAGCAACAAGCACTATACTATGTTAGTGCTGACACCCCCCCATCACTCTATAGATAAAATATTTTCCAAGAATGCCTGAAGGCAGCAAAGCATTTCAGCCAAGATGGTCGTTTCCTGATGCTTCTAAGTTTTCAATGGAATTACTTTGCAAGAGAAATACCTTATTTAATTTCAGATCTGGGATAAAGGGAAGAATTAAAGTGAAAACGGTGAACAAGGACACTACCACAAGTACACCCTCTGTTATATTTAAAGGAGTTAAACATTTAAGTTTCTAAGTTGTTGTTTGAAGGAAATTCCTGTTCTTGTCTTCATGGAAGGCAGAAGCCAAAGACATTTGCCAACAAAAGTGCTTAAATGAAGTTAATTGTAGAACCTGGGAATATATTCATCACTGTCTGTCTAAGGAATGTAGCTTCATGATGTACTTAACTCCACAAAGCAGAAGACAGCAGACTGATAAAAGTGCCATTTACACAATCTTCTGTATCGCAAAAATTTAAGTATGATTTACCTTTTTTATTTGCACAAATTATTCATACAGTTCACAACCTAAAAATACAGATGTACTTCAATGCTAATTCACTGTACATGCAGAAAGAAAAAACTTAAGTCTGTTCAAAGTCACGTAACTGAATTTCCTATTGAACTAAAATCTACATTAAAATCTGAAAATTAAATAGACAGAGGAAAATCATCTGATGAAAATCTGTAGCAGTCTAATTATGCAACACATGAAATAAGCACATCTCCTTTTTGACTAATGACAAGACAAAGTCTTTACAAGCTTTCTTTATGTCCTGTAAATAAAACGCAACAGCTAAATACACTCTTCCTCCAATGCATTAATGGTCCAGGGACCTATCTACACAGAAGTACACTTGTTCAATTGGAAAGGGGGGTGGAAATCAAGAACACATGCAACAAGATCTCCAGTAAGCAAGTGCAAAATGATGTACAAGACTGGCTAATTCTTGTTCCCTTAACAGACTTAACTTAGGAAACATTTGTAATTAACATTTCAACTTCTTAGACATATGTTGCATCAATACTTATAGGAGAGCCTTATTTTGACTATTGTGTTTCTATTAAAAATATTTTCTCTTCTTTTAAAAAAGATTTGTGGCACTCTATTAGTTGTGTTTTGATTTCTTTACTAACTCAAGAAACAATCAGCTTCAAAACTGAAACAAGTCAGCCATGCATTCAGTTTACAGAAACTATTTCCTTAATACAACTACAGTAACATCCTTTACTCCCATCAAATTTTTTGGCAGCAATAAGTAGGACTCTGCCCCATGCATTTTCATGGTTTTTAAGAAACCTTGGAAGGAGGTTTAAGACTCTCCCTCAGCAAGAATGTTCTTATCGAAAACAGATCTTGATAATTAGCTGAATTTACAAAACCAGATTTTTTTTAGTAATTAATGGCGGAACACTGAGTGTCCTCTGGAGTTCCCCATATGGGCTTACCATAACCTCTGGACCATTACGGGGCAAATGCTGCTGATGAAAATTTTGGAAACTTTTGCCGAAAGTCCTGTGCTATCTTGGGAGATGGGTTGAGGTAACATTTAATATTTCCAATGGCAGCTGAACATTTGAAAAGCTTTTTACCTACTTTTATCGCCAAGTCTAATGCAACACATACTCCAAGAAAAGAAAAGAAAAGAAAAGACACTATTGGGTAGTCGCAAAAATACATCAAGAACCTTCACAGTTCTTTTTACCTGGAAAAACTTTTAATTTGTCTGAAAAACCTGGAAGGTAGACTTGCTTCAAGTGACAATTCAGTAGTGTTGTTTGCCCTCCAATAAATGAGGGCTAAACTGAGGATCTGGAAGCACTTATCCTGGATTTGCTCCTTTGTGTAGTAAAATCTCATGGCCCAGAACATTAGTGAGAAGAGAACCAACAGGCACACTCAAAAGAGGGCTTTTAAAGTGAATCTTTATTCTTTGTATGCTCAAATTGCACCTTGTCTGCATTCTCAAATGGAATGCCACAGAACCAACAAAGATGAAGAGAAAGAAAGAGACCAGTGCTATGCTTTGGGGAACAGAAAGAGAAACCTTTTTCTATAGGTGGTTTAAGCCTATTCATGTAGATCCAGTGTCTTGGAAAGAATCAGTGCTATTCAGGCAAGGAGACACTGCTGATTTAAAGACTCTTTCCAGACGCTCTAAGGATGCAATTACCCAAGAGAGCTAATCTAATCTAACAGCTTGCTGCCACCAAAAGAAGCAGCTCTGTTTCTCACCACTAGTGATGGTGAGCAGACTCAGCTAAGAGCCACACATGTGCCAAAGAAATTGCAAGCGACAGAATGGGGGAGGGAAGACATAAAATGGGATCACCCCTTTTGGCAATGGCAAGGTGCTAGAATAGCCAAGACTTTGTTGTCAAACTTCCCCCCTTCAAGGACATAGCAGTACCTAGATTACCTGCCAAGTCCATAAAAACACAGGGTAAAGTCACAGGAGAAAACTGTCAAAGCCAAATGGCTAGAATTATACCATCCTAAACAGTACACTCCCTTCTGCCGACCTGCCCCTACCCTACACAAAAGAAAAAAAAACAAACCAAAACAAACCACCACAGTGGATATCCTCCTCAGGACTTCTTTTCCCACACTCTAGCAGCAACACACTGACAAGCACACGTACATTGCAGATGCTGTGGCTACAGCTATGTCCCTGCTAGATTCAACGCTTCCATTTTTGTGGCCCCCTCAACAATGACAAACTGAATAGCAGCTGTGGACACTCAACACTCACATCCAGTCAGCACTCACAGAAGTATACAGGACAACATCACAACTGCCTCCTAAGAAAGGAAGGCACACACAACTCAATGGAAATGTGCAAATACAGCTTGAGGAACTGCTGCAGTGGATCAGATGCAGCGATTATCATCTAGTAACCTGTCTGACCATCTGAAGAGCCAAGAGTTTCAAGGAAGATTTAGAACCTTACAGTGGACAAACACACAAGGTAATCTCCTTCCTGTATAAAGCTTAGAATCATAAACTGGCTCAAAAACTCCCATCCAGACCTCTTCATGTTAAGTCAAGGGAGTAGGCAGTGCTCCTCACTGAAGTTTAACAAAAGAGCACCTGCAAGACATCAGGGCAGTAAGAAATGTAATTTTATAAGACCTCACATACTTGGGAATACTCTATAAACTGTGGGGGACACACCATGTCTTTTACAGAATGTTACATGTTGAAGTCTGCTACAAATCAGACTGAACTCCAGCATCTAGCATTTAAAACACTTCAGTTTACTGGGCAGTATAAGAAGGTAGCCAAACAATGTCAGCAGTACCATTTCATGTATCCGTGCCTTGACAAGTCATGCTGATCCACAAGATTCTCTAGTGTTCTACTATTACTAACAGTAACTGAAGAATACTTCATTCATCACAGGTTATTCAGAAGTGTAAGCGTGAATGACGATGTTCTAGCTCTACTTAGAAAAGTCACTATCCAAAAAAGCTTCAGTACAACACAGAATTAAACCAGACAGGCTACCAACTTGAAAAAAAGGGTAACCTATCACAAAACTTGTACTTTGCTGTTAATACCTATAACAACAGCATGGCACCAATTTAATGCTCTTAAGTAAGAGTTATTATCAGAGCCAAAAGAACCCAAAACCCAACAGATTTACGCATATGAGAGACTGAAGATAGTCACAAAGTTAGTATCACCAACAGGCATCTATTAAGGAACTTCCCATATCTCTCTGTACTGGGAAATTCACACGTGGGACAAGCATCCCTTCACCTCAGAATCCCAGTCATGCAGCTGGCCCCCTGATTTACCAGCCTTCATGATCCTTTCTTTCCCAAAGTAACCAGTTCTCATTGGTTTTTACCTAGTAACAAAGAAAAATAAGGATGTAGGTTACAGAAGAACCATTAGTGCTGGAAAACAAGCGCTTAACAAAACAACAAACTTGAGAATCTTGTGCTAAAATTCAACTGATAATAAAGCTATCAGTCTTCAACAAAATTCCAAACCCCAGCCCAAGAACCATCTGAAAGAGTGAGCCATTTTATCAGTCTTAAGTAGTAGATAACTCAAGACAACACAAGGCACCAAGGTTTGTAAAACAGTTATATCACCCGTCCTCCTCCGAAGATGACACGCATGCAAAGGGCGATTTGCTTGTCAGAATCAGGAGCATCCACACAACTACTGGCACAATCCACATAAAGACTGATACTTCCACAAACCAGAAATAGTACAATGTTTGACCTAAACAGTTAAAGCATCAAAAGGATATTAATTCTCTTTGTTAAAAACACACTGAAGAAAGTCTCCCTGTGTACATCGGTTCTCACCATGCTATCACGTAAGGCTGAGCCCCATTTTCTGAGGAAGCTCATGAAGAGGTGAACCAAAGCTGATTACCAGCTTGCGCAGCAGTTAGCAGCTTTTAGACATGACAAATCTGAGTTTGGTACTGAACTACAGTTACCTTACTGGCACTGATGGGTAATTATCTACAGAAGGCAAATTTCATTTCTTTCTGCACTGTCAACCATAAAATGCTTTGTTCCACTAGGATAGGTGGCAGAAGTTTAGGATGTCTCCTGAACTCATTTTAAGGGCTCATACCGAGTAAGCAGCAATGAGAAATTGTACTTCAGCAGATTCCTCCACAAGTCAATCTAAATCAATTATCCCTCCAGCATTTTCAGTATCTGCCAGCAGCTGTGAGGTTAACTCATCAGACCACATGATATTACATGACAAAGTATAGCGAAGTGACAGCTCTGTACTATTAGCACATTCAGGGTACCCACTGACAATCAAGATGGCCCAGTGCTTTGGCAAATTCAATCTGCAGACTGAGAACCAGATGAAGCTAAACTTGGTAGTTAACCGGCAGGGAAAGCACACTTTGAGGAGTTAGTTGTCATACTGGGCAGTCTCATTTGATTCAGAGTATATATTCACAGCTGATCAATCTAACCTGTAATTTAAAGCTATGCTTGCATCCCTACTGGCTCTTCAGTGACATTTCTCAAGCTTGTGAGAAAACCCCTTTCCACTCTGCCAGAGGACAAACTAGTTACTCAGGCCTCTGTCAGCTCTTGACAATACAAAAGCAGTGACGACAGAGCCACGTAGTTTCCTTACGCGCTGAACTGCAGCAGTTTTGCAGGGTAGCTCCTCAGTAAGGCTGCCACTCATAACACTGCTTTCCAAAGATGTTCTGAATTACACAAGACAATCCCAGACCTGATCTTTACAGAAGTGCATGGCTGGGTCCATGACAGCCGTAAGAAATAACACTCATTGGAGCCACGGTTAACTCCTCCAGGAAAAAACCACTTCATTTATACAGAAGACAGGATGAATAGAACCTTCTAAAGACTGATACAAGATGATGAAAGGTATATTCACATAAATTAAAAGGCTACCAATTTTGCTTTCCAAACCAGTATTTTCAATAGAAGGCAATATGCACTGTGCTGCTGTTTCACACGTGCATGTGTATGATAAGGCTCCCAACACAAGAAGCACCATACCACAACCACCGCCGCAGGGAGAACATGCATGTATGCCAGGTGCTAAGTCATGCTGTTCCATATACTGCTGATAAAACACTGAAGAACCATTGTGATTAACATAATACAAAGAAATATGAAAGAGAAAACAGCGTACATAACATTCTCCCACAAAATGTACAATTCAGCACTTAGGTGTTTCTTCTAAGTAGTTTGTGACTAAACTGGGTGAAATTGAGACTTACAAATAACAGGAACTAATTAGGGATTAGGTACTATTGTCATGGTGCACATGGTTCAAGCAACTAAATCAAATCAGCATAAACTCATGACCTTGCCTTCCGCTGCTGAGGGTCCTCAGTCACATGCATACTTTTGCAGCTGGAAGGGATAACATTACATACCAAAGTCAGCAAAAATGGCTCAGCCATTTCCAAGAACACTTAAAAAAAAAAAAGTACTTTTTTCTAGCCACTTGGAAGCACTAGTATTTTCATGCTTTCCACCAAAGAGCAGACATTTGGCAGTGGGTCACTGAGATCAAGACCATGCTTTCCTCACAAGCAACCCTTCCAAATCTAGCCATGCCACAGATCTGGGAAAAAAAGTTTGCATTCACTCAAGAAATCTTTGCTAGTCATTGCATTTAATTTTTTTCCCATAAACTGCATCTGTGCTTAGCATAGACTAATAATTGGAAGTTCCTATCCCATTGCTACACTGCACATGCAACATTCCCACAAGATGAATGAGCATACTTCAGCCAGTGCTATGGCAACACAGCAGGACTTGTTGCAATCACTTCTCTGACACTAAAGAAACTAGGAAGACCATCTTTATTTTTCTTAATACCATCCTAAACATGCCCAAATAGCTGGACTTAAACACCAGGGATGCGAGAGCTGAACCGAAAGAGCTTGCAAAGACAGAAGTAGAAAAGCTAAGACCTTTTAACAGTGGAAGGAAAAAATGATGGGCAAAACTGATGGAGTAAGACTGAACTCAGATTAAGCATTACTGCTCAGGGGCAGCAGCAATGGCAAGAAACACATTTAAGATGCAAAACATTAATGGGGCAACAAAACCAGAGTGGTAGGTGATTAGAAAAGTATGTTGAGCCAAAGAAAAAAGGGCAGAACCCAGCAAAGAAAGAAGTAGCATGCAATTGTCCAATTACAGACTACCATTTCTTCTCTCACCTACATCACGGTAGTGTTATTTCTCAGCTTCTGAATGTTGAACCCCTGCAAACTAAAGGGCATCCCTCTAACAAAACTTATGTAATGTATAGGCTCCCCTATAATTTTATGGATTTACTTAAATGGAAAAAATGCGCTATAGAAGATTGCATAGAACTATACACACACACTTGATAAAAATACACTGAATTTGAGTCCTCTATTAAAAGCATGCTGTTCCTTCATTTTATGCATCATATCAAGAGTTTAGCGATATGACATGTTCTTTTGGTATTAAAAAAATGTGTTTCCATAAAAAGTAATTTCAGCTTACATGTAAAATATACAGACACTGGTACAAAAACAAACAAAAGAAAGAAAATAACATAGCCATGCCTCTGAGGCATACTCTTTTAAAAAAACCACTAGATGAAAGCTATGGTGTCAAAAACATGGTCCTCAAACTTCTTTTGACTTTGAGTAACTCTTTCATAAGCTCAGGTCAAATACCCACACTAACCTCTTACAAATCTCAGACAAAAAGAAATGCTGTATTTTTGGAAAATGGTGGAAACAAAGAGTTTGCAAAGCATTTATGATAACTGAAATAATTTTAAGTGTAACTGTATTTAGCACAAAATCTCCTACAATATTTGTAGAATAACAATGCACTAGACATCAGTTTAGAAGTAGTAGATAGATGGGGAGTAAGCAGCTTCAATTACTGTTGATCTTGCTTTCACAGCCCTTAATCAGCGATAACTTTCCAGATAGCTAAAATAAAGCTAGAAAACCATGGCCAGGAATGGAAGACATGAGAGAAGGTTTCCTTAACACCAATAGCAACACACAGAAGGTAACAGAAACTATTAACCACAGAAGAGGGAAGAGCCAGATCTGAGCTTGCAAATACAATATGAACTCCATCACCTTTCCTTTCCACTTACGAAGAGAATCTATAATAGAAAAACATGCTAACCACCATTTTGGGTTACTTTCACCATACAGATGGCATCAAGAAATCACCTATAACAAAACAGTACTTTGCTGTGAATTCTTACGTAACGAACCTAGTTTTTGTTACAACTGATTATTCTACCTCATTGCTAAGCTTCAAAAGAACTTAAGCTTCCCACATCAACAATACCAGGCGCTCCTTACAATGATGAACCCCACTCTCATTCAAAGTTTCTTGCCAGAGTAACCACCACAAAATAACCGCTGGTACCAACTGACAGATCCAAGAGTTGTGTAAGGTGCCTTTCTTGCTTAGGCTAATAAAACTAGATCTGAAAAATCACAACTGCATAGGTTTAGAGAGAATATACTTCACCTTCATTGTTACAGGTATCTTTATTTGGTAACATCTCTAAAACCAAAACTCCAATGAACTCAAGGTAGTCCTAACTGACTGCTTTTCTCCAGCTGTTTCAGAGGACTTCCAATTGCTTTTTGTTACACCTATCCATCTACAGGGGTCGCTACTTTTTACATCACAAGTAACAAACTAAGAATGCTTAAAAAAAAAAAAAAAGCAAAACTGCGTACCAAAAGCGCTTATTCAGTGGCTGTGTAGAAGGCAGGGAAGAACTTCATTGTCCCTCTTAGGCCCAGAATTGCTGAAGTCATTTGCTCTGGATAGTGAGCAGTCCAGTCAAATTCTACCTTAAAACTCAAGTTTTGAATATCAGACAGCTCAGTTTCAGGTAAGGGTCTTCATCTCTTTTGTGGCACACCAAGAAAGGTAGAAGTTTTCACTGCTGCAGTTTTGGCCTGTGTTGCTGTCTAAAGGTACGGACATACATGAAGACTTCTATCAGATACTGATCCCGTGGAATTTCACATTCCATATTCCTGCTGGCAGTCTAATAAAAGCCAGGTAGTGAGTAGAGAGACAACAAGTGTTAACTCGCTTGACGTTTTCAAGCAATTTCATACTAGCTTGGAAAAGTTCCAAACATCATTAAATGCATCACTCAGGTTTACTCACAGATAGTACCTTTGAAGGCAGATCACAGTTAAGCAGTACCTACAGACCTAATAACAGAGGAACAAAGATTGCATTTTAATGGGAGTTCACCAATCCCTAAATAAAAACTGCATTAAGACAGACATTATTATTAGTGCCTATTAGAAAAAGTAATCAGATACTGCAATTTTCCACAGTATTAGGCTTTAGAAAACAGCTTCTGGAAGACATATTTCTTCTTCTTCCCAATTCTCTCTACATATTCATTCTTTTTTCATATTCTTTTTTTTTTTAAAAAAAATATTTACATACACACATGTGAAATAATCTTGGAAAGTTAAGAAGAAATACCACTGACCACAGAACCATAAAATTAAAATGTTACTTTTTCATGTTCGCTGTGATGAAGTATTTTTGAGTTAAAATTCAAATTTTATGTTCTCATGGAGAAGAAAAAGAGTAATACTACTGTTTCATCAAGACAATTTGTGAGACAGCATTACTTAATAATAAAAAATGAATGAATGAAAATACTCATTTTAGCACAACACACACAAATATAAGGCATAGATACACATATGCCTACAGGTGTGTCTGTGTGTATGTATATATATGTATTTGTTACCTGCATAAATGCATTTTATATGCAGTTTATTTTAATCTTGCCTACTTATACATAATTAAACGCAGTATTTTGATCATCTTTCTCCAAGTCAGTTAACTATTTCCCCAGCCTAGAAGTGACAACTTCCACATTTGGTTAAATTTCATTTGTTTCTCCAACTAAAAGTCTTAGGAAAGCTACCTGATGTGCCATAAAAATAAGATGTAGGAAAGCTGAATGTTTCTAAAAGTTAGAAGCAACTTCCTCAGCACTTTTTTTTTTCTTTTTTAAACTCCTGACAGAGAAAAACTACTTGTTGAATCTGGCTTGGCCACTGAAGTACAGATTATACACACTCAACCTCTGCGAGCCCTTCAAATGCGGTCACTGTGCCTTTGATGCTCCACCAGACCCAGATGCAGAGGTAGGTGATGGACAACTGTTCGGGACAGCAGAGCTGCAGCTTTAAGGAACAGAAAGGCTCTCACCTTCCACCTTCCAGCAGCTACAGTCCTCCATTTGTTATTTCATGACTGCAGCTAACTTCCTACACAAAGAATCATCTTATTCAAGTGGTTCAAGGTACCAAAACTAAGCAACTTTCAAACCCGAAACAGAGATGTTCACGGCTTTCTGCTTGTAAACTGTGCCCATATCCTCAACTATTGGGTAAAAAGAGAACAAACACTTGGGGAAGAGGAGATACAACGTCACTGCACTCCTATCCTCTCAGATCAAGGTCACCGCCCTTTCAGACCAAGGTGGACTAGCACATACAGGTGAAACAACACGTGCCCACACTGCTGAAAAGCCATGAACCAGCCCTTGATTTGAAGTGCCCTAAAGAATATGCACATTAGACACCTCTGGTATTTATGACTACAGAAGAAGGGTTAGGGTATAAATCTGTTTAACACCATACCTCTAACTTCCAAACAAAGGCAAAAAAATTGGGTGATGTTGAGATTTCAGAAATCTACTCTAATCTTAAATGGTTTAGCAGATTAACTGTAACCATTTCAGAATTCATTCAGACAAATTGATAACAACGGTCAACAGCACTGAATAATCAGTTTAGCTATCAGCAGGAACTGGACGGCATGTTTTTGTTACTATTTACCAGAAGGATGTTTTTTCTCCCTCACCTTAGATTGCTGGCAAAGAAAATCCCAACACTGAACAGTGAGTGGACTGACAGACGGCCAGGCTTCAAGAATTTTGGTGTAGGGATGGCAAGTCAGTCCATCAAACTTTTTCCAGCAGTGTTTTTGCCCATTATTATTGTGCACGTTTAAATATAGCATTAATTGAAATAGAATCACCCTTTAATTACTGCATAAAAGTAGTAAACTTTAAATAACTTCTTTGCACAGGTTTTTTTAGTACTCAGGACAGTGGAAAACTGAGAAGATTCTGCAAAGAATCCCTGTAACAGGGAAGAAAACCCCTGACAACACGTTTGTAACTAGAGCAGAACCATCATGTATCATGAGCAGAACCACCTACAGGTTTTATAAAACCAGGGGCTAGAGGTCATGCATCAACTGTGTCAAACTACAGTCGGTCAAAAGCACAAAGAAACTCTTTATCACCTGGATGTTTCAAAACTGATAGCTGAATAACTGGCGAATAAGATAAACTTACATCTCCTTGTTAAGTCAAACTCAAAGCACTATAAATTCACATTCAAAAAAACTCACCAAATTCCTGGGGAAGCATTCCCAATCTTAACCGTAATCTGAATACAAGACAAACTAGTGAACCCAGGTTTATCGCTATTAGAGAAGGTCTGAAATAGTTCTCTTTCAAACACATTTGGAAGAGAGAGATTTACACACACACACACACACACCCTCCCCGCTCCCCCCCCAGCCCCAAGGCCACAAAGCTGTTGTCTGTTCTGCTTATTCACAAGCAGACTTTAAGGCAAGTGGAACATGAAAGAAAATGGATGTATTTCTTATTTGGGCCATTTATCACTTTGGAAACTGACACATCAGCAAATGTAAACTACTGAAAGGAAAGCTCAAAAGATTTAATGTTTTCTAAATAGTCTCCTCCCCCCCCCCCCCCCCCACTATTTCTCTTCTTATCTGATGAAAGCAGAACAACAAACACCATATTCCTAGAAATGCTAAAGGAAACATTTGGAGTAGTACTTGGGATCATTTCCAAGTCTTTTCCATGTCTCAGAAGAGGATGCTATCCATTTTTTTTTTATTCTTGCGAATCTCTAAATACAGCTTTCCAGTTAAAAAGAGATATGGATTACCATGCATAATCAACCAAGTAAGAGCGAATTTTTGTCGCCCTGTCATTTCATTTAAGAAGCCTACTACTTATTTCTGCTAAGATCAAAAGAAAACATGATAAAATTACTAAAGACTTCCCCCATTCTTCTTCTCCCATGTGTAAAAGAGTCTGAATGCCCACATAGTAAAACTCTAAGTTAGACTACACTTCTCTTAAAACTACGATTCCCCACAAGAAAATCAAAAGCCCCCTGATACATTAGTGATATACGAACATAACATGAGACACTAAGTTAGCCAGATCTCCCTTTAAGGTTACCGAAGCCGTAAAAAAAGCTGTAAAATTACAATCTTAAAATAGCTGTTCAATAATCACGGGCATTCCAATCCACTATATAATTGCTACTAAGATGTGAGCAGCCTTAACCATCTTGTGACGTTTTAGATAAACAATTCTTCGCCAACAGTACCTAGTTACTCATAGTAAACAAACAATAACTACCTGGCCTTTCCCTCTGTTATCTGATCCTCCCTGAAAATTTAAAATTAATTACTAGTCTCAAATAAAAACACTGTGAGAGAAAGGGGACCAATTTCAGTCCTGCTAAAAGCGTTTTGAAGTGATAAACGTGGAGATAGCCTGTCACAGACAAGTTACATTTGGGGCTCCGGCTAATAATATTCTTTAATACTCATCAAAGGGGGAAAAAAAAAAAAAGAAAATAATTAGGACACCATGTACTCTAAAACACAAGAAGAACTGGAGAGTCTCTCGCTGGCTTGATAACCGTGTCGCTTCCAGGCTCCAGCGTTACTCCCCACAACTTCCCCGACGTTCCCGAGTCAGTCGCGATTCCACGACAGCACAAAAGCAGAGCCGGGCTTTGAAGTTGAGCCTCTCCGTGCGACTTCCTCCGCGACTCCAAAGTCTTCTTCCAGGAGTAACTCCTGCTCCCCGGAGCCGCTCTCCCGGCAAACGCTGCCGCTCCCGGGAAGCGGAGGGACCCTCCTCCTCCTCCCCCCACCCCCCCCACCCGGGACCGGGATCTTTGTTCAGGCCAGCCCCACGGCGGGGAGGTCCCCGCGCCAACCCCGCTCACGGATCACCGGGCAGGGCTTGCTCCTGCTCCTCCCGTTCTGCCTTCACAAAAGCTTTCGGCGCCGAAGGGGGCCGGCGGTCTCCTGCCCACGGCGGATCGCCCCGGCCGCCCCCCTTTGTTTCCCCTCTCGCCCCGGGAGGCGAGACGAGGCGGGCCCCCCCCCCCCCGCACCCCGCCGCGGCCTGTCACGGCGGCCGAGCGCCGGCACCGGGCCGGCGAGAGGAGGGGAGCGGGGGGAAACCCCAGGCCGGAGCCGGCGGCAAACGGAGCGGAGCACCGGAGGCCGGCGGGCCCCGAGCGGAGGCGAAGGCCCCGGCCAGAGCGGGACGACGGCGGCGGCGGCAGCGCCCGCCTCCCCTCCCTCCCCTCCGTCCCTCGTCCGGGAACGGCGCCGAGCCCTTCTCCCTCACCTCACGGCAACCGCCCGCCCCAACCGCCGGTGCGCGTCTCTTCACCTGGCGCCACGGCGTCCCCCTCACGCCGTCACCACACGTAAGCGGAGGCTCCGGTTCCCCCGCACCCTCCCGCTGCCGTCTCCGCTGCTACCGAAGGAGCGTCCGTCCGGGCGGGAGAGCGGACCGGACCGGGCCGGGGCTCGGCGGGTGCCCCCGCTTAGCGGCCGCCGGGCCACATGTCCGGGAGTGCGCGGTCGGCCGGCGGCGGCCGCTGGGGGGCGCTGTTCTGCCGCCTTCCGCCGCGGGGCGGGGAGGAAGGCGGTGGCGTGGCGGGCGGGCGGCGCAGCTCGCCAGCGAGTCGCTTCCAAACCGTCCCGCGCCGCGCATTGTGGGATAGGTCCTCCAGCGCCGGCTTGAAAAGGGAAGGGAGGGGCGGGGGGGGGGGAAGTGGCCAGAGGGCGACGGGAGGGAGGGGAGGGCACGTGACCCGAGGAGCCAATGGGACGAGGGCGGGCGGGCGCGTGGGGCCGGGGCGGGCGGGGCCGGGCCGCGCGCCGCGGGCGGGGGGCGCCCCCTGGTGGCGGCGCGGCGGCAGGGCGCGGCCCGGGGGCCGTGACGTCGTCTGACCGCGACCGCCCCCCCCCCCCAAATTTTTTCTTTTTTTTTTTTTTTAAATAATTATTTTAATCAAATTAGACGAAAGGAGCTTTGGGCGGAGGCCCGTGACGGCGGGAGCGCGACCCGCTGGAGACAGGCAGTGGGGGCTGTACGCGGCCGGCCTAGGCCGCGCCTGGGCCCCTTGCCCGCCGCGATGGCGGCCGCGGCCGTGAGCGGGGCGAGAGGCCGGAGCGGGCCGAGGGCCCCGGCAGCCGCCCTTGAGCGCTGGCGGAGGGGTGCAGGGCTTTCGGCTGCGTCCCCGGCACCGTCGCCGCGGGTGCGCTGTGAGGCAGGGGCTCTGCCCGCAGAGGCGGAGCGCCGAACCCTCAGGGTGAACCACCCCCCCCAGGGCAACGCGCCCCGCCGTGGCAGCCAACGGCAGGGAAAGGGGGAACCAGCTACCCCAAATACTACGCGGGCTTGGTTGTCTCCTCGCGTCCAGAACGAAGTTGTCGCGGCCTGAGGTGGAGTAAGAAGGGTGTCCGCCTCAGTCTGCCGAGAATGATGATACCTTATTAGTTGCCACGATGACTGACAGGCTATTAATTTAGGATTAACTCAGAACTTGAGTTAAGTAAGAGCAGCCTGTGGGGACAGCGTGTGAGAAGTCACAGGAAGAAAGGAAAAGACTGGATTCGTTAGCAGCAGGCTGCAGGGAAATGTAGTAAGAAGCAAGACTATAGCCATAGGTTGGAAAGCACAGGCTTAGGAACGGAGATGAAATGTTTAAGGTAAGTCTGACTTTAAAGTTATTAAAGTTAACAGACTCCCCAAATCTTCAGTGGGATCATCTGAAGAAAGGAATAAGCAGGTTCGAATGTTGGGATTAAAGAAAGCCCTGTTACAAAGTAAGAGAGGTGACTTTCGGTGCTGTGGTTTGAATAGACGGAAGTCTTGAATGACCACTAGCGCAAGAAACTGAAGCAATTAAGAAGGGAGAACGATAGCAGAAAAACAGCTGTGTGTTTGACTAGCCGACCATGGAGGTAAGGTTTTGTTGCAAGGAGGGCATACTATACAGAGCTGCTGTATGTTATTATTTGTTACTGTTGAGTCTTTTAATTAAAATGACTACTCAAGACTCACAGATGCCTTAGTATTCACTATTTCTGTCACAAGTCATGAACACATTGCTGTCATCTACTCAGGCTGCACAGGTCACGTTGCGCAGAAGAGCCAGGCAAGCCGAAGAGAAGTGTCTGTGGGAGAGAGGAATGCAGGGAGCAACACTCATCACTTCTGAGGTGCTGTCTGTACTTTTGTTTGATCCTCTGTATGCCTTATGTCCATTCCAGCACTGGCCTTTATAGCTACTCAGACAACTTCAAGATATGCAGTAGCAGAACGGCTTTGGCCCTTTCTTGTCCACCTTTTGAGATGGGCATGTACCATACACTGTTTATGACGGAGAGAAAAGTCTGGGATTTCACTGCTGCAGCTCTAGCAAACATGTCTTGAGTTTTCCTATGTGTACATGAAGTTCCAGCCCACAGAGGTTTCCAGTCCAACCAGGGCTGAAGGACAGTGCTGTCCAGTTGGATGGCTGCTCCCAGAACCAGCCCGTCAAGGGTGAGCGGTCAGTCAGTTATGTCAAAGGAGGAAGACAGCATGAGATGTAGCTCCTTCTGTCTGCTCTGTGCCTGGTGAAAGGAGGAGTGAGGAGTTCAGGTTTTGTACAGGGATATAGAAGTAGGGGGTCATGAACTCCTGATTTCCTCTGCAAACCCTATGCCGTAGGCACATTCATAAATTTATTGGGCTCCACTCATTCATGTACCCTTTAGTGTTTTTCTCAAAAATCAAGAAGGGAGGGTGGTTTGGCCTGAAGTGATATATGAAATATCATCGGGAATTGAGGTGAAGATGGTAGGAAAAGAGGCATTAGACTGGGACAAAATTTATACAAATGGTTACGGAAATAATTTGTTACAATTTCTGGATTAGTGGGTGAGTTGGGAGCACCAGCCAGTTTCATTGAAAGGAGAATCTTGCTTTCAAAATCTTATGATTTGGGAGCCAAGCTTGTGATTTTTGACATTTGATTTTTTTTTCCCCCATGCTTCAGGATGGTAAAAACATAAAATCTTTAGTCTGTTTTTACATGTTCTAAAGTCTTTAGCTTCTTCAAGTGTTCTTCAAGTGACTGATAGCAGAGGTTGTCCTTAGTCAAGGTGGACACCACAACCCATAAATCCTCTGCAGGTGAAAGATAGGACTAGTGAAGGCAGTTACTATTGCCTGTTGTCTTTTGTAGCTAGGCCTAAGTAGGACTGTTTCTTCATTCTCCAGCTAGCTTCAGAATGTTCTACTCAAAGATCGTGAGTAAACCCCAAGCTGTAAGAGGCACTTGATTTTTAGTAGTACTTTGGAGGCCCTTTGTGTGTGCCCTGTCTTTTGTTTGAGGGATGCACTCTGCCCACATTTTCAGAGTTTCCCGTCAGCCACGAGAGCCGTAACCTTCCCTGAAGCTGAGCCTCTTGCTGACTTGTGTGTCTCTCAGGAGGGCAGCGTTGTGTGAAAGCAGAAGCAGAGCCGTATTCGTGGCACAGCTGTGAGGACAGGTAGAAGCCAGATGTGCCAGAGGAAAGCTGGAAGACACGCAGGGAGAACGGTGTGAATGAGGGCATGGTCATCTGGAATGGGGAGCAACAGGGAGTGTGAGACTAGAAATAAGAGTGGTGTTAGGGGGAGGGAGAGAGAGAAATGATGGCAGAACAGACTTGAGAGATTTATATGATAATATGATTTATATGAGATAATGATTTTATATGATTTATATGAGATAATATGGTAGAGCGTAGGAGGGGAGGTGGTGGGTGAAGAAATCGGGGATGAGTCAGGACATGGTAAAGAGTGGGACTCCTGGAGGACAAAACGGTAGTTATCCGTGAATGCAGAAATTAGGATTGGCATAGATCACAGAGCGGGAGATGAAGATACTTGTGTATTTGTGCTGTAAATTTGAATTCTTAACTTGGAAGTATGCTGTGCCATCCTAGGCCATTTACCATCTACACAACATTGCGACAAAGGCACAGGTAAGTGACTATTATTATTACTTTCTCAATGTAATAAGCCTGAATGAGCCCAAAGTGGTATTTCTGGAGTCTTGAAGCTGCCAGTACTACGTTCTGTCTCTGGAAGAGATAAGGTGAAAAAATTTTAGCATAGTGGGTTTTTCTTCCTGTTGTGACACTGTTGGGAGTGATTGGTTAAAGCCACTAAAATATCCTATGCCCAGGGAACAAAAGAACCATTGATAATATAATGTTTTTGCTGTCTGGTTTCAGATGCTCATTTGAGCAATGAATGATTCATCTATTTGACTCTTGGATTCTGAGCTTTTGAAGAATGTAGATATATTAAAATGGCATAAAAAAAATTCTGAAGTGGACTCTGAGAGTTTATTCAGAGCTTGTTCACCCTCTCTGCTCCCATGGAGGGTCAGTCATGCATATGTTGCTCCTTCATTCAGTCTGTTCTTCAGCATCTCTGGTGGTGAACTCTCTCTTCTGAAGCCTCCTCAAGCAGGCTGTTTCTCTGGTTTAAAATTTATGCTTTTGGAAAGCTGTTCTGATCCGTAACTGTGACCATTCCTACTGCATCAGAAGCCTGTATGTTTGGTCCTGTCCACCATGAGCAGGTGGGCATGACCCTGGATCAGATTGTCCCCTTTCTCTTTGCAACAGATTTTTGTCTGCTTTTAACTTTTTGAATTCCTTCTCAATCTCCTTTTTAGGTTAAACAGCATTGAAAGGCCTACCAAAATCAAATGTACAGTAAGTGCTCTGTCTGTCCTATCCAAGGGGCCTGTTACTCTGCTATAGAGGGAAATGAGATTGGTTTGGCACCAGTTGTTCTTGAACATTTAGTGTTGGTCCTTACCTTCTTCTTATCTCTGAAGTACTTACAAATTGGTTGCTTGATTATTTTTTTCCAGAAGTTTTCTGGGGATCTCTCTATCCCTCTTTCCAGCAATGAATTTTGGTTATTGCACTCATTTCAAATTCAACTTTGGCTTGTGTTTATATATTATGCAAAAAATTAAATTAACCGGAAATAAATGGGGTAGATTAGCTGATTGTTCTAATAATGTAGAGTTCTGAAGTCTCTGTCTTTGGTACTTGCATTCTCATTGCTTTTTAGGGGATTTTTAATTTTGAAGTTCTGCCATATGTATATCTATCCAAGTAAGTAGGTTGTGTGTTTTGTATATCAAGATGCCTCAGATGCTTGGCTGCACTGAGAACATTATTTCAGTGTTAGAGCTTTTTGTTCTTTCCTTGGTTTAAAAAATTGTTTGATTGAGATATTATGGTTTTTTATTTACATGCAGTATGCCTTTGCAAGCTTCATTGTTTGGAAATATAACATGATGTACTATAAATAAAAGTAAGTGGGATGAGTTAACACACAATAATGAGGAATTCAAGACTTCTGCTTTTTAACCAAAGGGAATGCAAAAGGTTGGTCTAACACTTAAAAAAGTCTTTTTTGAGAGTATGGTCAGTCAAAGTATAGACAACTGTTGTGGATGTTGGGTTTTTTCCCTTCTTTTTTCCTTCTTTTTTTTTTTCTTCTTTTTTCCTTCTTTTTTTCTTCTCTTCTCTTTTCTTCTTTCTCCCCCTTTCTCCCCCTTTCTCCCCCTTTCTCCCCCTTTCTCCCCCTTCTCCCTCCCTTCTTCTCCCCTTCTCCCTCCCTTCTTCTCCCCTTCTCCCTCCCTTCTTCTCCCCTTCTTCTCCCCTTCTTCTCCCCTTCTTCTCCCCTTCTTCTCCCCTTCTTCTCCCCTTCTTCTCCCCTTCTTCTCCCCTTCTTCTCCCCTTCTTCTCCCCTTCTTCTCCCCTTCTTCTCCCCTTCTTCTCCCCTTCTTCTCCCCTTCTTCTCCCCTTCTTCTCCCCTTCTTCTCCCCTTCTTCTCCCCTTCTTCTCCCCTTCTTCTCCCCTTCTTCTCCCCTTCTTCTCCCCTTCTTCTCCCCTTCTTCTCCCCTTCTTCTCCCCTTCTTCTCCCCTTCTTCTCCCCTTCTTCTCCCCTTCTTCTCCCCTTCTTCTCCCCCCCTTCTCCCCCCCTTCTCCCCCCCTTCTCCCCCCCTTCTCCCCCCCCTTCTCCCCCCCCTTCTCCCCCCCTTCTCCCCCCCTTCTCCCCCCCTTCTCCCCCCCTTCTCCCCCCCTTCTCCCCCCCTTCTCCCCCCCTTCTCCCCCCCTTCTCCCCCCCTTCTCCCCCCCCTTCTCCCCCCCCTTCTCCCCCCCCTTCTCCCCCCCCTTCGCCCCCCCCTTCTCCCCCCCCTTCTCCCCCCCCTTCGCCCCCCCTCTTCGCCCCCCCTCTTCGCCCCCCCTCTTCGCCCCCCCTCTTCTCCCCCCCCTTCTTTTTTTTTGTGTATTTGTTTTAATAAATGCTAGTGGCCATGTTGCAAACAAAGTTATCAAACCTCCGCTTTGGATTTTTGTTTGTGTGTTTATTTTGTTGGGGTTTTTTTGGTCTTCCAACTCATTAGAAGAGATTAATCAGCTACTATTGGTTCTACTATTGGTGTTTGAACCAGCTATGTTTACCATTTAGTAAACTAAATACAAAAAACCCCGTTGGCTTAATCTTTGGCAAAGCTGAGCTTCAAAAGAATCTGATGGGTGGGATCAGATCAGATAAAATTTGGCAGCACACATTTCATATTCACAGTATTTCCATATCCAGGAACCATGCGTCAGATCCTGAGAGTTTCCTGTTCAATTAAAGTGTGTTCTGGCTCTGAAGTTGAAGAGCTTGGACAAAACCCTAGGAAATCAGACTTTCTCAGTTCTTTGTGGATAGCAGCAACCCTTTTATATAGGATCAGAGGAATTTTGTAATGGTCTTGGCCAGAATTTTCCTCTCGCCATGCCAGGTCGTGGTCACACTTTGACTGGGCTCCGTGGAGATAGACAGGAATCCTCTGGAATATGTCCCACTGTAGAAATGAAAGATGTTATTAACAGCAAGATTGAATATCATGAAGAAGAAAAGGCTTCCTGTGTTTAGGGCTATGAGGAAACAGGATGTGAGATAATAAGCCATAATTTATAATATATAACCATATTGTTTCCTCGGCAAGAAATGGGATGGGTGTTATCCTGTCATGGAGACACCATTCTTTGATTATTCGAAGAGTTCCCATGAGCATTTTGCAAATATTCTAGCAGTGAGCTGTGACCAACCACATTTATTCACAGTCTTAAGACAAAAAATGGTTGGAGCTTTTAACGCCAGCATATAGCATGTGCATACCTTTCAATTTCTAACAAAAACCCAACAGTGCACTCCTTAGCAAAAATAGCCCGCATTCTTTTCTTGTTTCAAATTACGTGTTCTAATTTGTGAGATGGTGACCTGTCTAACCAACTTAGCACATTGGACTTAAGCTGAACCGCATTATGCAATGGTCCTCCCCGCCACCCCGAACAGGCTTACTGGTTTCACTCAGACTTGCTGTAACAGGTTGTGATAAATATTGAAAGTGTTGGGTGTAACTACCACCGTTCATCTTAGAAGAACTATAGGAGATAGCTAAGTAAAAGCCAAGTTAAGCTCAAAGGCACATGCAGGCTTGAACTCTTTGGATGGAGAGGTTTTGCTGTGGGACTGCGTGTATGACAGAGCGAGAGGAGGATGAGAGGGAGCGGAGTTAACCGGTAACACCAAGAAAAAACTGAGAGTACAGCTGAAATATTTAGGGAAGCCAAGTCTTTTGCATTTGTCCAAATAACCAGAATAAGCAAAAATACAATGAAAGATTCCTTACTCCTCTATCAACCTCTTCTCACACTGAGCTGTAGGATCTCCCACTGCTAGCCACCCGCTTCCATCAAGTGGTATAATGGTGCATAACGTATGTGAGTCAACCACACACACGTGCTTCATGAATGCCTGGGACAAACCTGGCATGAAACACACATGCAAGCTGTAGATCGTGAAGGTACAGTGTGTATTAGGAGCTGGTGGCACTACGAGCTATAGCTGGGGATTTTGTGGTTCAGGCTGTAACTGTGGTTATGATTGCTTTCAGATATTGCCCAAGGATGTGCTACATGATTGCAGCTGCACAGATCATTCCTTCCAAAACCTTGCAGTCTCAAAAGACCAGGGAATGGCAAAAAAAATGGTATCCATTTCTGCTTTTTCATACTCTCCTTTCTAAAAGTACTAGTTTATGTTTTATATTTCTCATTTCTTGATTTTTTGCATTAATCTCTGCATATTATTTAGTTAAATAGTGGCTGATTAGTGTTTTCAAGATAGATCAGTGCCCTTACCTTTATCATTTAACATTATCTAAATAGGCAGCTTGGCAAGACTCAACTTTTGACACCTTCTTCTCAGCAAACACTGAAAATGTTTCTGGTTCTCAGTCTTAGCCTTTGCCTGCTGTAGATTCAGCCATCTATCTGGGAAACTCTTTACTGTAATCCTCATCATGTAGAAAGCATATAAATGAAAATAATGTATACTTTTCCCATGTGGGAGTAGAAGGAAGAACATATAAAATTATATGCTGAATTTTTAAATGACTGGTTCTTAATGTACTTGATGTAAGGTCTCATCTTTTCTTTCCTTTTGACATAGGAATAAATCCATTAATGTTCTTGTTTAATGAGGGAATGGGTAAACTGCACCTTTCTGGTTATTTTACAATACTTCAGCTAAAGCAATTGTTAACTGCAAATTCATCAGTTTGACTTCTGTAGCTCATGTCTTTATTACAAACAGGTAATAAATTAGGCACACCTAGGTGCTACTGAGGAACTGAAGGAACCCTATGAAATGAAACCTTTCTGAGCCCTGTCACATAGGAGCATTGATTGGTGTTTTGTTATGTGCATGTTGACTCCTAATTTATACCATATAGCTAGACGCCATAGATGGAGGTACTGCTCCTATTGTATACCAGCACTCTCTTGCATCAATAAACTTACAAAACAGTGTTCCTTCCCTATCTTTTTTTCTTCTTTTTGTTTACCCTAAGGGATGAAAACATCTCATCTATCAATAGCTTATGCAGTCTGAACTATACTGGAGAATACTATAACACTGCAGTCTAATAGCTTTGTTTCACATGGATCAATATTTTTGTACTCTTATGAATATCTAAAAGATTTTGGTTTTTAAACAAATACAAAAGGTCCATTAGTTGATTTTTTTCATGACAAATAAGGGCGGATTGATTTGTCTGATCTTCTTTATTTAACCTCGAGACGTTATGAACGCTCTTTGGCCTTTCCTGGTTCTACTATAGAAAAGCCCAATATATTTTGTTTAAAATAATGAATCTTTAGCACAGACTTACTTTCTCCAAGGTATTGATTAACTACTACAGTTCAAAGGTGCTCAGAAAAAAATAATAAAATCTGTCTTGAAATCTTCTTCCTTAGTTGCCCAACATTTTGAGTTTTGCAGTGTCATTTGCCCTTCCTTGAGGTTTTGAACACACCAGACTTCTAAAAATTTCCTGCAGTTGCTGTTTCCCTTGATGAGGAATTCTGTATCTGTAACTCTCTGGTTTAGCAATGGCAGTAACTGGAGGATGAACAGGAGTCTCTGAAATCCAACCTACCGTGCAATCTAGTTGTGATCCAGGAGAAGTTAATGTGATGCAGAACACCGTCTCTAGAATACGTCCGCCTGTTCATACCAAGAGACATTACCTTCCCCTCCTGTCTATGCTGTCCCTCTCCTGAAGGTTTCCATATCAGGATAAAATCACCCCAGAACAAATCAACAAATAAATCCTAAACTGATGGTTCCTTACATTAATATGCTGTGCAGTTTGAAACATTGATTCTGCTGCCTGTTATGAGGTGGTAACCATTAACAAAAGGGAAAAGCAGATAACGAGAGATGGAAATACCCTCTTTGATTGCTCCGCATGAGTCAGACAAGCTTGTCTGGAAATACCCAGAGAGGGCAGGAGATGATCCACGTTCACTTTTTTTAGTGCTGGTAAGAGTTGGTGCGGTGGTGACAAGGAAGGATGATTCTACTCCATTGTTTTGCATTTGAGAGAGCTCATTTCATCCTTTTGGTAATTCTGAGGCTGCCGGGTCAGTCTGTTGATCCCCTGTGTTGTTTGCATGGGTCTTCTTCAGAGAATGCAGAAAACAGAAATGTGGTTCCGTGTCACACAAGTGGAAAGAGGAGTTGCTCTGAGGCAGCGTCTCTTGGGGGCCAGGCACCTTCTCAGGGGACTCTCAGACCGTTTCTTCTAGTAACTTCTATTAACTAGTTTTAGAGCTGTGTACATTTCTTTAAATGCATTCAGCAAATGTCAAGTCCTAAGCACAACAGGCAATAATCCAAGTGACTAAAATAAGAACAAAACTTGGCTGTAACTTTTAAAAAAAATCATTTTGAACTTCAGGTTATTTGCTGTATAGCTCACATGAATTACATCAATGCCAACACCACCATCATCAGCTTTTCCAAACAGTCATTTAGCTTTGTATTATTATCACATACTTTATGTTGATAACATAATTTGGACATTAGTGATTTACTGCACCCAAACTGGGCTATGTTATTACAGTCTCTAGGCAGTCATCCCCAGCTGATCACCCAGAAACAGCAGTGGAGTCACCCATGAGGTTGCTAGCTAATGGTCCAATACAAACTCAAGTGCTGTTAGCTATCTAATAAACACATTTTTCATAGCAGACTCGCTAATAAGGGCACCACTAAAAAGAACATCCCTTAATCATATATAATACAGTGGGTGTATTTTTAGTGCATAATAAACAATCTTTTTACCCAAAACAGGAATTAAGCATCCACTCTACTAAAAGTACACCTCACTTACTACACTCTAAGAATAATAGTACAGTATGTTCAAAAGTCTGTTGAAATAAATAATTTCTGGCTCTTCCCCCCAAAATAATACTTCAACCAGCCTCTGCTTGTCTGCAGCTGCTTGGTTTGACATTATGGAAAAAGGCAGCTAGGTGGAGGAGTTGTTAACAGTGCTCAAGCAAATGCAGCCATCCTTCGGGCTGGACTGGAGGAGGTGCTTAGCTTTATGCACTATAAAGAGTTTTGTCGAATCGCTGAGATTACCCACGGGATATAAAATTAAGCACAAATGTAATTATTTCCTAGGTCCATCATCACTTGCCTCGGGGGTTTTCTAGGCTGTTTTGGTTTACTTTGTTCTCCTGTGGTTACATTAAAAAATGATTTTCAGCAGTTAAGCTAGGATTTTTTTCCAGTGGACCTTTTTCTGTCTGAAGTTTCTTGGTCCTTTGAATTTAAAATGCTAGAAGAAAATCTAACCAAAGCTGTAAGCACTTTCATGCCTGTAGATAATAACTAAAGATAGTGAAGTAACCTTCCCAATAGGAATTCAGTGAGTTGGGCACCTTCTCATGCCCCCTCTGCTGCAGTCTCGGGGACCCCAAACTGTGGGGCACTCCGTGTGCTGTGGGGTCTCCATCCCTGCTGCTCTCAGCTCTGCGTGGGGGAACAGCGGGACTGCCACGATGTGAACCTGTCACCCAAGCAAGGCTCACAGGATGCAGAGATGAAAGACAAATTTTGGAGTGGTGTCTGAAAGGAAGAGCCATCATCTCTTCATTGGACCCAGGAGATAAAAAGAGTGACTGGGTTGCAACTATCATGTAATGTCAGAAATCAGAAGGGATCTGAGCTATTGAACCCAATTAGCCAGCCATCAAAGGAACCAACACTGTCTTATTTATCTTCTTCCCCCAACACCTTGCAGTTACTGCAGACCTGTTTAGGTGGAAGTGCCTGCAGGTAACTGCCCTCCTTGCCCACAGCAGCTCCTTAGTGGGCCATTGCCCTTCATGGTCCGTGTGTGCTTTTCGCATTGGCTGTATCCTTGTGTCCCGTTCAGGATGGTTGTGTATCTGTTTGTTTATCAGACAGGATTCACAGAATCACAGAGCCGTTGAGGTTGGGAGGCACCTCTGGAGGTCATCTGGTCCAACCCTGCCTTGCTCAGGCAGGGCCACTTAAAGCTGCTTGCCCAGGACCATGTCTAGATGGCTTTTGAATACTTCCAAGGATGGAGACCACAACCTCCCTGGGCAAGTAAGTGCTCAGTCACCTCTGACAGTGAAGAAGTGTTTCTGGATATTCAGAGGGAACCTCCTGTTTCAGGTTGTGCCCGTTGCCTCGGGTCCTGTCTCTGGGCACCACTGAAAAGACCCTGGCTCTCTCCTCTTCGCACCCTCCCTTCAAATATTTGTACACACTGATGAGATCCCCCCTGAGCCTTCTCTTCTCCAGGCTGACCAGTCCCAGCTCTCTCAGCCTCTCCTCCTATGTGAGGTGCTCCAGTCCCTTCATCATCCCTGTGGCCCTTCGCCAGACTCTCTCCAGTAGCTCTCTTGTACTGGGGAGCCCAGAACTGGACCCATCACTCCAGGTGTAGCCTCCCCAGTGGTGAGCAGAGGTGAAGGATCCCCTCCCTCGACTTGCTGCCTAATGCAGCCCAGGATACCATTTGCCTTCTTTGCGGTAAGGGCACTTTACTGGCTCGTGTTCAACTGGTTTTCCATCAGGACCTCCAGGGCCTTTTCTGCCAAGCTGCTTTTGAGCAGGTATGGGGAAAAAGAAAAGAAAATGCTATCAAATTAGATGAGCTGCTTTATAAATTTCTGAATTGGTAGGCTAGAGAGCTAAGTAGATCATATAAATGCCATCCTCCCAGGTTAGTGAGAAAGAAATGTTATAAAGTTTTAATAAAACAGAAACCCACATTTCTGCTGAGGAAGCACATTATATATTTTGTAGCTATTAATAACACTACGCTGTTATGGGGAGTCAGTAGTGACCTGCTCAGTTTGACATTAAAAGTGTGGCTGATTCCATATCTGAGGTGTGACAAACTACATTTCAAGTATTGGGGTACACTGCTCAAAAGGAACACAGTAAAAGGGTGTTTATTTTTGCCTACCTCTTCCAGCTGCTTTAAAGTCTATAGTAGAAGTGCTAGAGAGACTCCAAATAAAATTTTGTACCTTTTCAACAAAAATGAGATCCAGCACCAAGACCGCACCTCTCCAGCAGAGAAGTGATGGATGCTCCGTGTTCAGCCAATCCCTCCGGAATATGTTGGATAGGTCGAACATTTTCTAGCCCTGCAAAGGCAGCTGCCAGCTTCTGGATGCTCCCTTTTTTTTTTTTGTGGTGGGAGAGGTGGACAGCCCTCCCGTGCTGCTCCTCGAAGCCATGCAGCTTGCTCCCCGGAGAGGCTTGTCCTTGAGGTGGCCCTGGAGCGAGCCGGAGCCATGGGCTTGCATGTGGCAGGGGGACAACGTGCTGTCCGCCAGCTTGTACGTGGGCCCCCCCCCCAGCTCCTGGGAACGCTTCCTGGGGCAGTAGTTTGTGGGGATTTCTGTGCTAGTTTTAGTAAAGCAGATTTCTAATTTTTTAGAGGGAAAATGTGGATTTTCAGTTGACTCTGGACTGGCTAATAACCCTTGCAAATTTTGAACGGAAACAAAACCTGTGCATATGCTAGCTACAAGCACCCGTATTTTCTCGAGCTTTAATTACTTAGGTAATTGTGGGAAACGATGCAAAATCCTCTTTGAACAGGGCCTCTTCTGCAAACGAGAAGAGTCAGGATGAGCAGTTGGGAAGCCCCTTCAGACAACCTTCCTGGGGCAGCTCCTGCAAAGCAGCCCCTAAGCAGCTGTTACACGACTGGAGTTGCAGAAGATGCAAAATAACTCAAGTAGCCACATGGTGGAGCTAGGTTTGAGGAGAAGAAAATCGAAGCATCCCGAGAGATGCTCCTCCCGGCTTTGGGAGAAGAGATGCTGCCTCCCAAACGGCTGGCAGGTTTCCTGCTTGGTATCTTGCAGACATAAGTGATCAGTAGGCCTTCAGAGAGCAAACACACACACAAAAAAAGCAATTCTCAACAGGGAAGAGATTTAGCAAGCTGTTCAGCAAAGCTAAATAGCGGGATTGAATGCCAGCAGGCACAGGACCCCAGCTACAGACCCAACTGCTGCAATGAAAACATAAGATTAGGGAAAAAGTTTAATTTTCTAGATGCTTGAACATCGTGCCTAATTTCCACCTGAAAAAGTATTTCATCAGGATCTCAAACACAGCTTGTGACTCAGAATAAGGCTGTGATTCTTTCTGCGGACACTACTAGCTGCGAATGGGAAATGTAACTGAGCAGCGGCATCCTGTATTTCCAGCAGAAAAAAAAAGGATTGCTGCAATAGCTCCTTTCAGACAACTTTCCTGGTCACTGCGATGAGACCGGTTCAAAATTAATTATCAAGCAAGTATTGATTAGCCACATCATTTGAAGGAGATGCTGGGATTTATCACTCCCGATGGGTCTTCCCACCAGCTGGGCAGGAGAACCCGGCGAGCCGCTCCCCACCAGACCCCAGAGCAGTAGGTTGCAGCACGTCACCCCTTGAGAGGACGGTTTGGTGGCTGGGAACTCCAATTCATAACCGAGCTGGTTGGGGGACACCGCAGGCTCTGCAGAGACACCGCTTTATGTCCCTCCAGCAGTCCTCTGCGGGCTATAAATTACCTGTCCCTGGCTTTTGCCGCCAGATAACCACTTATTCACCCCCTTCCTTCCCACCCCTCACAAACACTTCATTGTACGGCAGCACCAGCATTTGGTTTTGCTGTAATTTTATCCCAGTTATCCTTTTCAGAGAGGGCTAAAGGCAGCAAGCTGTGATTGAGCACAATGACCGTCCCTTAGGGAACGGGATGGCCAGAGATGTTAGTTCCTATTAAGCGGCGATGCCAGAACTTCACAGGATCAGGCTGTATATGACCGGACATATTTAGCATTTTAGCAGTACTGTAAGTGAGGATGTGCATCGTTTCCTGGGATTGTCAAGCCTTTGATGGAACTCTTGGTATGCAATGAATAGTATTATTACAATACTGTACTTTCTTAAACATAACGGGCGTAATTAAAGTCCCACCCGCAGAGGTCAGATCCATCTGACTCACTATTGTTAAGAGTTAAGAGACTTCCATTTATTTTAACAATGGCTTGTTTAGAATATGAAGTCAATGAATTTCTTGTCTTTGTGGAAGGTGTCATTTTACTGTGCCAGGGACAATGCGGAGCTCTGGAGTAAAGCTAAAGCCAGAGGACCGATACTATTGGGTCTGTTTGTTTGTCACTTAACAAAAATTAAAGCCGCTTTGATGAAATCAGTGAAATTATTATTTGCATCAGTGTACCATCTGATCCTGTATATTTAAAAATGGATCTATATCTTTAAAGGTAGGATTGCTAAACCAATAATATTGTAGATTATATGAAGCAATAACACTTTTAAAAATTCAGTATTTTTAGCTATTCTGCTTGCTCATTTTATCACAGTGAACTAGTTCAGACAAAAGATTATATTTCTCGGTTTTATGTTAGTTTTACCACTTGGAGCTTTTGCAGAAGCACAGAACCAGTGCACTGTATTTGTATCGAGCATTGCGTTGGAACATTTAAGGGGATCCCATCAGGATAAAAATAGTTTGAACTACTGTCACCAATTACAGCAAAATAATTATTAATGAAAGCAATTTGCAAAAAGCAATCTCTGTTTTTTTAGCTGATTAGTCTATGCATTTGATAGCCCTCTGTGTATAATTAGTTTTGTGCTTTTACTGATATGGCCACTTAGACCCAGATCTTCAGAGGCATTTCAGTTTGGAAATCTAGGGCAAGCCTGGCGCCCGTGTTTATTATCAGGAGCCTAAATAACTTTGTGGAGTCAGACATTAGTCCTGATAACGGAAACACATTAATCTGTACCTAACTGCTACTGTGAACAGTCTGGTTGTCGAGCTCGGAAAGAAAAACAATGAGAAAAAAAACTTGTTTCTCAGTCTTTAAGTAAGGAAGGCGGGCAGAAAGCTCGCATCCAGCAGCGGGGGAGATGCCGGCTGTGTCCCGGGTGGGTGTCTTTCTGCACGGCAGCAGCGCTCCTCGCCTCTCGGTGAGAGGAGCGTGCTGTACCCACCGTCACGCAGCGGCCATACGGGACTGCGATTCCAGGCAATGCCTCTTCTGCCTTTCTTAAGGTGAACAACCGGACTACCGCAGAGGATCAAGATCCCTGAAGGAGACGTCTCTGCAACGCTGCTCCGCTTCCCACCATGTGCCACCCCCATGGTCACCCTCGGAGATTTTAGGGCTGGCTGCGCTCATCCCCATGGTCACCACGTGCTTGGTGGGCAAGCCATCGCCTTGCCCGAGTCCAGATTTCCTCATCACTGGAGCGGACTTAATCGGCTGGGGCTGCGATTGCATGTTGTACTACTTTTCTTTCATACTTGCATGAGAGAAACACATCGGCACGCGTTGCTGCATGTGGTAGCGATGAACGTGCTGGATAACCGAAGCAAAAGTCGCCGGCAGCATCTGGCGGCGTGAGCAGCCGAGCTGGAAAGGAGTAGGAGGGAGAGTGCCTGAAAGCCACTTCTCAAATCACTGTACGGATCTCTGCAATTTTTCTCCTCAAGCTCAAGGGGAGAGGGCAGGGTTCAACACAAAGCTGGAATGAGTCTAAATTTCGTTCGTGATTGATTTTGCTGTCTTGCTTACATAACCCACCTAATCCTGCCTCTCAGCTTGGTAAATTGCAGCCCTCTGCCCTCTTCTTAGGCATCAACCCGGAGGATCTTGATGAAAAGCAAATCTCGTTACCCATCAGCCGTGCAAGCCATAGAGAATGGAAAGTCAAGAGAATTATAATGTTGCCGCCTAGACTGAATCAGTTTTATCTACATTTTTATCCACAAAAACCGTTGTGCCAGGGGGTTGGGGAATGAGGTAGGAATTGGACTACAGGATTGTCCATGACCAGAGGAGTCTGGATCTCATGCTGAAGGTGTGGGATTAGGGAATCAGGGACCATGCTTATTCCAGCATCCCCAGTTAAGCCCTCAAATGAGTAGTCAGGATTTACAACGAGATACTGAACTCTCTGGAAGAGCGGTCTCGCTGTGATATCCTGGCCAGTAATAGCAATGTGAGGCGCTTCTTAAAAATATGCTCTTATTTGTTGACCTAAGCAGGAGCTGAGCAATTTTGGCAATTTATCCCCAGTGGAGAGACTGAGCGTCTGGGACATCTGACCTTGCACACCCTCCCTTGGTACTGGGGAGGTGCAGTTTTGTCTTTCGTTCTTCATGTGCAAAACCAAGGGCAGTGCTGAAAGTATTCGGGGAGGGCAAGGGGGACCCCTAATTCAGTCACTACCACCTTGAAAAAGGTTGGGGTTTTACATGAGTAACTTGGGTCTTGTTTCTTCAGACGGTTGTTTTTTTCTTAAGGTAAATTTGCTCTTTGCTGAGCCTGAAATAAGAAGGTACGGTCAATGGGCACACGGGGAGGAAGGGGAAGGGGGAGCAGAAGGAGGCATTAGCGCGGCAGTCGTTCACAGGGGTCTTTATTCCTCCGAGGGTTTGGGGAAGTGGTGCTAGCTAGATACCTGCTGTCCTCCAACCGTCTGCGCCTGGAAAACTGTTCTTCAGGGGGAAGGGCCGAGCTCGGTGTTCAAACCAGCCCCTGCAGACTTCAAGGATGAAGTAAAGGAGGGTCTCCTGGTGAGACGGCACCGTCTTTCCCAAGCCATCCTTCATCGAGAGCTTAATCCAGCCCCCGGCAGAGCAGGGACATGGGATCATTGCTCCAGCCTGCAAATGACGGATGGAGGCGATGCTGTCAGAGCGTGCACGGCCCCGTCTCTCTTCGACCAGCTCTGCTTAGGAACCTTGTGTTTTGCAGCGGTAGCAGAACACATGTAATCAGGAAGGCCATGTGAAATCAATTTCTGTTTAATTATTCATTGCGTATCTGTACCCTGTACTGAAGAAATCATTCCAAACCCTATAGTACCCAGCTACTTTCAACTGCCTTCCTGAAGGTAAGTGTGTGACTCTGGTTTCGATTGCTACTGTAAATATACAATTATTTATAAACTACCTCACAGGGACCATATGGTCCCCTTTTGAATAAAAATGCACAGACGGAGCTGGAAAAAAATCTGTGAAAGAGAGGCATAGTAAATTGATACGTAGCATACCATCTGCTTCCATGTGCGAGTGATGTTATAACAAACTGCAGGAGGCACAGCTAAGACAACTGTAGAGAGCCAACTCCTTCGTGGTATTTGCAGATCTTCTGCTGGTCTTCTAGTATCAATTTTGTGTTGTCGTTTGCTGCAGCAATATACCAGGAAAGCCATATTAGCTAACTAACTTCCACATGCTTGGGACTAACAGCCCTCTGTGGTTTCCCCTGCATATCACTATCCAGTGAACACCCCTTAATTTGATTTCAATTGCTTTGAGTTTTGCTAGGTTTATGAAACACATTGAGTATCCCCAGTCAACGGGGCTAAAGTTAAAATGCTTCTGACAAGGTTTGTTTTGTAAAACAGCAAGAAAAGTGATGTAGGACTTCTCATTTATTGAAATATTTTCCATACAGGACCAAAACTTACTACAAATTTGCTTGGATGATGTTAGAATAATGTTTGTTCTCAGTTATTACAAAGGAGCTGTGAAAGCTGCAGAGATCTGGGTTTTATTATTGTTGTTGTACTATCAGGGTGCCGTAAGTACGGGTGCCAAGTGGAAGCACCGTTGATGCCACTCGGGTCACGGCACACTGGTGCGGACCCTTGAAAGGGCCGCTGGGTCCGCGGGGACAGGGTTGCTCCGGACAGGCAAAAGGGCAGCATAGGTGGTTATGGGTGCGAGCACGTTGTCCCCGTGCTTTGCTCCGTTCAGCGTTACAGGAGCCAGGCTGCCGGCGGTCCCTCGAAAGCCCAAAAGGCAATGACTGAAAAAAATTACGGGTTTATTATGGCAAGAAAAGAATGGGCTGGATGAGAGGTGGGACGGCCAGTCCTAGCACCGACCCCACGAGCTTGGGAATGGTTCAGCGAGCCTGTCTGGTGCACGCGGTGAGTTACTTTTGCTCTCCCGTGGTTTGGGAATTCGGCCGGGGGCCAAGAAGCCGGCTCTGCCCTTCCTGCCCGGCCCCTAAGAGCAGGCAGGCAGAGCGCGAGGGTCCCCGGGTCACCCGGTGCGTGGGAAAGGGGACCCTCGGGTCTGAGCCGCCCCCGCGTGAAAATCCAGCTGTGGCTACACCGCCTGGGCGAGGGGCAGAGGGGAGGCAGGGTCTTTGTAAGAACTCAAGGAAAAGATAATTTTCGATAAAAAGGCAGAGGGAATGCACGTTTTAAGGATATAAACAATGCACATTTTCTGAATTATTATAATAATGTAACAATATTTTGAATAGTACTATGACTAATATTATTAAAATGCATTCAAATGGCTCATGTTTTGACACTGAAATTCCAACCACAGGGCAGAGGCTGCATCAGACAGAAAAGGACAGAAGCGGCAAAAAGGGAGTTAAAATAACTGAGCTGCCCTGTCCTCCTGGAGCCCCTCAAATGCAGGACAGCAGCGAACAGACCTTCTGGCCAACGTCTCCTTGCGGGACCAGCTCTGCGGGGTTGTTGGGTCTCTTGTGTGCACTTTCTTCCCTTGCAGCTTGTTTTGTGCCTTTCTGCAGAATACACTGCACGGAGACATCCCCACCTCGACTGGTTGTGCGCTGGGGGCGGTTTGAGACTCTCTCCTGAGAAATAGCAGGATAAAATGCTGAGATGACAGAGTAGCATGTTACTAAAAATGAAGGCATGGCTCATCAAGGGACCTATGTTTTCACACAAAGCTTTCTGACCCTCTGTCAGTCTTTCCTTCAACAAGTATTGAGGTTATGTGTGCAACCTTTTCCTTTTACTCCCCTTCGAGGCTTCCCAGGCACTGTGCAGCTTGCTGGAGCATCACTTTATGGGCCCTCCCCAACTCCTTTGGCTTGAAATCAGCCAAGATGGAAGACGGTCCTTCCCAAAGCACCATCTGCTGACTTGAAACAGAAAAAGCAGCAGGCACCCAGTGTCTTGCAGATAGGTTAAGGCTGTCACAAGCAACGTGAGCTGGGCTGCTGAATGACACGTACGCGTTAGCATCGTGGTATGACTGGTTTTTTTCAGGTGTTGAAGCAAAACGTGAGGTGTCTGTCTTTATCCCAGACCTAACCCTGTGAAACACGCTGTGAGTCCCAGTAAGGCTTGTGGTTGCCCTTCGTTTCCTTGCCGGGTGAGGTGGATTTGTTCCACGGGTCATCAAGAGCTTATGCACTGGAGTAACACTTCAGTTTCAGTGTGTTCAGATATAAAACAACAGTGCAGGAGGAAATATTTTTGGTGACCCAGTTTCACCAGAGTTGGGAGCAGACGTATTTTCTATAGCATGCAGTTCTGCTGTTGGTTTAGTGCTAAACGGCTGGTGTCTGTGCTGATTTACCTCTTGACTTGGATAAGAATGATAAATTTGTATCAGGAATTAGACTGCACATGTAGCCCACAAAGAGAAATCATATAGCTAATGATGTTATTGCTCAACTGACTATGGAGATGAGGAAAAAGAGCAGCAACAGCTAAAGACACACTTAGAAATACGAATGCCTATGCAAAGTAATGTTGCCACAGGAGCAGAGAAGACTCTGGTGCCCAGTTGTGCCATTCTCAATAGCCATCACTAGCCATGTTGGCTAGCTCCTCACAGCGTGGGCCTCCCCCATTAGATGGGGTTTCGCTGAGCTTTGCGCCCACACTTGCACTTGCCTTTCATTTTTTTTATTCTCAGCTGAGATTTGCAATAATGTTGCCCTAAAAACCTGGAGCTCCTGCAACTCCAATGCGGTAGTTTTCATTCCTTAAAATGTTTTCCTCGGCAGTGCGACACTGGCATCCTTTGCTGTTTATTTTCCTGGGGTTTTATTGTTTCTCCACATCTTTTACGGAGTTTGTTTAGATAATTTTTCATTTCTTACCAAGGTTGGAACCAATAAAATATAAATCCTATATCAGCAATAAAAGACACAGAGACTTCAAGCCTACCTATTATTTCTCTTGTCCCCTTCATCCCCCCAAAGCAATTCACGAATAACTTAGTATCTTAGTATAAGGCAGTTCCTCAGCTTGTGAAAGTCTAAGACATTTTATCAGATTATATGAATCTAAGGCTAATTCCATTGACCACAGTGGACCTCAACCATTTCACAGCAGGCTGTGAACCTTGGAAAGTCTGTGGAAGTAATGCCTGGGAATAGCTCTGTGTATCTAATTAGTAAATTAGTCTGGTCCTCTTCAGTAGTGTTCCCACCACTTAGTGGTGGCTGCTAGTGACCTTTGTTGAAATAAGCTCTGTACCAACCCAAGATCTTTGTGCCTGAATTTCTTTGCTTCTAAAACTTGGCACTCTAAATGGCATCCTTGTGAGTTGTTAATTAACTCTTAATTCTTCGAAAATGCACAGCATTTGTATATGGGTGCTGTCTAACTAATCTGGTCTGTTGTAACTGGACTGTGGGTTTTCTGCCTTGGGCTCATCCAGATCTTCCTGGAAGGTCCCTGGGATTGAAAATTTGCTGGGGAGATCCATGGCAAGGACGCATGAAATCTCTTTTGCAGCTTTGAGCCGTAGGACATCCCAAAGTTAGTACTTCCCCAGTAAGGTAGCAGAGGTGTCACCAGCTGTGTGCTGGGACAATACTGCCTTTGGTGGAGCACTTGGGGAGGTCCACTGAGCCAGCACCTATAAAGTAGCGGGGCTGGAAACACTGCATGTTCTTCTTGTGGGTAAAAATGCCCTCGTCCTGTCTGTGACCTTGTGAAAAGTACACCTCTCAGAGCCAGCTTCGATGAATCCTGCTCTTTGTGAGTGTTGTTTTCATTGCTCAGCTGTGCTAACCATGGTGTTTCCTCAGAGGTAGGTGGGTAGGTAAAGATGGTGTTGCAAGAGTTGTTTTCTAGCTATTAGTTTTGACCTATTTTGTTTACTGGCATCTGGACTGTTTGTAACTACCAAAATAAAAAAAAAAGCTTTCCAATTTTAGGCAACTGTCCTGAGCCCTAAGAGTGGTGCTCAGATGCCCTCAGAGGAAGTATGGGTTATTTCTGCAGCGAACAGGACTATGGTCTCTTGTGCTTGATTGATAGTTGTAATGTAAATATAGACATGTTCTTGCTTGAATGAACTGATTTATAATTGTCCTCTCTTTTAGGATAGTGAGATGGTCCCCAGAGAAGTCAAGGCGTCGGTGATGTGTTTGCCTGGGGTGTCGTAGTGTCACCCCACTTGCTCGGTGCTTTAGCTGCCTGCATGGGGTTTGCAAACTGCGTGGGGTGCAATCTTGTGCTTGGCGGGACTCGTGCTCTGGTCAGCCATCAGGACGAGCTGCCTCTTCCCACCAAGAGCTGAGTTTGCCGCCGTGTAATCTGGAGCAGGCAGGGACGTGCCGGCACACTGGGCAAAGGAAGATAATTAGATGGCACACGTGCGTCTGAGCACGCTTTCCACTCCTGAGAGAGTACTCTGCTTCTTGGTGGGCACTGGCACCCCCGTACGAAAGATTTCAGGCCATTCTTTACTCCTCGACCCAGAGCAGAGGCGAGAGTATCATCCCCTGTCTGGGTTAGGTTGGTCCTAAACAGTACAGTCACATCTTACACTAGGGAATCAGCATCCCGTGTGAAGATGACACATCTGCTTTTGTAGTGATACCGAGTGTGTGTTGAAGCCATCAGCATAGCTAAGAGTCAGTTATTCGGGCTTTTTTGTCAACCGGGTTTTATTGTTTTCACTACCAGAACTCTTGAAGAAAACAAACAATTCCTGCATCTCTTAGTAGCCGCATTCCTGGGTTTTATTCCATTAACTGCAGGGACTGCGGATTCTGGTTAAAATAATCTGCCTCTGAAAAGCGGAGAAGTTGACCCTGTTTGTTCTGCCCGGAAAGATGCCAATTAGTTCTCCACTCGAGTCAAAATTTAACAAAGGCTTGAATGTTCCTGTGCCTGTTGCTCAACAAGATTGTTTATCAATTTACAGGGAGGCCATGCTGCCTTTTCAGAAGTGCTGCTGGAGGCCTGCCAGCGGTAGTAACAGAGACTGCACTCATTGTTCAAATGCCACTGGATGCGAGAATGGCAGACTGATGCCTGTTTTCCTTTCATTTTATGATGATCTAATTGCAAGAGATATATAATTCCTCGTTATGTCAGGGAAGTTGTTTCTCCAGCATCTGGTACTTCTCTGATTATCTACAAACGGTATCTGAAAATTAATAGGAGATACAGCTTTCATGTAAGAAATACAAGTGGGAACCGTTGCCTGCACCAAGCCCGAGGAGACTTCAGAGTCTGCAGGAACTGGCTTTGTCAGTGAACATATAATTTTCTTTTTTTTCTTTTTTCTTTTTTTTTTTTTTAACATCCTAGTAAATTACAGGCTTTGGTTATGGTTTGAAGAAATGTGTTCTACAAATGTTGTAGCATCTGTATGCTGCTGTTTTTACTGCAGCCGTTGTACAGGTCATTAATCTGATCTCACGTCGTAAAAATTTCTCCACCCTCTTCATGAGTTTCTTTGTTATCATAACACTTTCCAATACCTTGGCGCCTAACTCCGCTACGCTCCCTTATAATTACCCGGGGTAGAACAACTGCTTTTTTATCCTCGACGTGCTCGGCTCCTGCAGCGCTGCTGCCGAGCCCCGCGCTCGCCGCATCTCTGCGGCGGACTGCGCGTCCAGGAGCTCTCGAGGGCTGGTCCTGGGCACCGAGAAGACGTCTGGCCAACAGACCCTCTCCTCCTCATCGGCTGCTCGCCACCACAAGCTCAGAGCCTGGAGAAGGGAAACGGCAGCCACGGATGGTCCTGCATCCGAGACTTGGTTTTCACCTGTCTAATAATCGCCGTCAGACACCTCTGCGCAAGGGTTGCCGTCCGGTGCTGTGCGAGGGGAACGGTTGAGCAAACCCCTCCTGAGCGAGGTGAGGGGAGCCGCCAGCTTTGCCTGGGCTGTGGGGCAGGTTTTTGTAACGGGCGATAACGGGGATGCTCCAGCTGTTGCAAAGCTTACATGAAGTGAGCACTGCTGGGAAAACAACGGGGTTTGGAAAGAATCGCTTTGGGGCGTTTAGCTGAGCACGGGTCCCAAAAGGTGTCAGGGAAGGAAGAGCTCGTGGGAGCGTGTCATGGGCACGGTCAGGGCCTGGTACATTCAAAGGGTGTAGTCTGAAGTAACGATGGCCACCAAAAACGAGGTGAATTTCACCAGCTTTTCGTAACCGGCAAGAGGACAGTGCGTCAGGTTTGCTGCCCACTGGGCAAACTGCTTTCCCAAGGGGACGTAGCAGGCAGGAGGAGGGGGGGGTCTGGTTACCTCTGGGAAAAGGACCCGAACCTTTAAGCCAGGTGGCATTTTCCAAGGAGGGGATGTGGATTTTGTCTCCGGAGTACATGCCGACTCCTGTTGGTGATAGTCTTCCTTCCATTTTTCCAGGGCAGCAGCCTTTGTGGGGCCATAGCACGGGGATCTCAGAGAGGGCGGCAGTCGGGCACCACCATCAGCCTCACAAGGTGGCTTTGCTCTGCAGGTTGGCTCTCAGACAGGGCTGGCCTATGCCACCCCGGCCCATCGCAGTTTACTTTCCTAGCCCTATTGTCTAAGCCTCGGCCGAACTACAGCTTTTTCCAAAAATCCCAATAACCTCATGTTTTTCAAGCAGTGAGCCATGGCAAGGCTGAAGCACACCAAGCCAGCAGCGCCGTCCCTTGCCGGCACTGTGGCGTTTAGCAGCGCAACACCAACAGCTTTAAGAGCCTCCGTTTTCTGTAAGTTGAAAGAGAAATGCATGGCACTTAGTATTTGCAAAACACAGATACCCAGCTGCCTGAAAACTTCTGTCTAACCGCACTGGGATCTGTGTTAAGAAGTATTTCAGCGAGAGATTGCTAACACAACCGACTGCAAAGCAAATGGTGCTGCTGGCCTGCATGGGTCTGAGGAGAACAGGGTGTAAGAAGCAAAGCCCACGTTCAGTTTACTGTGGGTTTGTGGTTAGAAAGGCTTGGAAATGGACTTACCATTTCTCCCTGTTCCTACAATCTCCACTTACTCCACACTTAAAGTTGACATGAGTCCTTAGTTCCAGCTCTTGGTGTAGTGGGGAATGAGACATCTTAACAGTGACCTGAATTTGGGCTTCAGCCTGAAGACTAACTGCTATTTCACATGAACTTAAGTCAAGCCAAGACCCCACTTGAACCATATGGGGGAATCTCTTCCTTCAGACAGTGCTGCATCCCTTGCCCTGGGAAGTAGTAATTTTCCTTTTCTTTCTACCCCAAGGTAGGGAGTGGTCAGATGAACTCAGAGATCTGGCTGACTTTGGGGATACAAGAAGACCATGCCAAGCCAACGGTAGAAGTGTGTAGCTGGAAAGGAGGTTGGTGGTTTTCCTTTTGGCTGTGTGGTTTTAGGTGAGCTTTGGTTTTAGGGGAAGCTGTCGAACTGCACTGCAGAAGGTGACATATGTTTGTTGTTAAGGAAAAAAAGAACTATAGCTTCTCCTCTTTTTTCCCGCACTCCACAACCCATGTTTCTATGTCTTAAGGTATGGCTATGAGATGATCAAACTTGGCTGGGTAGAGAAGTGGGTGCAAATGGTGTGCCAAGCAGGAGAGACTATTAGACCATGTCAGTGCAGAAGCTTGTACCTCCGTGCTCCCAGGATTATGGCTTTGAGACATGTCACTGGGCTTGGGGAACGGACAAAGGCTTGCCAAGGACCCTCTGGTACATAAATCCTCCCCATCACTTCTCCTGCAGAGGGGCCCGGGGAGCTGTGCCACCGAGGTGTTGGCTGTGCTCATCCTGTTCATCAGGTGAGTTCTTCGGTCATACGGCTGGGACTCTAGCCAAGAGGTCTTTTTGTAAGTGGTTACTACAGCCTGAGCACTGGTAAAATCATTGGTCAAAGGCAAAAAATTCGCATTTTCCTCGAAGCCCTCTAAGGCTTTGACAGAGGCACTTTGGCAGATCAAGCTGGGAATGCTTAAGACATTACTGTCTTTGGGTATCCTCCTTATCCATCTGCTAATGGCTTCTGCTCCCATAGCAGAGAAGGTCCGGCAGGAGTTTAGCCACTCCAGGCACCAGTTTGGCATCCGAACTCAAACCCAACTCTTAACAGCAGCCCTTAAAGCTGAACTGCCTGACTTGACCCTGAAACAGACTGGCAGGCACTGGGATGCTCTTCAAGGAGCAGCCAGAAACAAGCACTGGGCTTGAGAAACGCTGTCATCTTCAGCAACCCCAGTCTGTGGTGACCATATGCCCTGGCTTCAGGTCCCTCTAAAACTGTATCAGAAACTTTAACATTAATGCTCCCTAGCCATTTATTGATGTTTTGTTCTACATACTGCACCGAGTCTAGTATAGCTGGCTTTGCAAGAGCTGCACGCCCCGAGTTCTGTGAAAATACTTGCATAAGAGCAGGGAGTACGTGCTGGTTAAGGCATTATAATGATATATAGTGATCCCTTTGAAAGAATGAGTATGGCCCCAACATTAGTTTAGATCACAATTTTAATGTTTAAAAACTATAGAGGTAACAGAGAGATTATAGAACTTAATACATTTTTTTTATTTATTTACACACAGAAACTGAAAAACTGCATCGTTTATTTGGATATGAGCAGCACAAAGTATGGTGATGTTAGCAGGAGCAAAATATTACCAATGACTCACTTCGACAATCTATTAGAGACGAGCTCGTATCAAGCATACATCATTCAAACAGTATTGTTTATACTAGATCGGGGTGAGCCTTAACATACCTTGGGACACTAAAAACAGGTTTCTATAAAGAAGTTAAAGTTCAAGTCTTGTGGAAAAATACCTTTACAGTTTATATTTTGTTGGCTATAACACTGAAAACAAAATGTACACTTGTATTAATTTGAAAAGCTCTGTAGAAGTGACTGCATGTAGGTTTTTTCCTCTCAAATTTGTGCTTACGGTGAAAGCAAATGTTATTTCAAGTTTCATTTTCATCCAAGACCATAAAGTAAACATGGAAAAAAAATACAATTATTTTTAGATCCATTTCTCAACCTCCATTTTTCAGCAATGAAAACGTGAAAAAACACGTTTTCGGGCTTTACCAGCGAGAAAGTCTAGGCAAGGCTCTTGCCGGAGGCACTCTGGGGACGTATACAACCCTCCCCTCCCGTCATCCGCACCCCTGGCCACGCGGCTATCCCACGACAAAAACGAGTGGCCTCTGCCCGTTCGGAGGGTGGGATGCGCACGCAGTCCCCGGCCGGGGATGCTCTCGCCAGCCTCGGGCGCTCGCGTTTTGGTTGTAGGATAGTGGCGTGCCGGGATCTGCGTCGGAGGAGCAGCCGCAGGACCCTGCAGGAAGGGAGTGGGCTAGAAATGGCACGAATTGCTCTGGTTGCTGCCCGCCCCTGGCTTGTAGCGCTTTTTTTTCTGAACTATGGGCATTTCTGGTGGCTGCAAATGGAAATGCAGAAGTCCTGCCCTGACTCCTGTTTGTACTGGTTAGGTAGATAGGTGCCTGGACACAACATGGCATAATGCTGGGTCAGATTGCTGGCTGCAGTTTTCTCTGGTTTCTGCATAAAGCCTTTTCAGCACTTTACTACCACCTGACCTCGGCTGAGGAGGTACGAGGTGTCTGGGTACCAAAGGGGCCCTTTACAAGGGAGATGTTTTACCCAGCAGGAAGACTGGCTAACTTGCTGTTGAGAAAACAGGGAGTCACGCACTGGAATTAATCCTAGCAATTTCACCGGACCTTTTGTTTCTCTTTTTCTTGTTACATTAGTGATGTAATTATAATTTCGAGTTTAGGATTCAATTGTTGAACTCTTGGGAGAAAGGAAAGGATATACATTTTGCTAAGTCAGAAGCTAAAGTATTTGGATTTCTATTAAAATTATTCTTAATATGCAGAGCCTATCTCAACACTTCTATATCATAGGGGATAAACAACTGCAAAAATATACAGCATCCTATTTATTTACAATATATATATGTACATAAAAATGAAATTTCCTACAATACAACACAACTGCATAGATTTGTCTTCAGAAACATAGGCATGTGTACAATTTGTGAATTCTAGACCTTTCCAGCCCTGTACTTTTTATTAATTCATTATCTTTTTTTTTTCACAGTTTGTTACAGAAATCCTTACATTAGATACAAATAAAACATTCTTTGTGTAAGTTATAGGAAATAAGGATTTTCCTGACACCGAGGGCTCTGGGGAATTGTTTAAGAAAGGACCCTGGTGCCAGGCGATAAAGCCATCTCGTGGAGCTGCTGATGGAGCTGAGTACATTCTGCTGTGCCTTTTTCCTACAGGCACTGGGGTGGGACGGTAGGACTGGAGGTGGGACACCACCACGTGGAAAGAGTTTTGTTTTGACCAAGATGCTCTTTAGCCTTAATGTAAGGTTCAAGCAAAGAAATGTATTCATTTAAAGATAAGCTAGAGATACTGTTAATTGTTACTGTTAATACTCAATATCAGAGAGAGCTCTGGTGCTTATGCATTGTAAGGCAGATGTACAGACACAACCCATATATCATCCAACCTGCATTTGCACGTGTGACCTATTGCAAGTGGAGCACAAGCTCGGTCGTTGTGTGGCTCAGGAAAAAGCAGCCCTCGGGAGCGGATGGGCATCCCCATCCCTGACCTCGCAGGATGAGACCGGCCGTTCTGCCCTGGGCCGGTACACGGGCCGGGCACCACTCAGTCCGTATCAGCCCTACGAAAGGTCCGTGCTGGTGCGCGGATTTGGCATCGGCCCTCTGACCAGGAGCAGGCATCACCCAGAGAGGTCACTGCTCCCGAGCCACTGTTCCCGAATAACAATTTACTGTGTTTTACTTACGAGGTGTGTTTGCCGTCGGACAGAGAAGGGCAGCTGTATTCTGCAACTTATGTAAGGGTGCTTTAAGCTCATGACTATTTTCTTTGCAATGTGCTGTGGACCAGGAGAGGCAGCAAGGCCATCTTTTAAGTGTAGGATTAACTCCTACCATGTTATTAGGAGCCCCTGCTTCTAATTAGTCCTTCCTTGTCCCTCATCATTCAATTGTTGCTATTACACAAATGAGAATTTTAAAGTATTTTGTTGTAGTTATTAGGAGCAATTTTGCATCCAGTCTATGACATTTGCAGTGCTCACAATAGTGATAAACTCTCTATGAAAAGAAAGCATGCTACCACCTACTAAGTAGATACGGTACTCTGGATCCTATTAATTTAACAACAGAGAAACTCCTACAGCATTTCACTGTGCTCTTAAAATCCTAGCTAAAATGTGGGACTCGTACATTGTTGGCTACAAGTTCACTATTCCAAATGAACTGAATAACAGCAGTACATTTTACAGATAACCTCATACAAATATTGTCATCCATCACTGATGTTGACAGTTACAGCAGGGTCTATTGCATTCTGTTAAGAATGTATAAACCTGATGAGAAAACAAAAAGCACGTTATTTCACGTTCATTACCACAGACATCAATAAACACATGATTCCTTTCCATAAATATCTATAAATATGATGCCAGTAAATCAGTCTAAGCAAAATTCCCTCTTTTTTTTTTTTTTTTTTTTCCAGAGACCCAGAAACAAAGTCTGTTTAAAGACTCAATATTTTGGGTCTCTATTTTTCAGTATCTAAGCTGTGCTTTGATGGTCCAGTACCTCGGGTAATTTCACTCTGTGCACACACCCAGCTCATTCTTCTCCCTATTTATCCAGTAAAACTCCAGTATACAAACAAACTGGGAAAAAGAAGGCGGCAGAATAGCAAAGAGGAGAGAGATGGGGTAGTGATGGAGGAGATCTGGGAAGATGCAAGGAGCAATCAGTCACCCAACAGCCCTTCAAGTCGAAGGAAGCTGGGTGCCAAACCTCAACGGTTGGTATTTTAAACACGAGACTACAGACTATTTGGGGGGTTGGGGGGGTGGGAGGGAGATGTCGCAGTTGTGACCTTGCTGGGACGCTGTGCAGCTGATCAGAGCTCTAGCTCATACCCGGGTACTTGAAAGTGGCTCCCAGGATCTCCTCTCTCACAACCCCCCGATGCACAGAGCCGCCCTGCTCAGAAATCGGTAGTAGAAGGATAAAGCGGGGAGGAAAGCAGGAGAGCCCTGGAGCATCTTGAGAATAACACTGTACAGCATTCTCAGGTCTGAGTTAGGTTTTTTAGGATAAGATCCAGAGAGATTACAAGGCACCTCAAAACCTGAAATGCCATCCCAGCAAGCCGAGTCAGAGAACGGAGTGAGATGCCGGGCTGCTGCAGTGACCAGGGAGGGTTGGGTGCCTGCAAAAGGCGAGCCACAAACTTACACCCCGAGCTGGGAAAATGCCTGGAATGAGCTGCGAGGAGTTGGGAACCAAGCATAGGTTCTTCTCCAGTTAGAGCTTGACTAACACCTGGGCTTGTAGGCTATGGTATGGACTTCTCCGTGAGCAAGGGCAGGGATCAGCCTCACGAAGAGACGGCGCGGAGAGAACCGGTGACCTGCGCCATCATGGGCAAAGGTGTGAGACCACCCGCAGGAAAGCATGAGTGAGCTCAGGCCGGGGGTCCCAGGTCGCTCAGCGGTTCTTGTGTTAAATGCTGGGCTGGGGGGTACTGGGGAGGAAGGAGGCTGCACCGGAGACCTTGCTGGGAGCCTGCGAGTGAGGGTCTGAGGGGCCAGGAGGAAGGCAGAGTAAGGGAACCGCGCTCTGCAGCCTAGCAGGTCGCGTTGCCCGGTGGGAAGAGGCTTCCCGTTTTGTTCTTGCTGCTGGGCTGCTCCGAGGACTTGGGCTCCCTGGGGCTGGCTTCTCCACCAGAACACCAGAGAGAAGCACCACATTTAGGACCTACGCTTCTACAACGCTCGTTTAAGCTCTCGTGATTCCACTCTGCCTTGGTTCTGGATCACAGTGGGGTATCGGCAGAGCCGGGTACCTCGCTGCCTAGGCTGAGGTACAGGTCCAGAAGTCTGGGTTTATTAGGCTTGGTTCCTGCAGCATGAATGCTCTGCACCTCGATGCCCAAATTCCGGGGAAGGCCCCAAACTAACCTCTCTGGATGTTACCCTTAGAAACCAACTCTCAAGGTCCTGAGAAGCGCTCTGGGGTCTCCACTCTCAGTGACTTCAAGCCGTGTGGGACAAGGCAATGGCAACTGAGGCCATTCCGTAGCTCACAGAAATCCCACGATCCCGAATTCTCCATCCCTAACCTTAAAAAGAGCAAGCTGCAGTGGCAGGTTCCCCCACCGCTGATGACAGTCTCCTTCCACAGTTACAACGGGGAGTCGGCAATGAACCGGCTACTGGGAACAAGAGGGTCGCTGCTTACTGACAGGTATGGCTCGAGCATACCGGGGGCATCGCTCAGCCCTTGGCCGTGAAGCGGGGCTCCCTTTAGCCATCGGTTCTTTCGGTGGGAGCCGGGTTCGTATTTTGAGACGCTTTTTGGCTCGCACGGTGAATGACACAAAGTGAACATGTTTATGCTGCTGGCAGTGCACTAATAGAAGATGTCTGCTCAGGATGGTTAACGATCACCTGCTTAGCGTTTTGAGTCTCTATGAGTAGTTCTCTACACCAGCTATAAGGCATTAGGCAAATGCTTGTTTTGTGGACGACAGATGCAAGTTACAGTGTTTCTGCTAGTAGTAATTGAATGTCTTTTCTTTCACTGTCATGGAGAATCGATGGGAAATGTAAATGAAACATGTTAAATATCAAAAGTGTTTCTGTTTGTTTAAAGACATGTTACAGATTTCGATTTCTATTAGAAATCCAGTAGTTTGGCAGGGTGAGTCAAATCCTGCTCCCACTGCTGTCCAAAACCCCACCGACTTCACTGGGAGGAGGATAAGACACAAGAGAGGAGCCAGTCTCTACAAGGTATGTACAAATAAACCCCAGAATGGAAAAGGCATGAGGTATGATTAAATGCTTAGGTTTTGATAAAACTGGAGCTTGGGGTTTTTTTTTTTTTTTTTTATGAGAGAAGTGGGGCATTAGTAAACAGTTTAACGCTGAAGAAAACTCAGACTTCCTATGGAAATCCCCAAGCGTCTGCTTCTCTTCAGGCTCAAGTACTCATGGTTTGGGGTCAAGTCTAGTTCTGGTCGGGCACCAACTGAAGTGTGCCAGGGGAACGGCGGCTGGTGGTGGTGGCCGTCCTTCTCCTGCTCTCTGGGGCTGGCTTCTCCACCAGAACACCAGAGAAGGACCACGTTTAGGACCTACGCTTCTACAATGCTCATTTAAGCTCTCGTGGTGCTTTTCGTGCCCGTATCCAGAATGCTACACTTAAACCAGTGAGGCAAATGGTGCACAAAACAGCAACAGAACAAACAAACAAAACAACAAGCCGGATGCGTACAAGTGGAGAACAGAGTTTTGGCTAAAAGACAGGGAGGAGGAAGGGTGTGGACTGACATCACTCCAGTCGGGGTTGGTAACAACGGGCGCTGCTGCCCTAAAGGAGCAGAGCTTACGGTTGAAAGGCTAAGGATAATAACGGAACAATGCAATTCATGGGTGGAAGAGGGGAAACAAATTAATTGTGATGAATTCCTATGAGCAATGCTCTATATAGTCTCACAGACAATTAACACAGACTTAGCGCTGATCTGATAACTCAGTATCGGGGGACAGAGTGATTTCCTGTTGGAAAAATGAGTCTGTTTTCTGCAAGAAAATACACCCAATAACAGTATTTTCAGTACTGGATAATCATTATTTGGATTTGATTTGAGTAAACTCACAAAAGATGGAATAGATAACAGAACGGATGGTTGCGATTTTGGTGTGTAGCAAACAGGGGTGTCTTCTTTTCAGAAGGTGAACTTCAGTGGCCTTCGGCACTGCCTCCTGATTGTACCCAGTCATAGATGACCAAGGGAATGCTCACTAGGGAAAACATTATCCCCAGTGCCAAGAAAAGAGAAGCCTGGAACAAAAAGGAGACAAAATTAATGAATAAGAAAAAAACACAATTAATTCAAGTATGCTAACTTCTCCTCTTAAGGAGATTTACAAGGTGATGTATCAAAGTTATCAGCTAAAATGGGATAGCACTTCTGGTAAAGACAAGACCCATAGATAATTAAACAGATTAGCGTCATTAATAATTACGCGCTGAACACCAAAACCAATTTTTTTCTCCTTCCAATTCACTTCTTAAACACTGATCATCCCTAAAGAGGATTAAGTGAGTGTGTTTTTAGGACCAATCAGGTTTGCTCTTTTCAAAGCCTCATGGAAATAAGTATACTCTTCCCATCGGATACGTGTCCATCAAAGTTCAGCCCTTTTGTCTCGGGGCCTGTGGATGGAGCCACAAGTGAAACACGGGTTCCCTGCCTCTCTGCTCAGAGCGGGAAGGTCTGACCTTACGACGCTTCCAGCGCACGCCCCGTCAGACTGGGAATACACAGGAGCGTTGCATCTTTTCAGCTGCAGCTCTTTCTGGGGCTCATAGAAAATCTTTCCAAGGCCCATTCCCATCTGCTCACGCATGCCAAAGGGCTCACATTTCAGCTGGCCGCTTCTGGTGGAAGCACCCTAAGTCTGACTCGGGCCCATTAAAACCACGAGGAATACTGCAAACGGGGCGCTTTGCGCGCTTTCTGGATCAACGCGCTGAAACGGAGGAAGCTTGCTGGGCTGAAAGGTTTGCTGAAGCCAGCCAGGGGAAGAGCCTCTCGCCCCGCAGAGAAGGGCCCCCCCGAACACAAGGTGCCCTGCGTGGTACGGCCCCTCCACCCCAAGACCCCCAGGGAAGGAGAAGGGCAAGCACGGCTGCCGACTAACTGGAGCAAGGAGGGAAAGCAACGTAAAGAAGCTCACACACGCCTTCAGATCGGGTACACTTCACATCTAGCGCATTGTAAGGAATGACAAGACAAAAGTGTTGTGTGGGTGGGAAAGGAATGCATACCCAAATCCTCTGAGTCAACTTTGATCCATCCTGCTGTGTAATTTTTAAATACAGCGATGAAGGAAGAATGAAAATCAGCATGTTGGCAGAAGTGACCCCTGCAAAATTAAAAAAAATGAGTTTTGTTAGCTGTCAGCAACAGCTAATTACTGTGTTGCTGATTAGCAACAGTCTTTTATTAGCAGTACAAAACCAGGATACTGTACCTACAACTCCGAAAATATCCTTCATGGACGGGATAAAAATGACTAACAGGTTGATGATTACCAAAAGAACAAAAGTAACCAAAACATGACGGCATAAGTCAAATTTTGTTTTTCTAGCCAGCTCAAATAACGATGAACGCACCTGTAGGAAGAGAGAGAGTTCTCTGTCAGGAATAGTCTCTAAGCCAATTCAAAGCTTCCCATGTTTATTTTAACTGGCTTTTTATGTGACAACAAGCGCTGTATAGATCTGTCAGAAATTTTGGGGTCTCTGATGGAATGCCCTGTGAAATAATCCTTCAAACTGATTTTGATATTTCAAAACTGTAGATATACACGCATCTGCAGTAGGATATTCCTCTCTTTCTAACATGCCTTTTGGGATCCTTCTGCACTTAAAAATGAACTTCACCTCTGAGCCTGCTCCAGTGAAGTAGTGTGAAGAAAGAAAGGGCCCTTGTGGCTTCAATTTAAAACAGATTTAAGACCAAAAGCGATTAATTTATTTCCTGCAGGGAGAACTTCTCCAGAAGTTAGTGGGAGTCTGGTGTGGGAAAAGACCGATCCAAGCTCAAGCGCTTTTTGTAGCTGCAACATCACTGTCTTGGCGACTGCTGGACTGTGTTTTGGAGAAACGCGCCACGTCCAGCTGTTACCGACTTCCAAACCGTGGGGAGCTCTTTACTTACGGTGAAAAACAGCACCGGCACCGTGAGTATCACTGCAACGATCACAGCCAAGCGCACGGTCAGGATGAGGATGTCATCTTTGCTCTGGTACTTGTGAAGCAGATCCGACTGCACATTGTCTATGGAAAAGACAGTAAGATAAGTGTTCTGGCAAACAGGCAATTCGTTCACAAAAATCATTGCTTAACAACAGCCTTCTTGAACAACAAGTGATTTATCTGCAAACAAAAGAGTATGGAATGAAACATTCTTGAGTTAAAACAGCGCTTTGAACCAAATCCTAATGATCCCATTATTCCAGATTAATCCTTTGGAGGCCTGATTTAGGAATGCATCCTAATTCAAGAGAGCACATGCCTAAGTCTAAGGTAATTTTCACTGTAGGAAAGACAACAGTGAGACATACATGAAAGCTTGCTTACATATATATAAAAAAATAAGTAAAGTGAAATAAGCTATTTCTAATTGGTTCCGTGGGCTTTTCTTTCTTTTTTTTTTTTTTTTGTAAGTTTCAAATGATATAAAAATAACCACATGCACTGCAATGGCTGAACTTAATATAAACGACAAGGTTTTGAGCTAAATTGGTCTAAAGAGCAAATAAACTTCCAGCGAAAAGCAGTGCCCCTGTTCTCAACCAAGAACAAAGCCCATCTCGGGTCAGCTCTCAGTGGGACGCTCTGACATTTGCACTCAAATCCCTCGGCAGCTCCTCCGAGGGCTGCCCTGATGGTTTTTTCTCTTGAACCTGCCACCCCCCAGGCAGTGCCTGCAGCTTGGCCCCACGCCGGCCGGCGGCCCCGGCAGCCAAGACAAATCACTGGGGGGTGCCTAACGGGGAGGCAGGCGCTGGCCATATTTTAAGACAACCTCCTGCAAAAAGTGTTTCCTTGAAGCTGTGATAAATAGCGCAGAGCGGGTCTGCCTGTGCTAACCAACAGGAAAACCAAGTTGCCGAGGGACCTACGTGTTTGCTTTGCAACTTTTAAATATCTAGGAGCAATAACCTAAGGGGGCGGCTGGTTAAGCGCGCCACAAAAGGTGCTCGCTGCCCCTTTTTAGGCTCATGTTTTGTTTCTGCCTGCTAATCTTAGAAAGCTGGTGGTAAAACGTTAACAGCTCCTAAACCAAAGTCCTTAAAGGGAACTCTGCAGCCACGTCTAATTTAAAATCTTTGGCACTCGGTAAAGCCTCGCGTATTCCTGGAGGCAGAGGGATCCGTCCTGCGGCGAAATGCCTGCGCTCCCCCCAGGACACCCTTCTGGGGAGAGACCACGGGTCAACACCACCTCCGCGGTGCTTGAATCCCCCACCAGGAGAAAGAAAACGCTCTCCCACCTCCCTGCAGATTAGGAGTGGGGTTTTCAAGCCGGGCACATGCACAGCTTCTGCGACACAGAGCTTACTCTGCTCCTGCAAGCACAGACTGCAACTTCTGTACCGCTCACGGACTGCAGCCAGGTAGGAAGTGAAGGGCAAGGCTTACAGTTGAAGGTCTGTTTTCCTTTCAGCTAGATACACCACAGAGCCCAACCACAGTGTGACCTTTTAGGGGAAGAAAAACACCTCTTTTCTGTAATTCTGCAATGTAAATATAGTCATCACTGCAACACTTTCGAGAACACAGCAAACAGACAAGCACTATTGGTGTAAAGAAGAAATGGCCACAATACAAACGCTGTTCTTACCCCGGTAAGGGTAGCGAAGAGGGTTAGAAAACTCTAAGCGAACACGGGACAGGTAAGGTTTTGTCAGTCTCAAGGGGAAGAAGGATCAAAGTGGAGGACTTCTGTATTCTCTCGGTGTCCCTTTTGCTGCCTGCCACGGCGCTGACCCTTGCAGGAGCCGCGGCAGAGCCACACAGCTTCCAGCCGCGGGCGCTCGGCGCCGGGAGCAGGGACGCCTGACGTGGGGAGAAGGCACACGAGACACCCCAGGGATTCCTCCGCCATTCCCCCTCGGGAGGGCCAGAAGGACGCAGCCCCTACCTCCTCCATGGACTCCAGACCCTCGTCCTTGAGGGGTGTGGGAGATTCCCAGAGAGGAGCGCCACGGATCTGCCTCCTCAGATCCCTGGGGCAATCACATCAGAATCTCCTCCCTGCCAAAGCGAAGGGGTCCGTGCTGATTTACACCCACTTGCTCCCCGGGGCTGCTAGTTTGATGCATTTCTACGAAAACGTGTTAGACGGGAGCAGTTGGATGAGAACGGCTGTGGCTGTTGTCACTTGCAGCGGTTTTATTGGGAAAAATTGGAACAGGTGACCTCAAGTTACTTCAACGCATGCAGACTCAAGGCCTCATAATCTGAATGAGAGCCTGAGAAAACAAATACGAGATAGGTGCACCTTTGGGAAAAAAAAAATGCCACATTTCGTATTTACTTATTTTCTTTCTCTTGCAACACGTGGCATACAGGGAATGGTATCATGAATGAGGAGACTGTAACAAAAAGGTCGCTTGGGATAGGGTGGAGAAGACCGATGACCTTTTGGTGACTGAGGTAAAAGGCAAACATCAGTTTTGTCATCTGTCTTGTAACCCCTTAATGGTCCATGGAAAAAGACACTACTTTTCAGCATTCCCGTTATACCGGAACATGGGAGTAGCTTCCTGGGCAACATTCATATTTTATCCTACTTTACTTAATAATTGTGCCTTTAGGGCACACGTGTTGTATCCTTTAGCGATACAGCATAGTTTGTTTGTTTCTTTAAGTGAATTGTTGTGCATGAAAAGAGACAGGGTACAAGTCTCACACACTGAAATAACCATCCTTTGGTGGCTGAGCTGGGACAACACTCGAAGCTTCCCCACCTTCACTGCCAGTTTACTTAACCAAGACCTGAAGGGGTCAGCTCTAGGGACGCAAGGAAAACATTTGGTCCTTCGCCTCTATGATGAAAGCATCGATAAGAAAATGAAAAAGCTGCACTGGCTGATTTGATACTCATTTCCTAGGGCCTGCTCTCAAATCTGTCTCATTTTATGCAGATATGCACGCTTCAGTCATTACTAATGTACACAACATGCAGGTGAGGACCTTGGAATGCAAATCGTAGTGGGGCCCAGCTAATCCCCAATTCAGTTAAACAAATATCTCCCTCATATTTTGAATACGCCTTTTGCAAATAATACTTTCACTTGTGCTTTTCATCCACAGGGGAAAAGGAGGAAAGGATTTGTACCTTCCATATGAAAACATAAAGGAAAATTACTTGAAAAATTATTTTAATATAAGTGGATGGGACTTTCCTTTCCAGCTGGGATACGCTATTGATTTCACATGTATTCCCTTTCTACTTTGATCAGTAAAGAACTGCATACTTACCGTAGAAAGTCAAATAGCCAAATATGGCAGTCATAAAGTACATCACAAACATGGCAAAAAATGAGATATTTGAAACCAACTGCATTTTTTTCTGTGAACGGCTGGAGAAAGAAGAAAAAAAGAACACATAAAAACAGTTGGGCTGGATTTTTCAATAGCTGTTTAAAAATTTATTAAGTCTTTGCATAAACATAGTAATTCTGGGGAGACTCATGAATGCATTTTCATTTAGAACAGGAATTCATTGACAGCTGCACAAGGAAGAGAAGGACTGGGGAAACAGACCCTACTTGGGGCTCTGGTCAAGAAGTGGTGGGTCTGCCCCGTGGCTCTGCTCCCCGGCCATACCCGTGTAAACAGAGTGAAGGGTGAAGCCGAGTGGAGAGGGGCGGCTCTTAAACACTTCAGTAATTTAATTAAAAGGTCAAAATAAAGGAAGAGTGAAATTACACAAAGGGGAAAAAAAACACCAAACGTTCTGAACGTTTGCAGAGAAACATTTGTGTCCCCGTGGGTGGAAAATAATGAATGTATGCAGACCACTATAGACCTGTAAAATAGGTTCAGTGTAAACATTTCATTTTTAGATATTTGTTCTGAAATATTCACACTCCGGTACCTAAACTTAGACTTTTAAATCCACACAGGGATGCCCTAAATAGGCACCTGGGAACCTGCTGAAGTCGCTTAAAACTCAAAGCGCCCAGCAAGTGGCCGGGACCTGAGGGCACCCATGGGTCTGACCAACCCCGACCTCTCCCCCGGGGCTCCCCCCGTGGCCCAGGACCCCATTGCGACCCCCGGGGACCACCAGCCATGTGGCAGCAGGGCAGGTCTCCAGCTCCCCACAGCATTGCCCAGCCGGAGGCGTCAGCAAGACAGCAAAGGTCTTTTAGTAGAGGCGAGGCTGAAAGTACTTTTTTTCCTGGTACCACAACAGATTTTTAGTTGCGCTGGAACAAACGCCGTTAGCTGAACACACGCCCCTCTCCTGTGCCAAATAACGAACGGCACAGTTTGGCTCTCCCCAGGCTGCTGTGTACTTCCAGAGAAAAATCCCCAAGTATTGCATTATCCTCAACCTCCCTCACCCCCGCCCCAGCGGCATGCCCGGGAGACCAGATTTCCTAGCTGACAGCCACGCTCGTTGGCTTGTTGGGTGTTATTAAAGCACATCTCCTCTGAATGGCACGAATGACTCAGAGCACCTCTGCACTAACATTTTCCATGTAAGGCCGTTCAAAACAATCGACTGGGAAAGAAGAAAAAAAAAAAAAGAGAAAGGCTTACTCTTTAAGTTCGCTGTAAATCGGGAGGACTGATGGGTGGCACACAAACGCAAAAGCAATGGTGGGCAAAGCGTACACGGTCTGTTCGGAGAGAATTTCAGGAAAGAAGTTAAGAAGAAATATTTCCCCCAGCGGCATGAAGAAATGATCCGTGTTCAACTACCTCAGCTCCCAACTCTCTGGACTTTTCAACCGAACGTTGAGAGCCTTCAGAGAAGGCAGACGACCTGTCAATTAGCACGTTCTTAATGAAAGATGGAGAGCAGCGCTCTTTCAACAGGAGGACAAGGTCTTCGCGTTGGTCACGCGAGAGCACAGCCCTGACTCTGCTCGCAGAGCGCAGCTGCTGGTTTTGCTCCCTGGGATGGGTTTCCCTGCCCAGCTACTGCACACCGTCACGCGTAAAAGGGACGGGTGGTGGGTCACCGCTACGCTACCCTGCCTCGGCATGGAGAGGGGTGCGCACCCACGGGTGCTAAGGCTGAAGTCCTGAAGAGGAAGCCCATATCCAGACTGTAAGAAAAGAGAAGAGGAATGCAGAACTTACAAATAAATGGATATTTCAAGGTACCAGACTGAGTCCCTTCATTTCCCAGGCCAACAAAAGGGCTAGGAGGGCTGTGGAGGGAGCATGCTTTTCCTTGGGGAAAGAGAGAGACCGTTACGTCACCAGGAAGCGCAGGAGGCCTCCGGGGGGGACCTCACCCCCTTCTCCACCAAAACCCTGAGTGGGTTTCAGTCCTCAGCATACAGCCAATCTTCACAAATGACCTCATCGCCCAAGCACTTCCGTTCTCCCCAGGGAACGGGTACGAGCAGAGATCGCACAAAAAAACCCAGGTCCTCCTGCGAGGACAAAACGAGTCCATCCCTACATGCAGCTCTCCCCGGCCTGCTGAGAGATGCTCGCTCCGGCCACAGGCATCCCCTTCCCACAAAAGCCATCCTGGGGTACGCCCCAGGCCCAACAGATTCAGTCAATAGACTGGTTGCTCTCCAGCGGTCCTTCCTCACCCAGGCCTGTGCCGCCTCTTCTCCCTCACTCACAGCATGCTACTGTTGTGGAGTCTCCATCCGTGGAGATGTATTCGGAAATTGCCCGGACACGATGGTGGGCAACCAGCCCAGGGTGGCCCTGCTTGAGCATGAGGGTTGGACCAGATGACCTCCAGAGGACCCTGCCAACATCAGCCATCCTCTGGTTCTGTGAAACTGTCTCTCCACTCGCATACCGAAGTTGCTAAAATGATTGGCAAACTGTTGGCCCTGGGGGCAAATCGCTAGAGTTCAGCTCCAGCGTGCCTAGTTCGGATGGATTGATCCTTCTGATGTGCCTCCATCGACTCTGAGGCAAATGCTGACATTTACTGTAGGAGAAGACGACTGCCCTTCAGCGCTATCTAACATATACCTACACCTAAGCTGCTATTGCACACCAAGTTAACTAATTCTTGGTGCGTCACACCAGATCTGGGCTGATGGCTACCCCCTACTACAGACAAGTGCTTGGATTGGCTTCTTCAACTGAAGCTGGTAGGATGAATTTAAAAAAAAATTTAATTTTTGCACGCATGTGCTCTATATGCGCATTCCCTATGAACGCGACGGCGACACCCTGCGGACCCTGCCCTGCTGGATAAGGTGCTGTTTAATGAGCACTGCACCCCAGCACAGCTGATGGGAGCAATCCTGCTCCCACAGCTACAGCCAGTTGCTCTTTCGCATTCTCTTGGCACAACTTTCCCTGCAGCTGTGTGGCGATGGAGGAAAGCATCCAGCTGAAAGGCAATCAAATTTTTTTGCTGGATTAGCTTTCAACTGTATCCTTTTCACAATCCAGTTCACCATATGGCTACAGAAATGCGTACCCTGTCACAAAGAGGTGGTTTGTGTGCAGGACAGAGGGATTACTTCTGGGCTTTGGATGCAGGAACGGCTTATTCGGGAACTACAGCCTAAAGGCGCAGTTGCAGCACGGATAGTAAGAAGCAGTGGAAAGGAAAACTCTCCCAAAGAAAGCTTTAGTTGTCTGGTAGTAGCTCGGGCTCACGGCCTTAGCACATCTACTACCGGGGCAGAGCAAGACCGCAAGGAGGTACGTTCAGCACGGCATCTCCGTAAGACTGGGCAAGGAGACCCATTGTGCATTCACCATTGGAGCACGAGTGGAAGCATGGAGAACCAGGGCCTACGTGGTGCTGATCGGATTAAGAACACGGGGTGTAGGTGCATATATTATGTGAATTAAAAATAAGTATTATAAAAAGAAACATACCTTGGAATTAAAGATAACATACTTTGGCTTACACATATGTTCATGTGCTGAGCTATTTGATAGGATAGGTGATGTTGTATTTAGCTCCGGTCCGCCACAGGGAATTTGAAACTTCTTGTAAATAACCTAGAATAGGAGTGGAAGACAGCTAATTGCTAACAATAATAATAAAAAGCAAATTAAAATTAAAACATCAGAGTAATGGTGACTATCCTATCAAGTGACTCTCATCCAACAAAGCAAGCAAGCTGAACTTACCACTACCAGGAAAAATACCATGCAGCTTAATGAGAATCCACTGGTGTAGCCAAGATACCCTGAAAGAAATTAAACAGAAATCTCATACAAAATTATTTTATTGCCATATCTTGGTTTTTACTTCTTTTTGCTGCATCGTGAAGTTTGAATGTATTATACATTTACTCTGTATCATGAGCTTCTGGGCAGGACAAAAGCCTGTCCTGTTGGTGTGGGAGTCTCCCACGTCGCAAGCCTCCTGTCTTTCAGACAGTCCTGAGCTTTGCCCTGACCAGTTTCACTTCCCGAGGGTCACCTTTACGGCAGTTTAACTAATTTTACTTTTGAAGGAGGCTGTGATAACTGAAGCAAACCTGAAAATGTGCAATTACAATCAGAACATGACCCAGATTCCCTGATACACTTCAGCTGAGTATGGGTTATTTTCTCAAAAGGAAGATCCCAACAGGACTTCAGTGCCCAAACTTGTAATATGGTTTTAAAAAATACATTGTGTACCTACTGGCATCTCTGGGGACTCAAACACATTTGAAAATGCAATCCTCTATACACGCCCTACTTTGAAGTCCAATACCTCCAATTAACCTCATCACTAAAAATTTTGATGCTGATAGAAAAATAAGTTATTTTTTGTAATCTCACAATTTGTGAACTTATTTTTACAGGCTACACATAAGACAGAATTGCCTTATGAAGTGAAAACCCTCTTAACTATAATTTTTTAAATCAATTTCCACAATTGTTTGGATGAAGCTGGTTCATACTGAGTTCAACTGCTGTGACAATTTAGGCCTACTTGTTCCAAGATGCTCAAAACACAGCTTAGTCCTGCACCAGGGAGGCTGCTTAGATGACAACGACAGCACATTTTTTTTTTGTTATAGTTGAGTTGCCAGTGTGGCTGTCAGTGGCATGATGTCTGGGCCCCTTTATTTTGTTCCCACAATGGCATTTGCATCTTACCTAAGTTCTTAAGGAGACATAAAGGGAGGATTATACCAAACGTCACTGTGACAACAAGAATCCGCCCATCCACGTACCATGCCCTGTACAAAACATTAAAAAAAAACAAACCAGCATGAGCACACCTTAAACCCTTTCTGGTTTTCCTCACACTCAGCCATCCTCTTTGATTGCTGCAGTTACAGAACTATATTTGGTCTCCTTACCCTACAAGCTTCTACAAAAGGAGAGATGGGGGCCACATCTAAACTCTGTAGACTCTAGAATATCCAGCCCTTAAAACACAGCACTGCTCTGACTCAGATACGGCACATTTTCATAGTCACTAGACAAAATATCACCCTACTGCTGAGATCAGTGAGTGGGACGGAGAGGCAGAGCAACACCCTCCATAACCTGATATAACCACCCTGCCAGGACAAGGGAAGATCATGCAAAGGGCCACACATGCAGCACAGCGGGGCAGGGGGGGGGCACCACGATTTGTTTGCTAAAACACCCGGGCACATGCCTGGAGCGGCAAACCAGGCTCCTGCGGGCTGGCACGTACTAGCCAGCCCAGGGCTGTATCTCCTTCTAGCAAGGTGCTTTGAATCCTGCTGGAAAGCAAGAAAGGGGAGAAGGGACAGCATTAGTGATGTTCTGTAGGACCTATTTCCACTGCTCGGTCCAACTTAGTATGAAAGCCTGAGGAACGGGATCTCTACATTCTTCTTGTGCACTACAGCACACCATATAACCCAGTGTAAAAGACATTTACCACTATAAAGAAATACCACCCCTCAATTAAAGAAGCTGGTTAAATGTCAAGGAGTGATAAGTGGCAGAAATCTAAGTATAATACTCTGCTGTTGTCATAAGCTAGTATCGAAGAACTTCATACTACGGACAGTGCTTTAGGACCAAAATCCTGTAAGATGCTAAGGATGCAGGGAAATACATAATATCTTAAACTTGCACTGTTCCCAGTATCTTCAAGTGTTGCCTGACACTGTAAAAGACTGCATGCTATGATAAGAGGTTTGCATAAATGACAATTCTTCATGAAAATCTGGTGTGCGAAGAGAGTAACTACTGATGGCTTAACCTTTCATTTCATATCCATCCTCTTTTCCTTCCCAAAGTTGTCTTGGTTTTTATTAACCACCTGATATATTCCTGTGAAAATGTACTTTGACAAATCTGAAGAGTATCCAATACTTAAAAGCTTTTATAAACATACACTTAAACTTATCTACACAACGTTAAATTCTATAACCTAATCACCAAAATTAATTCAACTTACGAAAAAGATTCTTCTTTTCCCATTAGAAACTTTATGGCAGAAGGCAGCTCATTTTTGACTATGAAGAGATAGCTCAACATTGCTGGAGGAAGAAGAAGATCAGTTTAGAAAATGGGTAAGATATTTTGCGGAACAAGTACAGAGAAGCATCCTGAACCTTTTCCCACATCAGCATCTGATGATAGAAGATCCCGAACTATAACTGACTCTAAGCTACTGATCATTCAGTAATACAGCATTTTTAAAGGGCTGCATGCGAAGTGTTAGCCACAGCTATATTGAGGAGCTTGAAGATCCCAAGATGTCACCGAGAGAGATGTTCCTGGGTTTTATTTTTCAATGCCCCTCATCTCCTTTACCTCCAACATTCTGGAGAGATGTGGATCCGAAGACTATCATTTTCCCTGGGGTACCAAAGACCTGCTCACCCAGCTTTTCATACACCATGCAGCCTGCATGAAAACAAACAAGGAGAAAGGTAACAAATACACCAGCGAAAGCCGTCGAGTCAAAACACTTACGATTCCTTTTCAGCCAACCACCCATCTGTGCAGCTGTATCTGCCCTTTGCAAGTAAACAGAGAGCTCTCTTGTAATTACTAGAGCTGAAACTTATGTAGGAATGTTTGCTTGACGTCTATAAATGTTATCATTGGCTACCAGTCACTTTTGAAATTGAAGCTCCTAATGAGGCTATTACACCCCTCTAATGAGTCTGTCTATGCCCCTAGTGACACGTTAAGTTCTGGTATCCCCATCCTGGCACATTAGGTGTGCGCCCGCGATGAGAGTGACGTAGAAAGCCTCGTCCCCAGACAAAACTCGGTACACCAGGATCCACAAGGAGCACTGTCAGCCTGGCCACTGCAGACACAGTACCGCGATCCTGCAATTTCACTTGCTTTAACTAAACAATCCAAATGAGGGCAGCCATTGACTTACAGGATGATTTACAATTTCTAATGATGAAGCCTTAACTTCCGAATTCTCCATCTGGTATGGTTTTGGTAAAAGCAGGGAAAGATGTAAATTATAACTAAAACTTCTTTTAAATATCTGTCAAGCTTGAGAAACTCCTCTATTAATTGGTTCATGTTTCTGTTAAATGTTTTTTTCCTTGGCTGTGATTTAGGCCGTGAAAAAGACTGGACATTGTAAAGATGGTGAGATACATGAGAACAGAAAGAGAAGATGTACGGATGATTTTTAAAATGCATCCCATTGTTTGTTTTTCTCTATATTTCCTTATAGCTGACATTTCTGCTGTGAAGCTTGTATAAACAGTAAGTTTGAGCTTAAATGTAACAGCAGCATAGAAACCAGGGCTTAGATTTTGGGAACTAACAGGGCACAAATGTGTCCACAATTAGGCATACGTACCTAATTTAAATAGGCAGTTGCTGCCATTATACGTGCTATAACAGTAACTCATGTGTGTCCAAATTACATATTAAAATATTACAGTGTTCTTGTGCACAGATAGTTTTAAAAATCTGCCTTCAGAGACTGTTACCCAAGGAAAGAGACTCTTGGGACTTCAGAGTACAGTGACATTTAACACTGTAGGTAACTTCTAATTTCAGTAGTTAGAATTTATTTTGCTTACAGTTACACTTCTCTCTGTTTTATTTTCTTCTAGGAAACCTCCTACTACACCACAAAGGCTATCAGGAATTTCACACTAACCATTCAGGCCAAACTGTGTTTCCAGGTAAGCTTCACCACAGGCAAAGGTTCATTATATTTTACTTGCAATTAGTTTTGTAGTGCAAAGAAACCATATGAGCTGTTCCTTCTAGCTCACTGAAGACAACATTTCACAGCAGCAGAATTCACTCTTTGTCATAAGTTTTTTTTCTTTATAGTGATGGCCAGATGCTGTTCTCCATTGCCATGTCATAAATTCTTGTTAATTCTGGGCTTCTGACCCAAAATGTCTTAGGCCTTTTTCTTGTGTCAGCAAAGTGACAGTAACTCCATTTTACACAAAGCACTTGGCCTTATTTGAGCACTTTTTACTTCTTGTTCTTTACAATTCTACTGAAATGGTATAACAACATCTTAAATTACCTGTTTCCTTTGAACACACCAACAGGAGATATATTGAATAAATAGACAGCAGTGTCACTGAAACCAAAAGCAGCCTACAAAAGAATGGAAAATAAAGCTTACTGTAAGAGCTGAGCTCTAACATAGCAATATTTCATGTCAGGTCATATTCCTGTTGATTCCAAGATAACTTTTGTACTCTACTGGCAATGCAAAAAGCCCTGAAAATACATGTAGTTCACATGCTGTTTGCTGTTCCATCACACCACCATGGAGGCAGAAAGCCCTGCATGTAGAGGGATTCAACCAAGTAAAACTCAGCAGAGCTGCAGAGCACAGCTTGTTAGTGAGTTACACCTCCCCATATTGAAAGAAGCAAGAATAAAGATGTCTTATCAGACAGGAATTATGATTTAATCACAGCAAGGATGAGCCAGGTATGTCCCTCACCACCCACTCTAAAGATTTTTTTCTGGGAGCAGAGTAAAAATGTCAAAGGGAAGTCCTCTGTATAAGGACTTCCATAACAAATGGAAGCATCTTTTCCCGGGACATGTTTCATATGCTACCAAAGGGGTGCCCAGATGGCTTTTTATGTGCCTCCCAGTGCCCAAGGGGGAGGGCACAGGGAAGAGGAGGGAAGTTAAGGCTTGACTGGCTTCCCTTGGGAATAAAGGCAGAAACCAAAGGTTTATACTTTGTCCAGGTGGGAACTGGTATTCCCTCACTGATGTCAGTCCTGGTCTGCCGTGATCCATAATTTGACTTCACGTAGAAGAATTGCAGGAAGTAATGACCAAACTGTTTGTGTAGGAAACTTGCTGGCACAAATGATAATTAGTCAGTGCCGGGGGCTAAGTGCATAAAAACACATTTGCTCATTGCTCTATGTCTTTAAGCCAAGCACCATGTGCGCCTTCCCCTCCAACACTCTGACACACAAAGACCTGATGATGTTTTCATGATGTGTGTGAAGAGCATTCAGACAATCTGCTGGCAATTCCTCTCTTTATTATGACAACTACCCTCAGGACACCGAGAAAAACAAGCCTAGAATTTAACAGAAAACAAGCTGCTGCCATACATAGGCAGCAACACATCTTCTTCATAGGAATACATAGAAAGAATGGGATGAGAAGCCTCCTCCCCACACTTTTTTGTTGTTTTAGACTAGAAATACTTGAGCACCAAATAATGACCCACAAGTTTCTTGAGGCCGGAGCAGCAGGGAGAAACATAAAGAGGCGATAGGAGGAACTGTCCTTTTGCCAATGAAGAATGATGGTTGACAACAACACACGCTCTTTGTGCAGCCCAAAGGGTGTTCCTCCTCGAGAAGGTGGGGAAGGGAAGGGAGATTGTGCTGGCTGAGGTCACTCTGCTCCATTTTTTACAGATTTGCTAAGCCCTGCTCCTGCCCGTGTTCCCTGCAGAGCTGTTACGCCCCTGCCTGCCTGCAGGCACGGTGCTCGCAGCCCCTGGTGCTCGGCTGCTGGGCTGACTCACTTCCAGCCCCAAATGGCTCTGGCTCCGCATGCCAGCATCAAGTCTATTTTAATATTAAAAGCTCCCGTTTTTCAGGCACTGAGCTCATGGAGCCTTTGCAGCGGTAAAAATAACACTCCCAAGCAGCCAGGTATTTATCTGATCTGTTGTCCTTAGCTCCCCATAGGGTTCTTACAGAGACACTTGGCATTTTCATTACTGCTGTATGAAAAACTTGTTTGTGTCAGGACTGTGGTATGGACAGGGATATTTGCGCCAGAACCACCCCTTGGAAAGGAATGAAAATGTCCATGCCACTCGCTCTGCACAAATTCAAAACAGAAGCAGGGGAGCTTGGACTGCAGTCCCAAATGCACTCCCCTACTTCTTATTTTGCCTGCTTTTAAAGAAGTGCTGGCAGCTATGCAAGCAACCGGCACATGCACAAGTCACCTCCCCCCCAACAAATCCAGAATAAACAGTTTAGGGCAGGGGACTGATACAGTGCTGGGAAGAACAAACTGCTCCTGCAATGCCACTGCTGTTTGCTCCCAGCTGCCACATTACCAGGTCAGCTGAACCCTGTGCTGTCTCCAGCCCTCTCTGGGGGGGCCAGAAGAACCTGTGAGGCTCGTGCAGTCACCTGCCTTATTGCACAGAACAGCTCTGAACTCTCATAAGGTATCGGGTGCAGAAAAGCACGGCAGAGCATGGGGTTTGCCACCGTATGGGCTCCCAGAGGAGCCTGCCCTAAACCTGTGGCGGAGTTAGGCTGCGGCTTCGTGACTGCTTCCAGCCAAGCCTAGCAGGAGTGGCTGCAGAAAGCAGTGTGAAACTTCAGCTGTAGTCTCATACTATACCTCATCTAACAAGCCCCTGTGCCTCAGCAGGGTTTTTCACATCACGTGCAGTGCTGGGCTAAATGCAGGCTGAAGGCACCTTGCGCTTGGCCGGCCTCTATGTCTGTGCAACGCGATCACCGCTCTGGTCCCGGCTGTCCGCGATGAAACCACAGGCAGCATGTGCTCCTGCCATCCCTTGGTGGCCTGGCCCATCTCTAACTTCACAAAATTTTTGTGCCCTCTTTCTGCAGCAAGTTTTTCTCCCCTTTTGCATACAGGCAAGGATGCTCTTCTTTGGTCTAGGCTGTAGTTATCAACAATACTGGGATTAAGTTCCTCTGAGTTCCTACCTCAGTTGTTCTGCCTAGAAAGCATGACACTGTGCTATGGCACTAAGTTATTACGAAAATAGGATGTGAGAGTATATACTCAGTGCCATGTTTATTTTGCATGTCTTACGCCAAGAACATAGGATCTGAACTGATCCAGGTGTGCATGGCAGCGCACATTTCACGAGCCTGAAGGCTGTGAGAGTGGAAATCAGGCTGGGTCTGCTTTGTTAGTGCTGAAGATGCTCCTTTAATTTTTCAGCCTCTGCTTTCTACTTTTCAGGGATGGTGCGTGCCAATACTGGATAAAGCAACCTAGAAACATTTCAGAACTGTACTGTTCAAGAGCAATGAATTTAAGTGCTTCCTCATGTGCAAAAAGCAATGAAAGTATTGCTAGGACTCTATCTTTAATCACTTGTAAAGCAGAAATGGTTCTAAGATCTACCTGTGATAGCAACAGCAGAACTATACATTTATGGGAAAAATGCACTGAATGAGAGTGTGAGAAAAAAATCTAATGGACTAGGTTTAACTCTGAGATTATTGCATGACAAAAGAACATTTAAAGCAGTTCAACTTTCAGGCGTAACTACAGACACCACATTAGGATCCTGTATGTCCAAGCTTCAAAGGGGAAAGCTCTGCTAGCCTGGTCAGGTAGGTCCTGCTATCTTCCTTACCTCTGATCTCAGCGGGCTGGTCTATGTCTAGGCTAACAGATCTAAAGGTATTATAAAGCTAACAAAAACAATTATCCACTTTTAAATACACACGGTTAATTCTGTAGAGAATAATGCTATTATTTACTTCATAAAATCTCTACATTCAGTTCAAGTTTGGCAGTTTTTTGTACAATGTGGTGGTACAGATCTACACACTCACTACTCTACTCACTCACTACTCTGGCCAAGACGAGCCCAGTCACCATCAGACGTTGTTAGAAGTTTCTCTGGTGTTCACATCACTGTTCTGATCTACTTCACTTAAAAGAAAGTGCCTTTTTACATCCTTTAGAGCAAACACATTTCACATTTCACTTCACTCTCACGAAAAACTGCTGAAAGAATGAGACGAGGATGAGATTAGAGAAAACTAAAGCATTAAGGAGAAATTGAGGGTGCTCCTTAGCTGAGACACTATTATCACAGAAGAGGTAACAAGGCCGAAGAGAGGTAACTTTTTTTTTTCTGGTTACAGCAGTTTTTGCAACCACCAGTCTGTACCCTCAGAGGTGTGCTTGTCAGAGCATGGGTAGAGTATCACATACAGGTTAGAGTACTAGGTAAAAAAAGCAGCAAAAATAAAATAAACTCTTTCGCTCTGCATAAGAAAGAGTTAAATTAGAGTCCAGCTACTTTATAGCCTAGCTTAGTGACAACACAATTATGAGACTTTGTACATTCTTAATATAAATGGATTAACTCCTTGGATTATTCCTAGATTTTACTCAACCACAGCAAATTGTAAGCTGGCAGCATGGATGTAGCTATCCTGGCACAAAACCCCAGAGCAGATGGCTATATGTACCGCTTTGGCCATCCACTCTGCTACATACAGGGCTCATATTATATATTTCCCCAAAACCTAAGAAATAATAAAAGTTCTAGATTTTCAGATTTGACATTCATGAAATGACACCTCTTTAATCTGTAAACTCAATAACCGTGTTGAACAGTTCTCAAAGACTGTAAATTATTGTATTTCTTCCCTCAATGAACATTTATCACTGAAATCTTAACAATCACTTTTCACAATGAAACGTCTCATACTGCGATCCAGAATAACACAGAATAACACTGTGTCTTGCTCATTCACTGGCACCATTTCATTTTTAAACTATAAAATTCTCCTTTACAAAATGCCTCTTTTTTTTTCTGGAGCTAAGCACTCTACCTCAATTCTTTTTTTATACTAAAATCTTGGCTATATTTATGTTGGCTCTGAAGGACTCTCACATAAGAAACTGAAGAAACTGTGGGAGTGAGATGAAAATATTAGATGTAACATATAAAGGAATATAAATATTCTTTTTCTTGGTTAAAAAAAAAAGTAGTTATTGCACCATGCTTTGATGAAAGCTCTGGAGATCCTGTGACACAAATAAGAACGAGGTACTATCCCACTGCAACTATTACTACTGAATATTTCCGATGTATGTTTAGCTTGTGGACCATAGGAAAAATCCCTGGCTAGGCTCAGGTCTGTAGTAAAGAACAGGGACTTAATTTGCTCTAGCATTACAAGTAGTGGCTTTCCCCCCCCCAAAAAATCTGACTGAAAAAAAAATGTCTGAAGCTTGTAGCTAACATTTTCAGGCTTGAATGCTGCCCCTGATTACAGATGGACTATAAATCCCTCCGCTTGCTGGCAGCGCACACATTCTTTAAACGCAGCGAAACTGCACAGAGATCAGCTACTCACCACGTGAATACTTACAGAAAAAGAAGAATTCCCGTGTTGGCCAAGGCAAAAGCAAGACCCAAAATCCCACTGCCCATAATAGCATTGCTGAGGTTGAAGACAGACATCCCCAGTGAAGTAGTTCCTGGGATCTGGAGAAGTAAAGACAGATGCATCAGCAACAGCTTGGAACGGAGCAGGGAAATGCATCTGTGCTTCAAAATCCATGTTTTGCGATATATCATATGTAAGTAACTACTGCTATAGAAACGACTTAATAAAAACTGGTTTGAAAGAGGAAAAAGTGTCGCTGAACCCTGTCACAGCTACACTCTGACTGCTGTCCTGTAGATTTGGTACACTGATGTAGATGGTATAGGCAACACACAACTCATACTACACTTTCAGTATTAAACCCCATCTTTCATGCCACCCATGAAACATCTTAGGCCCATGATTTATATATTGTAAGGCCATAAGGAACCACCAGGACTTCCTGCCTAACGCAGGCCAAAGGGATTCCCTTGCCTCAACTTGACCAAAATGCTTGGGTTTTTTGGTTTTGGTTTTTTTTTTAAGTGTTGAGCACAGGCAGTTCCTACTAAAACCTGAATTTCAGTTATAATTGTGTGTGCCCACCGCTTTTGAAGACCATGTCTAAGGCCCTTCATATACATAACATACAGTTCATTTTGACAGGGAAAAGAACAGCAAGAGACTTACATATTCATCGCATTTCTTCTTCTCCAGGTGGCTGTTTGTAAGACTTCTTCTGCTTTCTCGATCCGAAATAAACTTGCTGAAAGAAGTCAGAGGATTTATTTCCAGCAAGTGTTTAGAAAATGCGAACACATTAATTCCATGAGCAGCATGTGATTACAAAATACGCAACGTATAAAAACTGTATGCAAAAAGAGGTCAAACTCATAACTTTAATGAGCCAGGCTATGCTTCACTGATACCAGCGTGCATTGGGCATCAATAAAGGTAACACGAGCACAAGATCAGAATAAATGTATATATACAGAATGGTCTTTTAGGAGATTTAGTAAAGCAGCAGCACTGATTTTGTGGACGGGAAAGTAATTTGTTTGCACAGACACTGAGAGGAGATACTTCTCTAGGCATCCTGCAAGGAGGGACCGGTACCCCCTGCTCCCGACCCCTGCCCATGTGCTTAGCATAACTAACGCCATTTTATCAGGCAAGCAGCCGTTCTTTGAGACTGAGCGGGCCATGCACCCATTCCCTTTCCCTCGTTATCAGGCCCTGAAGGTCCTGTGAACCAAGCAGACAAACCAAACAGATTTCTCCTTCCCCTCCCTATTGGCCTCAAGAGTCCTGGGTGCCAGCCCAATTACTCCCCTCCGTGCCAGCCTGGAAGGTCCCAGGTACCCTGCCCACCCGCTGATTCTGTGCCACACTAATCGTTAATATCCTGGTAAGAAAATAAAGCTTTATTTGTAACTACAGTTTAGTGCCGTCATTATTCTGCCAAGGATCCCTAAAAGAACCTGTGTGTCCCCTCAGTGCCGGGTGACAGTGCGGCACCCTACAAAACCCTAAATTGCCACCGTGGGGTGGGTACGGCTGGAGTTCAGAGGAGGGAGAGGAGCTGCAGGCAGCCAGCACCGCCCGGACCATCATGAACCGGGCGACCTGCTCTGTTGGTGCATCATTCTGCGCTACTGGATTTTCATTTAAGTGTCTTCAAAACACAATACTGAATTCACCATACTGCAAAATTAAAACACTTCTGTGCAAGGAAACACGGAGTAAACAGCTTTTGTTTCCCTGCACCCTTTACTTGTTCTGTGTCCTTGATATAGCCACATTTAGGAACTTTCCGTCACCAGAACAAGATTTGCCTCCCGTGGCTGCGTCGGTATCCTTCGGATTTACGACACTTCTGATTTGGATGAGCTGTTATCTTCTCCCAGATCCTCTCTTCAGCAAACATTTTAGTTTGTATAAAGCATTCTTTCAGCTTTTCATCTTTTGAAGGTTTATGCACAATTATGTCCCTGGCATCTTCGTTAATCCACAGATGGTTCTTAGGCTGCACTGGCTAATGCATCAGCCATTGTACATGTTACGTACCTAACCAGGGGCTGTCACCAAGTGTCAGAGACCCTTTCTGCTGTAGGTAAATTCAGGTAGACCTTCTTAAATTCAGACAAACAATATGCTGAACACAAAGAGCAGCACCGCTGGCCTTTCCCCACAACTGGGAACGTCTACTGGCTGGGGTTGAGTAGCTCAAACCGTGACTCAAGACTGTGCATCGCTTAGGTACATCCAGCGGTATTCAGGCTGGTAATATAACCATGAACTCATAAAGGCAGAGCTCTATCAAACTTCCCTGCTACCCTGGTTGTGGCCTAATTACTAGCGATATATGCTAGCACAGCTTCTAAGCATATGCCAAAATCACGCAATTGTAATGCTGCTGACTTGGCTTCCACAGCTGGCACTCTGGGCCCTGTGTCTTTAACATTTTGTGTACTACATACACATTCTGAGTTTATCCCTTAAATCCGGGCATAGCTGGCAAAAAGTATGTAGTACTTTTGATGGTTTTGTTGCAACTTTGACTCCTACCGTTGGTCTGCTTTGACTTCCTTTATAACAATAAAAACCAACTACAGGCTTCTCTTATACTTTTTAAACTACTAACTTCAGCAACTAATTTGCTGCAAAATATAGACACCGTGCCAGGTTTACCAGCCCTAACGCAGTTGGAATAGGTGGCTGAACCTCTCCCACTGTTTTAGGAAGTGAAAAGCAATCACTTCTAAGATAGACTGATCCAAAATTAACTTTCCAAAGCTCACCGTGTACGTATTTCATCCTCACGGAAAAAAACCTCAACCTGATTCAGAGCATGTGCTTTTTTTTTTTCATGTCTGTTTAAAGTCCATCTCTTGAACACAGGCAACAGAGTGTGAACGGTTTGAAAAAGACATTCCAGCTCTCTCTCGAAACACCCTGCAGGCAATTTGTACGGGCAGGAGCACAGAGAAGAGTTTTGTCTCTTTTGGATTTGTAAGTGCTGCTGGGAACATCTGTGGACTTTGCCTTCTTCTGTCATTTATGGAGATCATGTGTCATTTTAGATTTTGTCAGAGTTATGATAGAAGTAACTAGTCTGCTCCCCCCACTTCTCCTCATCCCTCTGCAGCCAGTTCCCCCCTTAATAATTACAAAAATAACAAATTTGTAGATACTATTATCATTGCCACCTGGTATTACAAGTTTGATGAAAATTATTGTGAAAGAACCAACGCACGATAAATACAATACTTGAGTAATATTGCTTGACTATAAAGTGACCGTGGGACTTTCCGTTAAAATACTTCTGACAGAGGAAACAGCTTCTGCAGACCTGGCACCTTCTGTGGCCAACAAACACATTATTTCCTTCTGGATGGGACTTAAGAAAACTCGTCTGATTTGATAAATTGATCCAAACTACTTTCTTTTGAGTTAGTCCTACATTAAAATGGACTGGGATTGTTGTCCAGCCTCTCATCTCCTATTACAAGCTCGGCTCCTCATCCACCCCATATTTACCTCACACTGCACGTTTTTCTCCATTTGTGCTGTGTGATGTGTACGGGAGGGCAAAGTCACACACAGGGCTCCCAAATCATGGGGTACGTTGCATTGAGCCCAGCTTTTTTACGGGGTGCTTCCCAGTACCTGCCTCCCAACCTCAGGAGAGCTTGCCCAGAAAGCTCCGCAGCGATGCGGTGGTGGGAGATGGGGGGGTCTGCCTGATCCGGAGGCCGTGCTGCATTTGCTATTGCAGGCAACTTAACCTGCAAGTCCAGACAAGAAGGTTGCCTCGGGACCACGCTCGGTAGGTGGTACAGACGTACCGTATGACAGCCTAAGTTTTCCATAAATGGAATGTATTACTGAACTGAAATTAAAAAAAAAAAAAAGTAGGGGGAAGGTAAACCAATGGATTCAGCAGAAACAAATTTTCCCAAGATTTTGCTTTTTATAACATTTTTTTTTGTTTCAGGGTGGTTTTTTTCCCCTATAGCATATGAAAGGAAACATATGTTGGAATACTGGAATTTCTAGTTAAACCATGACACGCATCTGCTCTGCTTAATAGAAGTGCTTAGAAAACGAGCTATTCATTGTCACAGAATGTTGTATGTTTGACCTCTATAAATATGACACGAACGAAGTGAAACGACTGTTTACTCCAGCCTCTCCCAGCCCTCCCAAGGACTAGAGGCCACTGTGACAGGTGCTGTGGAAGTGCGCAGTCGGACCGTCTGTGCCTTCAAAGCCTTCTGACTCCCTGACAAGCATGAAATCCATTTGCGCTGTTTGTTGTCTTCATTTCAAATGCTTTACTCATCGTTAAAAGACATAACCTGTTCTTATATGTTTCTGCTTTCCTGCTGTGTTTCCTACATCACAGCTGAGTATGAACAGCTTATACACAACTTTTCAGATACACTAATAAAATGCCCTGGCCAAAAAATAATCAGCTCATCCTTGCGATGCATGAAGCCTCACGGTTGGCTTGGAAAGAATTTCTTCATCTAATTCCTTTCCTGGTTTGACTTAGTGCAAAGCAGAAACTTAGTCTTATTGATAAAGTGGTTTTAAAAGGACCACATTTAACTATGGTTTCCAAATTTAATTTATTAAAGGACTTAAATGAGAAATGTTTGATTAAGGTGATATCCCTGAGCTAACCATTTTGGCTAAGCAGAGTTAGCCAAAAACCATTTAGCCATCTCACAGATATGTTTAAACATAATTCAATTAAAGTAATATTTGACAATGCCTTAAACATTTGTTAGGGAAAGCTAGTTTTGCCAAGATGACAGAACTTTATCCTTAGGCAGCTTCTGAAACGGAGTGCTAACTTGAGCAATGGCAAAGATTTCCAGGGCAGGCAGGAACAAGACATGCAGAAGAAACCTTGGTCTGACTTACACTGTGAACTTGGACCAGATCTGGGTATACCTACTAACAACCTTGTTAACCGAACAAGAGGTGCTGATAACTTACTAGTAGCTGTAAACCAAGACAGGCATCCAGCCAGCAGCTTCCCAAGAGCATTGTCATAGTTACAGATAAGGAGTAAGTCATCTAAAAACTGGTATACAGTCATGTGCAGAGGTGGCAAGGTTTTATAGCCAGGATAGATGGTTAAAAGTCACTAAATCCATGTCAGGATTTGGTGCAAGTCTCTTTATTGATATTCCCAGAAGAAATTCAACATCTGCATTAAAGAAAAACCTCTCCCAGTACAGCCCCTTCCAAACAACATCCCCTCCCTCCCTACAACTGCATATATAAATGCATATTTAGGCCCAGAAAAGGCTAGAAGTCCAAACAAAACTAGAGAATTCTTTTCCAAGATGAAAAAATACTTGGAGTTTACAACCAGACCTGGAATCAGCCTCTCCCTTGTGTTCCTTCTCCAAAAGACCCTTAAAAACTCTGCTCTAGCTGAGCTTGAAAAATTATGCACTGGGAGAAAAAAATGTTTAAAATTAAATAGTGCAAAATCAAACAGGTGGAAACAACAACAAAAAAGTTAGTTGAAAATTGCAGATCTAATCTAAAGCTCAAGTGAAATCAACAGAAAAAGTCGCACTGATTTTGATGGACTTTGGAGTTTCACAAGGCCTCGCACCATGTGCCAGGCAGCACAAAATGTGTTGTTCTGTACACCTATTAACTTCTTATTCCATGGAGACAGGGCGTTTGCCAAAATAGCTACAGGAAGGGAATAACCACATCCTTTCGGGATGCGTTTGGCAGGGTCTGCCCGCCTGCTCATCCCCCATGCCGGCGTGGAGGTGTTTGCACCGGGCAGTGGCCTCGGGTGGCTCAGCCCCAGGGGATGCCAACGGGGCTGCACCAGCGCCAACGTGCTGCTGCGCTGGGAGCTGTGGTCAGCACGAGCTGCCTTGAAACTCTTTGTTTTAGACATGGATGGGAACATGAACACACCGGGATATAGAGGGGGAAAAATACTCATGCATGGGATGGATGAATAAGTAGCTGTCCCGTGAGCGCCTCAGCAGAGGGATAATGGACAACCGTAATGGGCTGCATCCTACAACCAAATGATGCTCTGCAGAGGAAAAAAAAGTTCTCCAGAAAGGAATGGAGAATTGTGGAATATGTTCGCCTGCCCTAAGAGCCAGAACAGTAATCAGAAATTCTGCCTCTGAGTTTCTGACGCTCTTTCCTCACCCCACTTTCCTTCTTCCCTTTGCAGGCAGTCTGCCTCTGACCCAGACCTTGCCACGCTTACGATGCCCGAACTCCACAAAGCACATTGTGACCACAGAGGATCAGGCACATACGGCACGCTCCTTCCCCACCCTCTGTCAACATTCACTGACAGATAAAGCGCTAACAGGGTTTCTTCCCCATAACAGTTACTGGTGGCACCAGCCAAAGCGCTGGGGAGGCACAACCAGCCCAGTACAGCCACTCCTTCCCTCAAGGACATAAATGCTCGGCAGGCTCCGGGAAGCAAATTTACCACTGTCAGCCCCTGAGCTCCTTGCCTTATGAAGTGAGCCAGCAGGAAAGCAAGCAGGTTCATACTGGAACTGTTTTGTTTTGGCAAAGTTGGAGGTTTTTTTTTTCTTGCTCTTGCCTTTTCTTCTCCCCCCCCTTTTTTTTTTTTTTTTTTTTAACACAGAAGTGGTTTGCGTTTTGTTTTGACACTTTCCATCAAAGCAGTTGCATCAGAAAATTCCTGACCAGCTCTAATCTTCAACAGTGCAGCTGTACTGCGGTCGCACCGCTACACGGTGCAGCTGGTGACCGCCCCAGGACTTCCCCCGGGGGGGGGAAGGCCCCTGCTCCGTCCCAGGGTTTGGCTGGCTGCTTTTGCTATGTGCACCCTATGGCCAACCTTGGGTGCCGATTCCTGCACGACGTGCCACCAAGCTCCCTGTTCACGCGCACAGCCGCGAAAGCCACACGACTTTACCCTCACATGGGAAAAAACCAGCTCTCACTTCTGTGTTTTACACTAGAAAGTGAGTTTCTCCAGGTAGGCGGAGAAGCTGCTGCCAAAAGGAAGACAAAAAGGCAAGAGAAGAGGTTTTTAAAGACCATAAACACAGGTGACGGCAGCCCAGCAGTAAAGGAGCAGGATGATATGCCAGCAGAGGCTTCCCAGCAGCACCAGTGCCGGGCAGGACTGGATCCCCACACAAGCACCAGCCGACTAGTGTGCTCCACCTTGGTTTGCGATATTTGAACAGGAATTTTGATCGAAAAACAGCTTCTTGTTTTACAGCTCACAAAACCCAGACAGGGTCCGTCAGCAGGTCTCTGCTGTGAACAGGACAGCTCAGCACCTGTTGGGGGCTGGTGGAACAGGCTGCTCTTTGGAAATGACTGTACAGCTCGTAGGAAAAGCCGACAGCCTAATAATTTAAGCAAACCTAATGATTCTCACCCGTACTGATAAATAGATGCATTTTTTTAAACTTGACATCAGTTAGGTATAAGTCTCTGTTTTACCATCTTCTTGCCATCCCTGCCTCAGGGAGCGACAGCCGCTGCCTGGTTTGTCTTGCCGAATCGCGAACGTGGTCCGGTACTACGTTTGCTGCCAACCCCAACAGCTGTAAATCCCCAGGAGCTTGAGTGCACGGAGGTGGCCAGGCAGGTTAAAATTGTCATCTCAGAGATCAAAGGTCAACAAAGAGATTTGCCCCAAATTATGCCATTGGCCTAATTGTATTAATTATTATTGCTTCTTTGCTGTATCCAAGCAGACATTTCAAAATGTTGGCTTTTTGCTACATTATATGTTTGTGCATTTTATTAGACTAATTTGAAAGATTCAAAACGATGAATAAATTGCCACTCTGTTTGCTTTATCTGCTGTTGCAGCCTATGCCCAACAGATGTCACATATGAAATTCAAATTACATCTTCAAATGGAGCATGACTTGGTAATGAATAATTCAAGACATATACTGAAAATTAGAATGCTGTTTTTAAACAGCGTGTTTCTTAGCACAGGCAGCGTCAGTGGAAAAATACTCACCTATTTATCTGGCCATTTTCCACCTCTGTGAAATCATTTGAATCATTGCTGATGTTATCATCTTCAGGGACAGTCATATTCTGCAATTCAGTCAGTTCTAATCCGGCTTTGAAAGGCATCCTGGGTGAGGAACTGTACCTATCCAAGTGTTTCTCCAAATATTAGTGTTTGGTTGGTATCTCGTGAGTAAACTGCAGCCAGACTGTCAGCAACCTAAATAAAACACAAGAAAAAAACCCAAGATGTATACCACCAATAGCAGGCAATATCACCGGAAGAAATGAGTGAAACCTGGACGAGAGGGACCGTCCTTAGCAACCAATTTTGTTTTGTTAGAAGGACCTCAGGTTATAAGCTAAATGCGTTGCACAACGGTAGTAACCTTATATGCCTTAATGAGATCAACTTCACTAACCTTATAAATATACCTGGTTCCGCAACCAACTGCTGAAGACAGTACTTGTATTTATAAACTAGTGAGCAAACCAATCCTATTTGTTTCAGGAAAAAAGGTTAACCACCTACAAACTGAGGAATAAAACTGATTTGCTTGTCCAAGTCCCTTTTTGATACTCAGTGTTTGTCTTCTGTATGTTCTCCATTCCTACTTACAAGTATAAAATATATTGTGTCCGTGGTGTTGCTAAGTGGATGGAACAGAGGGATAGAGTTATCCCAGTGCTCTGTTCTACTAATAGCTGTAGTCCAGGTATTTGTATATGTTCTAGTTTTTTGGTAAAGAGGATGTGCAGAGGATGCTTTGTGTATGGTTAAACTTACTCTGAACAAGGACAGAAACAGACAAAAACAAATCCCTAAGCTCATGTATCATAGGAAGAAAGAGTAATGTATATCTTGTGTCAAGCAGTTATTATCTAGAGATCGGGTGATCTCTCCTCTGATAGGTGTGTTGCATAAGAGCACCAAGAATAACACCAAAGGCAGATCAGCCAAGTCTGCTACAGTGACATATTTCCTCATCAGCAATGCAAATCAACTGAAAGACCAATATTTTCCAGAGGCCAATCACTCTTCGGCTGAGCTACAACTCCAGCGTGGTGCTGAGGCAACAGGATGTTACTCACAAACAAGCTCCTGCACCACAACTCTCTCAATTCCCATTTTGTGAATGAATCTCCTGCAGTATTGCCAAACGACTCTTCACCCAGGGGTACGTGGTGAATGCTCAGATGCCAGATTAATTTGGGGATATTTTTAAACTCCCAGGGCTACCTCAAACCCATCCAACTGCTCGCATGCAACCAAAGAAGCAGGAGCATCCCTGGCTTTTGCAGGGCACTACGTCGAGGCAGGAGGATGTAGTTCACTCGTTCAGACAGACATCTGCCTGTTTCACATTAAGTTTACAGGATCCAATACTTCTGGTTTATACCACATCCCCACCACGCAGAAAAGGCCTTTGCAAATGAGCAATTTTTCTTCCCCTGTAAATACTTTCTCAGAAACGTAGTTTTAAGGTTTACGTGTGCCCTTAACATTTCCTCAAGAGCCCAAACCATCCAAATTTCAGGTGCAAAGTTTAAAGGCTAGCCTCGAGGCTTACAGCAGGGCTGGAACTGCTCTTTTCTACTGAAGGAGCAACTAAGCACGTGGTTATGGTGGCAGACGGGGCCTGGCACAGCCTGGTGCGAGGATGGTGTCGGCGGGGATGTGAGCTGGGTCCTTTTCATCTCCTCTGCGGAAAAGATTTCCACTACAGATACCAGGAGAGCGACCACTCGGGTGTTAAAATGTTGGCACAATTAAAAAAAATAAATGGATTTAAGCTGCCGATAAATGAAAGCAGACTGGCAAGCAGAGGGTGGTTTTAGCAGTGACATTCTGGAACAGTCTTCCCGGAGGCTGCGGGGATAAAATAGTCTACCTATTTTGGAAGAGAAGCACGATCTTTTTATAAAAGGATAAAGCCACAGGAGACGGCGACTGCTGAGGTGGCAAGGACCGAGCCCGCTGAATCCTGAAGCTTCTTGTGACCATGAGTTCCTAAAATAAATAATTCCTTAATAGACCTGACAACCTCTGTACCGAGATCTGTATCCCCTGACATTTAAAAACCCGTGTAAAAAAGCGCATGTAAGATTCAAGCAGAGGAGCTTTCCCTTTGGGCGCCATTTTGCGTCATGGTCCCCCAGGAGGATTTTCAGAAAATGACATCGCCTGTGCTCAAGAAAATGACATTGCCTGCACTCAAGAAAATTCCCCGTTAAGCGTTGCAAAAGCAGGTGCTGAAATTAGCACTCCCGTGAGGTAAACGGCGTGCTGGGGAGCAGACTTCGCGGCTCACTGACGTGCAGCTCCCGCTTCGCCCCTCTGTAGCTGAAATGCTGCAAGGCCAGACCGGCAGGAGAACGGCTCGCTGGTTTATCCGCAAGGAATCTTTGCGGCGTGAAAGCGACACCCTTTTTTTTGCCTTAACCAAAACTCTGATTCTACAGAAAACGGATTGAATGAAGACGCAGGGAAGCCTCAGTGCAAGGAGCGCCAGCTGAAGCACCACAATCATTTCAGCAGATCCCAGGTTTCGGGCAGACGAGTTGCTCCTGAAGCAGCGTGACACCAGGCACACCTCTGAATCTGCCTTGGATTCTCGCTAGGTTAAGTGATTTACTAAAAAAACCAAACCAAACACCAAACAAACCCCTGAAAACAAAAAAATTGTTGAGTGAAATAACGCACTGCACCTCCAAGTATGAGAAAACCTGATCTCGGCACCAAAACAGAAGGAGGGTGAAGAGAGAGCGGTGGGGCTGGGGACTGAAACTTTGACTGTCACAGCATGAACTCATCGCAAATCTTTGGCACAGGATAACCACCCCGTCCTTAGCACCTCCAGCTGTAAAATTAGGATGGTAATAGCGACAGTAACACTCAGTCTGTGAAGCGCTTGCAGATTCAGAAGGAAAGGGCGATGGAAGTGTGATACCTGAAAAAAAAACACTATGCAAACTGCAAATTTTTTGCCAAGATAACTTTATCTTAGATATATACAGAGCAAGCCCTTTGTCGCTGCGCATCACTCTAGGCACCCTCCACAGTCAGCGGAGCACAGGTGGTCGCATGAATTTCACCCCCAAATCACCTACTTTAAATTTCACGTTCACGGATGTGACAAATCGCGGCGTCTAAATAAAATCTACGGTGCCAAAGGGTAGGGTTCAAGTCAACCAGCTTTATTCCCTACAAGTCGAGTATCACTTGGCCTCTTGGCGCTGCCAGAGGACAATCTGCCCTGGCCCACGGGAGGGGTTTGCAGCCACGCTGAGCTGCTCTCTGGAAATGCAATAGCTTTGCTCCCAAAGGGAGCTTCGACACTGGGGATAGCTGAGCTAAGTTGCCACCTCAGGTGTAGGTGCCACTAGCGCCGTGGGAAGAAAAAAAAAAAAAAATTGCTTCAACTGATAAGAATTCACCATATGTTGATGCTGAGCTATCTTGGAAGCAGCATGGTATTGTTTGTACTTTTAAGGCCTTTTCATTCAAGAAATGTCATGAAATAAATGCAAATAAGAATGCTACGATGGCAAAAGTTCCTAGACTGAGTTTTATTCCTAACTCACATTGAAAGGCAGTAAATAATCATCTGAAGAGTGACTGTAGCAACCCCAATCACTTCCAGTCACTGTGCCTACTACTCTGCCCAGCCTTCAACCTCCCAAAAAGGAAACTTCCAGAGACCTGCCATCAAACCTCTCTCTCCAGACACACACACAGTAAATCAACAAGAAGAAACAAGAATTTTGTTCTTACTTCAAACTTGTCTACTCGGATGGACAAACACTCCTTCTTGAAGCAGGAATCATCCTGAGAGAAAACCAGGAAAGAGCTAATGACCCTTCTAAAGGAACCTCAAAGGTCTGTGTTTGGTAGCTGATCTAGCCCTTCCATTTAGCAGAAAAAGCACTGCTCTGGCCTAGGAGCTTGGCTTTCTCTTTAAACATCCCATGACATGTCTTGTAAAAACCATTATGCATAATTTATTCATCGTGTGTTCCTTGCAGAATATGGGAAAGATTACAACTGGTCAGAGACTTCAGAAGGAGGACTGGCAGATGACACAAGAAGATAAAATGAGTTTATTTTTCTCAAGGACATTGAGACCTTCACAAGCCATTAAAACACATTCCAAGAACTGGGGTCATTTTCTCTGTTGCCTTCTGAAACATCCAAAAAAATAAATAAATCTCTGCAACTCCAGTTTTCTGGACTGTTAAAATTCCACAGCAGCAGTAATGGGCTCAAAAAGTTTGTATTTGAAAAAATATGGTAATACAGACAATCTAACTTTATTTATTCTGCTGGCTCAAGCATGAATTCTTTCTGGGCAGTACCTGGAAGAGGTGTAATCTCAGAAAACACTTCGCTAGAAGTTGTGTTTTTAACAGTAACATTATCACTCCTGGTGGTAACGGTGATGGCTTAATTCACAGGCCATTTTTTTTTTTCATATCCTGTAAATGACATCATTCAAAAAGTGCCACCTTAAGACACTTGGCTGCCCAAAAGCTGACCCAGTAGGCGAGAGGCGTTTGGGTAAGCGGTCAAGTTGGACACCATCTCACTGGTCTCTGGGTATGGTTTTTGTCATGAGCCCTTGCACACTCACCAGGCACTTCATTCACTGCGCGCTTCCCGCAATCAAACGGTTGTGGGGATGACAAATATCCAAGACACGCTAGGCAATTTTAACTATGGAATTCAAGATAACATGCTTAAAAGCTGAAATATGACTCAACATTTTTCTCAAAGGAAGTTTTGCCAAAAACTCCTCTTGGTCCGTTACGAGTCATCAGAATCCAGTGCTTGAGTTTCACACAAGCTGGTTTTATTCCTGCAAAGCCTGAGATGTGATATGTCTTTCTGTGCTCATACTTCTGAAAGTTCTTTCAAAGAAGAAGAATACGACCAGTAAGACACGACGGATATAAATAATGAAACACTGAGCCTGAAACTCTGTGTACGGACTATTCACTTAACTGACAAAAAGCAATAACGGGCTTTCTACGTAACAGTATCACGTTGGGAGGCGGGGAGGCAACGATCTCCTTTTTGTTCGGCATCAGTGACACCTGACATGTGGAACATAAAGCTCCCGATTTACTCCTCGTCTACAGGAAGGACAAAACGGAGAGATTAGAGAAGAGCCACCGAGACAACAAAGAGCTTGGAAATTAAAGACTGACTCACATCCACTGAGCAAACATCTGCAGTGCTTGAAATGTCATTGCCTCCAGCTCCTCGGTACTGCCTCTCTGCAGCAGGCTGCAGCCGCAGGACGAAGGGGCTTCACCCCGGCCCCACCGGTTCACGGAGAACCACCGAGGTGCCGGCACGCACCCATCCTGCCCACCAGCAACGCCAAGGGCTGTGAGGCAGCTGGAAGACCTTCCAGCTGCTACAGCTGTTTGCTTGGCAGCTGCGAGCCATCACCTTTCGTTTCCAGGCTCCTCACTCACGCAGCCCCCATGGCACGAGGGATGGAAAGAGTTAAAAGATAAGGTTGGGGGCGGGGGGGGGGGGACAAACAAGTGACAGAAGGCTTGAGAAGCAAACTCAGGAAAGGATGGTCTAAAAAAGAAGCGACGAGCACAAATACGGTTTCTCAACCTCTCTCTCGGTACTGCGTGACCTTGTGCTGCAACAGGAAAATGTTGCTGCTCTGCCCCGTCGCTCTCCATGCTGCCATAAAGAAAGGGAAGACAGTCCCAAATTAAGTCTCGACAGGCTACTCAGCTGATCAAAGGCAGGCAAATAAGAAATCATAAAAACCCAGTCTGATTCACCCAGTGATTCATTACTTTAGGCAAAACACTTAAAGATGAGCCATAAAGGAAAATGGTTTTAAGTACATTTTTGTTTTGAGCCCTTCCCAGTCAATTTAGGGAAGGCATTTGGCAGAGGAATATAGTCAAATTTTTTCCTAATTATATTTCTCTGTGAAATTCTCTCAACAGTCTCCGTTTTTGCTCCAGAGATCCCAGAACGCACCGCCATGGATAAACGAACTGTTGTCTTCCACAGAAAGTGGAAGCGCTGTACGAGTGGGGCTTTATGGGTTACAGCCATGAAACAGACTATCCAGATGTGTTTGTAAGGGCTAAATAGCAGCTCTGAAATTCTTATTTAAAATAATTTTTTTGCTACAGAAGGAAGAACCCTTTGCATAAATTCACATGTAACTCACTTTTCTTTCTGCTCCAGTTTACAAGTAATTTGTTTGCTTCAGTTTTCTTGACTGTAAGAGACTCAGAGTGATATTTACCTGATAAGCTCACACAAATATTATGGGAGTTAACCGCAAAAGGGCCATGTAACACTTTCAACATGAAAAAGCTGCCATTTTTTCCCAAGTGTGGCCGCTCAAACTTCTTGGATTGGATTAAGGCCACAGGAAAAAGTACCTATCAGAAAGGAAACTGAATTCAGGCTTAGAATATTTAAATATTCCCACAACATTTCGTTTGCCTTCACAATACAAACTTTCAGAGCGGTGGTTATTGTCACGCCATGTGCCAAGCATGTTTCTACAGAAATGAGCAAGCTGAGAAAAAGACAGGGGAGAGCACGGGGGGAAGGAGAGTCCCATTTCTGCTCAGTCACCACTCTTCCCCTGGTGAAGAACAAACCCCCAGATCCAGAAAACCCCAGCGAAATGTAGGACAGAGACCCAGGATGACGAGCCCACATGCAGACCAGCTGAGAGAGCCCTGCCTCCCCTTCTAGCCTTTAAAAAGCAGGATTTGGAGGCGAAGGAGAATTGATCCTCCATGTTCTACAGCAGTCTGCGGAAAGCCCCGGACGACTCGGAGGACAATCCTCTGCACAGGGGTGCGCGGAGCGCGGCGCTCGTTGCCAACACGTCTCCCGTCCTCACCTGGGCTGGAGAGCCCAGTTGGTCCAACTACAGCGTAAATGGTCTCAGAGTGACAAGCCAGAGGGGATGCTGCAGTGTGCTTCAGTGAAGTGCTCTCTCTACGGTGCCTCTTAAAAAGAAAAAAAAAAACCTTCCAAAAAAAGGGCAAAGTCAAATAGGAGTCGTTCAGTACGACAGGGAAGCAGATCCCATTTTAGTCAGTGAATTTCCACCGAGCCACAGCAGAAGGCCTCTGCTCACCGGCAATATGGCAATTCCTAGATTTCAGACAGGTTTTGCCCGTAGATTTCAGTGCAATTTTGGCATGGGCCCTAGCCTGAAAAGGGCAGTTATTGATACTCTGTATCCTTCAGCAACAGATGGAATCTCCTTTTAGAGGCTTTTTAAAGGACGTTGGTACTTTGGTGGCAAATCAAGTAAAAGTTAGGTGGAAAGATGCTCTTTCTTACTCACCCTGTAGCTGTTTTTACTTCTGATCTAAGACGGTTAGACTCAGAATGGCCTTTTTTTTATTCTTCCAGAATGTATTTTATCAATTAGCAGGGATCTTTTTCTAATTCTTTACTTTTAGAACAATGGCCCGTCCATGTTACGTTGCCTTTCAAGCACGTGTAAAACCCAAACTAAACCTAAAGGTGGATGAAGTGCCACAAAGCACAGGTTACCATCATTCACAAAGCACAGGTTACTACCATTTGGAAGGGAGGTTAGCAGAAATGCCCCAAACGCAGAATAGCCTAAGGAATACGTGGTGGGTTCAGCTGGTGGCACAAGCGGACGGTAGCTTCGCCTTCCACGAAACCTGCTGCCAAACGTGGGGTTTGTGTCTGTCCCTCTAATGTCACCTAAACAAAGCGCGGGTTTACACACCTCCTGCTCTCCTCTTGCACAAGGAGATATGTCCTAGCTACAGGTTGCACTGCAAACTCTGCAAACCAAGGGCGCAAACCCTCTGCCCTAAGAGAGAGCTGGATGTATACACACGTGAGCAAATGCATACCCAGGCATGGAAACCTGCCCTTTTTTGTTCTCGCCTTCGGCTCATTAAAAGCGAGCAGCTTAGCTGTTACTATGCCTTTACGGGCAAACACACACACACACGCACGCCGTGGGCCCAGCCTGCATTTTCCGAATACCGTAAAACTTCCACTGACCCGATGGCAGCGCTGGATTTAAGGGAAAGGTCGGATTTCTCCAGGCAGGGCTGAACCCGCGGCCGCGCATCCTGCGGGGGCTGCGGCACACGCGGCCCAGCCGGCCATCGCGCTTGCCAGCGTGAAACTCATTTATGGTTTTTTTTTGGTTTTTTTTTTTTTTTTTGCGCTGCCAGCGAAAGCTCGTAGCTGCCGGCCGCCGGGTTTTTCTGGGTGGGTTTATTTTTTCTTTTTCCTTTTTTTTTCTTTTTGTTTAAAGGCACGCCGCAGCGGCTCGCTACGGCAGCATCCCGGCGGCCAGCCCCCCCCCCCCCCGGGAGATGCCGCATGGCCAGCTCCGTTCCCCCCCCCCCTTCTCCAAAAAACCCACCCCAAAACCCGATCCTCCTGGGCTCCCCCCATCCCCTCCCCGACTGGCTGACCTTAAAACCCATTTTTAAGGTTTGAAATCCCTCCTCGCCAGGGCGTTTGGCCGGGTGTGTGGTGGGGGGGGGGTGTTGCGCACACGGCGGAGACAAAGGGCTGCGCGGGGAGCCGCGGCCCCGGCATCCCCCCCCCCCCCCGATTGCATCAGCTGCTGCCTACCTTCCCGAGGAGCCGCGGGGATCCCCCGAGGAATAATCCACCCTCTCCGGCGGGAGAGCACCCCGACAGGTAATTACAGGGATGATAATAAAAAAAAAATAAATAAAAAAAAAATTAAAAAAAAAAAAAAAAAGAGGAGAAGGGACGAAAACGGTGTGTGTGTGTGGGGTGTGTGTGTGGAAATGAAAGTGGCGAAATAAAGGCGACGAGGAAGATGCCGCTCCTCCTCCTCCTCCTCCTCCTCCTCCCGCCGCGGGTGTGTGCATGTGGAGGTGGGCGGGAGGCGGGAGCGCGCCGGGCGCGTCCCCGCCCCGCGCCGGGGCCGCGCTGCCAGGGGCCGCGGGGCGCGGAACCTCCGCGGTCACTCGTGGGGCCGGGCTGGGGACCCCCGGCACCCCCCGCTCCCCGGCGGCGCGGACGTTCAGCACCTTCCTTTTTTATTTTTATTTTTTTTTTCGAAATCCACCCACAATTTTTCACTCTTTTTACACCACCACCACAACCATTTTTCTCTGTCTTGTTTTCTTGCCCACAGGAGAACCCCTCGTGGCAGGCAGAGCCGAATTCTTGCGGCGTTTTCCCTAAAACGGCAGCAGAAGATCTGGCGTCATCATGTTACCCGATTTCCTGTTTCGTCACGCAAGAAGCTCTAAATGCTGCCATTTGTGTGAGGAGCGAGAGCGCTTTCCACTGGGGCAAGACACGCTCTTCCAATCCAGACGGGGATTTGATGCACCGATGATTTGCCGTAGCCCGTTATTTCCGTACTAATCTCTAGAAAGCGTCATATGAGCTTTTCAGCTTGGGAAAAAAAAATACTTTTTAAGAACAAACCTGAAGCCAGACGGTGTTGCGGCTGGCGATTTTGAGACCACAGCCCTTGGTTTCGCGACTTGCACGGGATGTCGCAAGGCACGCAGTGAAAGGATGCTGGAGCGTGCCGGGGTTGGGAGCAGTTTGCGGAGCGGGGCCGGCTGCTGGGAAGCTCTCGTGGTAGCTCTGCCAGCGGCGGCTGGAGGTGTTTGCTCTGGAAGTTCCCCTACTGGGTCTTCTAAATGTCAGGCCAAAAAGGCGGATGACACACACGAAGCACTGTGGTTTTCAAATTACCACCTTTGCGTGGACGAGTTGGATTCCCGTTTTGGTGCTTGTACTGCATTTTTGTGTTTTTTTTTCCACTAGGGTAGCTCTTTGAATGTGGAGCGCTGTGCAAACAGTAATTTAATTAACACCCATCGCACCCCGCTAGCCTGAGAGCCGTATTGTCCCAGTCATGAGAGTGAAGCCAGAGGAAAAGCTAACTACCCAAGGTCGTTAAGCCAAGGGCTGCTCTTTCAACACTTCCTCACGTGAATGAATAAACCTCTCCGGGGCTCGCAGCAGCACCCTGCGCAGCCCCACAGACATTTCAGATGGACAAAGGAGGTGGGGTTGGATTCCAAGTCGGGGCCTGGACTCCCCATCCAGCCCTACGTGCAAGGCACCGTGCCCGAAAGCAGAGAAGAAAGTATTCGCAATTCACTCGTACTCAGTTAGACTTATTTCTCTTAAACTGACAATCAACCCACCCACCCACCCCCAAATTACTAAATAAAAAAGTGTATTATGTAGTGGATGTGGTCAGGTGGTATTGCTGTAGGGAATAAGAAGAAACTCTACTCTGTTTCTTTAAAACAAAAGAAGTATCAGGCTGACTATCAGGTGAATGGTCACTAATTCAATGCATTCTGTTACCACCTTTCCATTTATACCTGTAAAGGCAGGCCTTTTCTACCTGACAGATAATTTGATTCTTACCTTGTCACGCACATTCTTAGAACCAAGGTAAGTATTTTTCATAGGATTTGGAAAAAAATCTTTTTAACATATCTTAACAGAGCTCCACAAAATCAATAGCACTTCTCAGAAATGAAAACTATTTCACTTTGCACTTTTAGTATTTCAAATTTCTCCACTCTCCCTCTCAATATCTTTCTGATTTTTTAGCACTGTTGGTTCTGTTTGCCTTGATCTGCTGTGAAACCCTGATGCTTGTGACGAGCTTCTTCTAGTTCTAGCTTTTATGATTTCTTGTAAGCTTTTTTTCAATAGCTTTTCATGGCATTCACTCCTTATTGACCTTATTCACTCCTCCTGGGCCTTTCTCTTTATCCTTTTAGCTCATATTCTCATTCCTATATCTGGTTTCAGATATACCAAAGATTCAGGAATTTGCTTTTATATTTCAGGCCCATTATTTTTCTTCCTCTTGTCCGTCTAGGACTGGCAGTTCTCTTCTTGGATGCTTTTCAGTGCACTTTTATCTAGTCAAAATGGATCCTCCTCTCTTTCCTCTGAAATAGCCCTGAGCCTTTCTCTGTCTGCGATAACACCATTCCCATCTTTCTTTTGTTCAGACCTGCAACTTCCAAATCTTCTTTAGATTATATTTTGGCTGCCTAAAATGCATCAACAGCCATGTTCATTTTCAGAACTACACTCTGAAGTGCAATGTTCTTCCAGAGTCTGGAAAATTTCCTTCTGAACCGTCCTTCAAAGATTTCTGCTTATTGACTAACTTAAACTGTCTAATGGAAACTGCAGGTATGCAACAAAAAATATGCCTATATAATGAAAGTGAACTTAAATCAAAAGATACCAGGTACTGCTTTGGTTGACTACGTTATCACACGTGTGAGCATTTGGCAAGCTTCTCCACACACGGTTTCTGAATGCTGTTTGATTTGGGGTGTATTTTACTGAAAATGGGGCTTGGTTGGCTTCTTTGCTGCCTTTTGCTTCCAAATTGCAGTGAAGCCTACGAGAGATTCCAAGCACAGTTCTTGCACCTGGCGCAAAGCTGATGACAGAGGGTCATTAAATTTGGATGATTACCCGTTCAAACGTTTTACCCTTGGGCAAAAATATGGCTACAGCCCAGGGGAAAGCAGTTGCTGGAGTTGAGGGTAGCAGTGCCTGGGGCGGGGGGGTTCACGGCTGACGTGACAAGCCTGACAGGAGGAGCTGGAGGTGCTTACAGAGTTCTCTCTATTTTAGTACATCCGTCATTGGCACGTTCGGACTTACGTGTTAGTGCTTGTGTGAAAGAGAGGGGAATGAAAGAGTACAGATCAGAAGCAGAAAGCCAGCTGAAGGAGAAAAATCCTGTGTTTTGCAGAGAAGCCGCTTGCTGCCAGAGAGCGACCTTGAACATCTCTGAAGGCTCTGACTGGCCTTCAAGAAGGGCCAAGAGTGATGAGGAAGCACGGGATGTCGGCAATGGCCTTTTTTGCACCTCAGTGCTACATCTACATCTTGTGCTAGGTGAAATAAAAAGCACATAGACTTTTGGGGCTTTTTTTGTTTGGTTTTGTTTTTTTGGAATGAAAACTTTGTGTCCATTTGCTGCAGAGAGCCCACAACTTAGGTTTGATAAGGCAGCATCTGAGCTATGGGGCTGCTCACAGGAGGGGGCAGTACTGGTTCTCTTTTAGGAATTAGGCAGTGAGATCCTCTTCCCACCAAGGCTTCACAGAGACTGTGGCCTCAAAAAGTGTCGCAGATGTGCTGCAAGGAGCAACAAAGTGCTCGTACCCACTTGGGCTGAGGGTGGTTCAAGTCCAAACCTACTGTGAGCCCTACCGAGGTGGATGAACTCTTCCAGGGTTCATCAGAGAGCAATTGCACTGCCCAGTGCAACTTTCTCCTTGGAAATAAAGTAAAATTTTCAGCAAATATCTATGGTTTCTCTAGTCTGCGATGCCAGGATTTGCTATCAGACAAAAATAAAGGTTTCTTGGAAATCTACTGCTGTGTTAAAAGCCTGCTGGTGCTAGCAGGGTCCTGACGTTGATTCTGTGACATTAGCTGAGAAGGATATTTTGCCTAGCAGCTGAGCAAGTAAAAACATCATTGACTACGATGCATAATGTACGATCTGTACATGACTGGTCTTGCACGATACTCTAAAAAGAACTGCCCACACTTGTCACAGATTCCGTGAACACTGATAGCATCAACTGTGTCTAAACATGTGTTCAGCCGCCTCCAACTCTGCATGTTGAGACAATCGGGTTTTGAGGGCTGCAAAATCTTGCATGCATGTCTGTGACTCTGTGATCATGGGATGTTATCATTTGTTCATTTCCTGGCCAAAGTGTGGTATACAAGTAGGATGACTAATCCTGGTTTAATAGGATGACTTCTCCTCTGCTCGTCGTCTTCAGATTCAGGAATTCATGCAACGAACCTGGTAGCTGTGCTTTTTCTCCTTACCTTCTGATCATCTGCTCTAACTCTTTTCTTTGGTCAGAACAAGTGTTTTACTGGAATACAAAGGTTTCAAGCTTCTTGTACGAGGCTAAGGAAATAGCAGTGACTAAAACAAAGAGATTTGCAAGTGTGATAGATGCCTGTAGTGATAGTAAAAGCTTCATTTAAACACACTTTGAAAGTATGTGTAACAAAATGCTGTTTTGTTTAATCGCTTTTAAGGTGTTGGTTCTTACCGTCAATTTATAGCGCTCTAGACCAATTTATATGGTCTGAGTAGATGAGAAAACTTTGATCTTTCTGAAATGAGTAAATTCAGACATTGACGTAATCATGATGCCGAGTTGTATTACAACGCAAAGAGGAGATCCTCTCTCCTTTTCCCCAGAAAAGGATATTTTTTGCCATTCCATTTGTATAGAGTAATTTTAAAGGCTTGCTCAGAATTTGAGGGATAGTACCTGCTATATTGGGTTGCCAGAAATGGTCCTGGCAACTTGCAGCTCCTAGTCGCAGCATAAGGCATAGCTATGGAAGATGGGATGTGTCTAGAAACATGAAATAATTGATAACTGTTGTGAATTAAATTATACTAAAGACAATTTCTTTAATCTGGGACTGGCCTGCTAGTGCACAGCCCATTAATTGAATTCTCCTCTGTTAAAAAAAGATAGATTAAAAGATACATATATAAAAGAAAAGAATATGAAAGTTTAATTCAGAGTTTGGGTGCCAAATACTTTATATCTAAATCCTTATCATTAATTAGAAGCATTCAAAGTTGCTGAGCGTCTCTCACTGCTGCTTAAATCCATGGCAGTCAAGGGAACTCAGTATCTCCAGAAATCAGAGTGCTCATTTACCTGACTATATAAGAAATTAGATGCTAACCTGTAAGCATCCAGGTTGCACATACTGACCTTATTGTAATCCAACAATAATGTATCCTGGAGAAGTTATGGGATCGTGAAACACCATTAAATGAGTGAATTAAAAACAAAAAGGAGTGAATTCTTGTTTTTGACAACTCCCATCTAGTAAGATGACATAAGCTTTTCAGGAGGGTAGTAAAATGATGAGCTCTTTAAATCAGCACAGGAAACAACCCACCAGTAAAGATTAGCTTTACACAGAAGAAATTCATCCTCAAGAAGTAGAGGACTAGGTTAAAATCCTTTAAGAACACCTTGACGGCTATTATTTTTTAAAAGAATAAACCAAAACAAAGCTATTGACGTGCTCAAGGGCTGAAATACAGTGGGAATAGTAAGCTTACGTAAAAGCTGAGGTTGTTAACACATCTGTAAGACCGGGCAGGTGCCTCATGTGGTGGCTGGTACCCATCCCATTGTTCCCCTGGTATTTACATTAGCTTTTGCAATTCTTCAAAATGCAAACAAATTCCGTTATCATTAGAGCTAAATGAAATTGGTGAAAGCAAAATTTAATCCATAATTTACAAGGCTTTGGGTATTGTGTATTCCGTGAAAGTCCTTCCCTAGATGCCGTGATAGTGCTGTGGGGCAAAGCAGTGCTCTGTGCGTGCGTGTTTGGTGGTTGTTAAATGTGCGTGCATTTAATAATGTGTTTATGAAGGAGTCAAGTTCTGTAGGAAAAACATTAAACTGATAAAATTAAGCTAACTGGAACTTCATGTTATAAATATAGCAAAACTTCCTGATCTGCTCGAGACAGGGAAGTCTCCAGCACTGCTGGTGTGGCTGCTTGCCCTTGCAGCAAGGAGCTGGTCAATGCCAGTTGCACCTCCCTGACATGCTATCGAGCTCAAGCTGCAAATCAGGAAAAAAGGCAAATAGCAGACAAAAAATGTCAAAGTATACAGCTCTACTGGAAGTTGTGCTTAAAAAACTTCTGAGGTACCTGTGCAGTAACCTCTTCTCTCTCTGGTTTTGGACTTCATAGAGCAGCTGTCATTACAGTAATGAAGTGATTAGATCTGCTCTGTTGCCTAATTACAGGACTAGAAATGGCATGCATTCCTGCAATCTAGTTAAGTACTCCATATCTGAATCCTCTGATTTCAAGGATAGTCTTTGGGAAATTATCTTTAGAGCACATAATTTTTTTTTTTTTAAAGTGCACTTGATTGAAGTGAGGAGTCTATCATATTGTAGAATTATTGATTATGGTAAGTACTTTGAACTTACACAGTGTTTTTTCATCTCAGAATCTCCTAGTATTTTGCTACAAGGGACAAGTATTATTAGTCCCATTGCAGATTAAAATCTTGGAGGAAAAACCAGAGAACATGTTATTTATTTAGGATTCCTGTCAAATGGTGGAGCAAGACTAGCTAGTTCAAGACTAGGTACCCTTTCCTTTAATGTCCTTGAGGGGATCCTACAAGCAAAAGACCTTTTGTTGCATTTCTTTAGGATGGAGGAGTCTTCCATGCAGGTCCTGGTGCTACAGATTTTGGGTACAAAATGAGACTGGTCGCAGCCTCCGGTTGGATACAGCACCTGCAAGTTTTCTTTCCCAGAGCAGCTCCCCTCTCTTTGTACAATGACCAGGAAGTTCTGTGTGGCCGTATTAATGATAGGAGCATAGTATTACAAGAGAAGAGACATCTTAAAAGACTATGTGTCTGCCTTAATTATTGGTATATGCCTCTACAGAGGTAGGCCTGCCTTCATGCCAGCTCCTGACATTTTTGGAGATGGAAAGCTGAACCTGCTTCCTACCAGCACCTGTTTTATTGTCTTCCAGCAGCTGTATATTTGCCTACCTAAAATGCATTGCAGAGCTGTGAGCTTCCATCCCTCTCCTATCTGGGTTTACATCCCTCTAGTGTCCTATCTGGGACACTTGGTGTGACTAGAGGTTGAACATCCCAGTGAACACCACCTGCCTTGTCCTACGGCCTCTTCTGCTAAATGGCGGTTAGTAGAAGATGCTGTTCGCTTAGCAATGCATACAACTAATTGTGTACATTCTTACAGCAAACAAGATCATGATTATCAGTGGAACAAACACAACTCAAACATTGGTAGAGGCTCTTCACACTGGAAAAGGGATTCGGTAGTTTTGATTCCTACTGCTTTATCTCATCTACAAGTCCATCCCGTTTTTCCATCTGTTTCACATTGCTTAGTCAGAAGATGAAGAAGACAGGTAACATTTTAACAAGGCTGGGTCAGAGGAAAAGTGCAATAACATTTCTAAGACCCATGTAAAGGCCTAAAAGTTGGTTTAAGAGAAATTATCCTGAGATAAGGGATAGCAGAAAAAATTCTTATAAGATCAGAATGCAGCACATGCTTTACCAGTAGACCTGGTGTATAAAGCTCTGGGTAACCAGAAGGCAGAAGATATTTTACAATATGTAGTAAATATAAATTTACATATACTACTATTTTATAGCTAAAATTTACAGATATATATATTGTATATTATGTATTAGCAGATGTCTACTGTATCTCTTATAATAAATAAACGTAAAAAACCCCTGCAGATGGGTTCAGAACTTGTATTTGATGCATGAACTTGACTGTAGTTTGTTAGAGCATTATTAGTCCAAAATGGCCATTAGAAAATGCTGTCTTCCTAAAGCCTAGCCTTGGCAGCAATTCATAGCCTGATCCTGCAAATTTTGTGCACTCAGGTACTGAAGTTGCATTGGAAATGTTGTTATGGACTAGCATACACAAAGCTGCCTGACTCAATAGGTTTTTACTATTACCATCATGGCCTAATGCAGTCGTAAAAGGGAAGAGTAAGTGCATTTTGTAAATGTGTTCTGGAATATTCATGTTCATCACAAATGCTACCTGGTTCAGGTTGCGGATGCTTTTCTAAAAGATTGTCATCTAAAAATGCTTTTTTTCAGTCATGGTGCTGGTTTCGCAGAGTCCATCACCCTGCTTCACTCCCTGTGCATGGGGGGCTGGGGGAAGTCGTGTCTTCGGCAATCTCAGGCACCGTCAGGGCTGACTGGAAGATCGTTGAAGTCAATGAAGACAGACAGGTACATAAAACATAGCTCGTGCTGAAACACTTTCCCAAACTTGGTCCGTAATGGGGAGTCTGGGATGTAATGATGTAAATAATTGCTCAGAAGTTACAAGGGTCCAGGGGAAAGGAGCAGTCCGGGGAGGAGCACAGCCGTCTCTTTGGCTTTGTGCCAGGCTGGGACATACATGCAGGTGAAGAACAACACCCTCCCAAGCCTTGAGCTCAGATCAGTTCACAGAAGGACCAGAGCAGGGGCAGAAACAGGCAGGTGGTGCACAGGTGGCTTTGCTTCTCTGAAGCCTGAGCTAGCAATTTTAACCCATGTGAGTTGTACACAAGAACTTGTCTGGGACCTGACTTCCTACTGCTGGACAAGAAACTTTTTCTCCCCCCCTTTCATGTCCCCTTCCCAGACTGGGTGCTCAAGAGTCCCCACTGCGCTGCCGTCTCCCTTCACCAGAGCAGGTCCCTTACTGGGATCCAGGCAGCCTCAGTGGGGGCACGCCGATACGAGGTGGCAGGGACAGGACCGGGGTGATTGGGACCAGAGCAGGGTCACAGAATTGTCAGACCTGGCAAGGGCAGCCTGAAAATACGGGGGAAGGGGCTGGTGATGCAAACCTCCGGTAAGACTGAGAGAGGATGCTCCATATGTCCGCCCGGAGGGAGCGCCGGGGCTCGTTCCAGCTCCCCGCAGCAGGGAGCACAGCCTTACAGGAGATGCACAGCTCTCTGGGTTACAAAACTGCATTTATTCTTACATCCCAGGTAAATGGAACAGTTCTGCAATTTTCCTCGGGTTTTGCCCTTTTTTTGGCTTTTGCACTAAAGCCTGTGTTTTAGCGCAAAGGTGAGAGGTGTGAAAAACCTGGGCGTTGAGTGGCAGATCTGCTGGCGGCGACAGCCAAAAGTAGCCGAGCTCAGCCACAGACTCCCCTCCTGTCTTTTTGGCTGAGATGGGACAAATCCAGCCCCACAATTCCCCGCAAACCACCTAATGCTTGGAGAATGCCTGGCATGGGAAATGTCAAGATTTTGACTGTGGTTTTAAGAAACCCAACTCAGGACCTTAAATGAAAGAGCAATCAGACTTTGGGGCATGCCCAATGCCTGCAGTGAGAAAAACCCAACCCCAACCAGCAGCCTATGCTACAGGGAACTAGGAAACTGAAAATGTGGTATATCAGAGCTTCCTTCACTTGTATAATTCTGTTTGAAAATGTTCTGGGTTTAACCAGGGGAGTGACTGAGAGAGGCAGCGTCCCTAAACGATCAAGAAGCTCTCAAAGTTTACAGCACTATGCAATTATTACAATCTGAGCATTTTTTAAGCAGAGCAAATATTTGCTCTCAATTTCACGGCTAGCTGTTGCCGGTGACGTACGCAGCCTCTATGGGCAGAAGCATTCACTTGCTCCTTGTTTGCCTTTTGGTTTTCACACAGGAGGAGGGTTTGGTGCCAGCGTGTAGTATTACATGTATAAAGCTATTTGCTTTTCTCTGATGTTCAGCTAGTTTGAAATGGCTACTGATGCTTTTCATTTAATTTCTCATGTGGATTAAACAAACATGTGCCACTCACAACAAACACTGCTACTCATGACTCATTAAGTTGTGTTTCCTAACCAGGTAATCAATTGCCTGAAAATGCTGTGACAACAGAGTTGATGAGCTGTGTAATGCGAAGAGGACAGAAATGCAACCAGAGGCTGCCTTCTTCAGGCCTTTTGCATGCAACGGTGCTGCATTGGGACTTCTAAAAATGGAGGGATTTTTCCTCATCATTTTAATCTCATGTTTGGACAATTTCCGGATGAAAATTCATGTTTTTTCCCCTGCCTTTTTCCTTACATTTTTTCCCTTTATTAAGGCTAGGTTATACCATAGATAACATTATATCATGTTACACCATGGAAAGGGTGGAGCACCACTGTCAGTAGTTAAGGACAGACAAAACTTCCTCTTTCCACTACCTTCAGGGCATAACACTTTGCTAATTAAAATACTCCACGGCCAGTTCACCTGCGTGGCCCAGTGCACTGGGTCTGCAGAGCTGATCCAGACCTTACCCCGGTATGCGCGATGGGACGGAGGGACAGCAAATGCACACTGCACCCTTCCTCATCTTGGTGATGATACGCAAAACCTAGGTGGTCCATTTGGGGCTGTTTGAGTGCTCCCAAATATTTATTCGCGTGCTCTCTTAGAGCTTTGGAGTCCGTGCTGAATATTTGGAGAGTGAAATAAAACTTTTAAAAATAACTTTTCAATCTAGTGTTGAAGTGCTTGCTCTTGGAAAATATTCAGCTGCTAACAAAAATAACCAACTCCCCCCCTGCATTTGTCCAGTTTAAAAATACTGTGCCATACAGAATTCACTCATATTTCACTCACAAGCCTATCATTTTCCCTGAGAAATTATTTCTTACAGTGAAAGTGTTTATTTTCTCCTATGCCAGTGACACGAGGCTATTAACGTCATGAGGCTAATGCTCGAACTGTTCATATCGTTACGCTGCTGCAGTAACACTTGCCCTCTGGTTTCTTCTTCAGGTAAGATGTAGAAGCAAACGTCAAAGCTCGGCAGAAGTGGAGGGAAGCTGCTCTAAGCCAGGTTAGGGGTGTGTAAGTTAGGCCACCTGACAGAAAAGGTAGCTGGTACTTGCGCAGCAAAGTGGAGAGGTTTGGTAAATTTATCGCCTGAAGTGTGGGGAGGGGTGATGCAGCACTCGCCTGACGTGAGGGTGGGAAAGTTTCATAGCAAAACTTAGGTTTGCTGCTTCTATTTCAGGCTGCACAAGAGCTCCTGCAAGCTTTTCTTTGCAATTTTTTTTTTGTTTAAATTAGACCAGTTCATCTAATAAAAGATATAATCTCTACCTACAAAACTTGTCTTTGGTTTATGTCTTTATGTCTTTTTGGCTACAATAATACTATGTCTTTTGATACAAATATGCACTGAATAAAACTTACTTCGATATATATAATAGCATATTCTCATTTTTCATTTTACAGCATGTTCTTGCGACAAAGTTCATGGAAGGAAGTAACAAAATCAAATCATGATTTTTATGGGACACTCCAGGTTTTATAATGGACTTTCCTGAGAATATGAGTTCCTCTGCTACACTGCAGTTATTCTGCAGTCCTGTTTCAGATGTATAGGAAGATTTCAGTGTTAGTCCTTTGATGTCCAAATTGAAAATTCTTTAGTTTATTTCTGTTTTCCACATCAGTTTTGATATGCATTTGGTTTGGGATATATAGTTTTGTCTCTTTTCCTTTTTGATGTTCTGGGAGATAGGTGTACACCTTTCAGACGAGCAGGAAGTGCTTTATCTTTAATCGAAATATGTTATGACACATAATGGTCTTATTGATCTATCGTGGTGGTGTCCTCAGATACACTTTCCTTGCAGAGCTTTTTTCAGGGCCCAGAATTAAAGAAATGAGCAGCTGAAGTTCTGATAATCCCAAGCTAATTCTAAATCACACTCGTAAGTCTAAATATAAAGCTAATAGCAAGATGTGATCAGGGTTTGCATATGTCAGCTTCATTTGCAAAATCAAATTCTGACAGGAAATGGAAAACAAGAAAAGCATTCTCAAGAGGATCCTAATAACTCCAAAATTTGAATATTTTTATCTTTTTTCATTTGATCCTCTGTAAGGATTAATACAATGTGCCAGGACGATGCTCCCTACACAGGAAACCTAACAGACAGAAAATAATGTTAAAAGGTCGTATATCACAGCAGAATGAAAAAATGTTTGCCACAAGAGGAGAATGAAAAGTGAATTTAAAGGAAATGATTGCTTTTTCATAACTTGACTATTTAACAGCAGCAGGCAGGGATTGTCCTAATTTTCTCTGAGGTATCAGATTGGCCACTAATTAGTCATTGGGAAGGAAACACAGCAATATTGTTCTGCGCGCTGTCGTATGACCTCACCCAACGGATAACGGTGGCTTCGCCAGCCCGCACAGGGAAGGCCCGGCGCACGCAGCATGGCGGCTGCCCTCCGCCTTGGCGGCCATTTTGTGCACGGGCACCCCCACAGCGCGGCAGCGGTGGCAGGGTGGCACCGGCATTTAAATAAGTTGTTCACCCAGCAGCCACGTGGAGGTGGTCCTCTTCCAAATTCCCCTCTGAGAAGCCTCCTTCCAAAAGCGGCCGTGTCTTCCCTGAAATACCTTCAGGTCCGTTATCTGAGAAGTTCCTCGAAACGTTTACCGTGAAAGGGCGTCTGTGAGAAATTCCTTGACTGGTACAGCTGGAGCAACGTCTGGGAGTATTTGTAAGAGCCCATAAAACTGAAAAGACGGTTCGTTCAAAGGCCAAAGACCTGGTAAATGCATCCCAGAAGCACAGCTTGTTTTACCACCATTGGCCTGCCCGGCCGCGCCGATGCCGTGCCCTCTCGTCCGGGTGCTGTGCCCAATCCTGTGAAACACATGCAGGCGTTTCGGCCTTGAAATGGAAAATATCATGAGAACAGTTTTGGTAACGATCCAGGCACGATCTGTAATAGGATTAGGTATCAGCAGCAGGCCCGGGAGTTGGGGTAACTCTTCTCATGCCGCAGGGCCTTTCCCTGTCGTCTTTCTCAGCATGTGCCCGAGTTACTTGCTTGTTTCAGTGCAAAGTTTGGGCTCCGTTTTCTTTTTTTGGTTTCCAAATTAATTCTGTATAGGAGGACTTGAGTGCGAAAATAACTTATTTTAGGCTCGAGTCCAAAGTTACTTTAAAATAAGCGTTAAAGTTAGTGGGACCATTCAAACTGCTGAAAGCATATACTTCATTTGGACCCCCAGAGCCCCAGGCACAGTGCAGTGAATGCAAACTTTGCCTTTAAGTTCTGGTTCTCTCTCAAGTGCTGCTGGTCTCCTTGCTCCGTCATTGTGCGTGGAGTACAAATGCTGTAATTCCAGCAAAAAACCCAACCCTGGGACTGTAATAACGATGCTGTCAGATTTGGAGATGTTTTTAACAAGCCCCAGCCCCTCTTCTGCGTAGAAAAGTTTATTAGATGATGAGTGAGCACCTTCACTGGATTTTGGAGGGGATTTGCATCTCTGTTTCTGTTATTGCCTCTATTAATCTTTGTTAACTTTGTGGTAGGTTTAAAAAAGTGAGCTGGGGTAAAAGTGTGACAGCTAGTACCAACATTACATGAGATCGCCACTGTTAAGACTGAAATCTCTTCAGAGCAAAGAATTTATCCATTTTTGTGTCTTCTAGATAAGCGAACAGCTTGACAACAGCAACATAACCCAAATTAATTATTCAAAATCTAACCATCTTTCAATTTCTGTGTTGCTGTGCTCTTTAAAATAATTCACCACTGTCTCCTGCCTTTGGTGCAGCCAGCTATAAAGAAAAATGAAAACGCCCTCACATTCCATTAAAATACTTCTTCACCTTCTTGTTCTTCTCAATAGGCAAAGTTATCCTTCCTCGAAACACAGGCATAGTTCAGGCCATCTATTTTGTTCCACAAAGGCTGTTTTTAAATCCCGGAGAACAAAGATATTTCCTATGAGTCAAGGCAAATTCCTCCCTTCAGATGTGAATATCACCATCAATCTCTGGGCCAGAAGAAAATACTTACCCTCTTTTCCTTCCTGGCTGGTTCCTGGAAAATTGCGTCAAACCTACCTTTTTCTGTTGATTTATTTTCAGGAAGTGAAGTTACTAACTCAAGGTCAGAATCTTGTTTGTGACTTTGCAATTTTTGCGTGATCCTCGTGATTCAGAATGTTGTAATTGACCGCGAGTAGAAAAGTGTACAGCATCACTGGTATGGTTTGGTATATGGGGTCCCTCAAGGCTATGGCCCAGCCCAATCACGTCCCTAGGGAATAAGTAAGTTTTACGTCTTATATTTGTCACACCAAAACTCGTCACTGCAAAAGCTTTCCATAACAAGAGAGAACATTTTTCTGGAGATAGGAACACACACATATGCTTGTGTATTTGATCTGTGACTGTTTAGAAGAAGGAGGAATGACCTGCCAACTGTTTGCCTGTAAAGGCTGTTGCAGGGCTGCGCCGGCTGCTGCATGGCCCACGGCTGCCGCACCAGCCGTTGCTGCCCACCAGTTCTCGGCTTTCCTGGGATGCTTCGCCGTGCCAGAAGCCAGCGGTCCTTTGTTTTCCAGGATGAGTTTGCTCATTGTCAGCTTGAAAACAAGAACAGGGAAAGGGTTATGTACCTTTGGCTAAGAGTCAGAAACAAGTGGAGTCTGAAAAAAATTATTCGTTCCTTTTTGGTTTATTTCTAATGGTTATTCACTCTAAAAATCCGTGTTCAGATGGTGATCTGGACCTCCATACTACCCAGATGAGTTATCTCCTTGATTTCACCGAGCTTATAAATGCTAGTAATTGCTCACAGTCAGCAGGAAAGTGTTCTGGCTTACAGTGATTTATTTTATTCCTTATGTTAATGTGCCAGTGGGATAGCTTTGTGGGCACTAAGTAACAAGACTGAAGTAATGACTCAGGTTTCCCTTGGAGACTGTCAACACGTACGGTTTTCTCCAACCTTTTTTCACATGATTTCAAAATAATTTCAAATTATTATGAATATTTATTAATTGAGCTGCTTTATGGGCTGGGCTGGCTGGCGTTCAGTTCTTCACACATTCAGTTATATGTACCTTGTCCAGGATTATTTCCACAAATTCCTTCCTCCCCTCCTGTTCAGGGAAAAACAAGGAGGCAAACAAAAAATGATGAAATCACTTTGGGATTTCTGATGTTTTGCACAGACGTTCTTCTCATCTCCCTTCTCATTTATCAGTGGGTCTACCTTTTCCCTTCTTCACAAGCATGAAATCATTCTCTTTTTCTGTTCCTCTCCTGGCCTTTTTTTCCTTCTGTGTCTTTTCTGGCTTGCTTCCCCCCTCCATGGCTTGTGGCTTCAGCGAGCCCCATTGCCACGTGACGGCTCCTTTCCTTGTGCAGGATAACTGGCTGCTGGCAGCTCTCACTCCCACCCTTCAGGTACCACCAGGCAGGCACCTTTGTTCAAGCATCCCTTTCGTTAGCGCACACTCGAGTTTTTGTCTTGGACGCCCTTCTCTTTTGGGCAGCTCAGCCAGTTCAGTGACCTGCCCATTCCTTCACCTCTGCAGCATCTTTCCGCATTCACCATCTCCCTGCGAGGCTGCAGGGTGAGTGGGCTCACGGACATAACACCGGCTAAAGGAAAAAAGCACAAATCCCGAAGATTTGCAAGCCAGGTCAGTGTGCAGGGTAGCAGGTAAGCATGGCTGAGCTGCAGCGGGAAGATGCAGAGAAAACTTTGTGCAGTTACATTTTCAGCTACGCTCTCCAGTGTTGAAGGCAAACCATAGTTTAGTAACATTAACGCATCAGTTGGCTGTCATACTCACTGCCAAGATATCGTAATATTTCTCACTGTTTTTCTATTACTGAGTCTTTAAAAAATTCCCCCTCTCTTATAGTTTCATAAAATATGGTAGTCAATTTGCTAGACTGGGTGAAAAGGACCTGGGTACTTCTTTGGAATCAGTTCATCTTTACAGTCTATGAGAAGATCATATGGGAAATTCTACAAAGCAAATGAAAAGCAAAGACATTTCTTTGTGGGAAAAATTAAGTGCTAAGAAGTTTGCAAAACCCTGTGAGAATTTGAAAAGTGAATGTTTCTGGGTGCCTGTGGTGGGAGGGAGAAGGGAAAGCTACAATGCAATGTCTGAAGAAGAGCGAAAGAAGTGAAAGCAGAAAAGATTTTGCATAGGAACTTCTGTAGTTTCAGTTCTGTGTTATTGGACTATTTTCCCTGTGCGCAGACAGGGAAAGCACCATGTCTAGTCACTTCAGCAAGGCAAAAGTCTGAATCACGGGCAACTCGACTCAGATAACAGCAGCACTGACAGAAACAAAATAATCTGTGAAAGTACTTTAGGCTGCATGTGCTTAAATCTTCTCAGTATTTATAAAAATAAGAAGGCAATCAAAGTAGTTACTCCAAGTAGTTGCTGATGCCTTTTTCAGAAGGATTTCATGGTTCTCCAAAGTTTCTGGATGACAGCGATAGGATCTGATTCTTTCCCACACTTATCCATATGCAAGTAAGAACGGAAATACTTCAGAGGTTTAGTTTTGGTCAAGTTGCTGCTACAAAATGCAGAAGAGGGCTGCTGTGCCCTGCCAAACTAAAATTTGCAGGGGAGGACAGATGGATATTTTAGCAGTTAGCCATGCTCAGACATAATAACCGTCACAGGACTTCTCCACTGGGACTCAGAGATAAGCAGTGTGTTGATCCAAGATATGGATTGTCTAAATGGCTTGAGAAATTTAACCACAAGATGGAAACTGGCTCTGTTAAGTGCAGGAGCAGTGCAGTGCTGCGTTTGACCTACCACAATGGCTGGAAATCTGTGGCAGCAAAAAACCTGAACCATTTGTTTTATGTCAAACTATTGACTTGGTTTTGAAACACAGCTCATACGTTAGTGTGACCCGGTTGGTGACATGGCCTGTATTTTCTCTGGTAGTTTAGGGAAGCTCACTGCAGAGCTTGGGGCTTGGTCCTGGGAAAGGAAAGTCTGCTCCATTTTTGCCTTATAATCCATTTGGGGTTGAAGTTGACTGTTTAAGGTCTGAAGGAGCCATGTATGTGAAATATGGCATACCTGAAATGAATGCTCTTGCAGAAGAAACAGAGATTAAAGGCCAGCTTGCTGCAGCTACCAGAGTGAGTATAGGCTTCAAAAGTACAATATGCAAGAGGAATTTGGAAAATCCTGGACCTTTCTGGGATCAAGAAAGATAAAGTAGGTGTGGGAGCCAATATTGGTTCTTGTCTGCTTTACTGGAAGAAGGACTTGTGGGCTTCACTTCCCCATTTGACCTTTTATTGTCTTTCCAGGTAAGTCCAAGTAGATTGAAGAGCTCTTGTGCCCTCTGTATTGGGTTTGCGTGACAAGGTTTTGGTAGCGGGGGGGCTACAGGGGTGGCTTCTGTGAGAAGCTGCTGGAAGCTTCCCCATGTCTGACAGAGCCAATGCCAGCCGGCTCCAAGAAGGACCCGCTGCTGGCCAAGGCCAAGCCCATCTGCGATCGTGGTAGCGCCACTGGGAGAACAGATTTAAGGGGGGGAAAAAGTTGCAGCAGGCACAGAAACTGCAGCTAGAGAGAAGAGTGAGAACATGTAAGAGGAACAGCCCTGCAGACCCCCAGGTCAGTGCAGAAGGAGGGGGAGGAGATGCTCCAGGTGCCGGAGCAGAGATTCCCCTGCAGCCCGTGGGGAAGACCCTGGTGAGGCAGGCTGTCCCCCTGCAGCCCAGGGAGGTCCACGGGGGAGCAGATCTCCACCTGCAGCCCGGGGAGGACCCCACGCCGGAGCAGGTGGATTCCCGAAGGAGGCTGGGACCCCGTGGGAAGCCCACGCTGGAGCAGACTCCTGGCAGGACCTGCGGATCTGTGGAGAGAGGAGCCCACGCTGGAGCAGGTTTTCTGGCAGGACTTGTGACCTCGTGGGGGACCCACGCTGGAGCAGTCTGTGCCTGAAGGACTGCAGCCCAGGGAAGGGACCCACACTGGAGCAGTTCGTGATGAACTGCAGCCTGTGGGAAGGACCTACATTGGAGAAGTTCATGAAGGACTGTCTCCTGTGGGAGGGACCCCATGGTGGAGCAGGGGACAAGTGAGGAGTCCTCCCCCTGAGGAGGAAGGAGCAGCAGAGACAACGTGTGATGAGCTGACCCCAACCCCCATTCCCTGTCCCCCTGCGCTGCTGGGGGGGCTAGGTAGAGAATCTGGGAGTGAAGTTGTGCCTGGGAAAGAAGGGAGAGGTGGGGGGGAAGATGTTTTGAGATTTGGTTTTATTTCTCATTACCCTACTCTGGTTGATTGGCAATAAGTTAATTTTCCCCAGGTTGAGTCTGTTTTGCCTGTGACAGTAATTGGTTGAGTGATCTCTCCTGTCCTTATCTCGACCCACAAGCCTTTTGTTATATTTTCTCTCCCCTGTCCAGCTGTGGAGCGGGAGTGATCGAGCGGCTTTGGTGGGCACCTGGTGTCCAGCCAGGGTCAACCCACTGCACCCACAGTTCCCAGTGTGCGCACACAGACACAGACATACGCAGTCCCGTCCCCCCCCCCCCGAGTCATCCCAAACCGTGATCTGACACCAAGCATGACTCATTTACTTCAAAAGGCTTCCTGGGACACCTGTGATTTTAATAATCTGATTAGAAGAACTTAAGTCTTATTTGTGCTCAGAAATGTCATCTTTGCAGCTAGGCAAGAGACCCGCCTGATCTTTGGGAAGAGGGCAAGAGCCAAAATCCTGCACAAGCGGGAAGCCCCTCCGAGCTGGGCGACGGCAGGAGGCTACGGATGGTCTCCCACGGGCGGTCGATCGGCGTTGGTGCAGATTTCATCATTTCCTGCAGTCTCGATCTCTGCCGGTGGGCCGGCACAAGCAGCGGGCTCGCTGCTTCTGGTGCTGCTCCCCAGCAGGAAATACCTGCACCCGGTGCCGGTCTCTGGTGACTCTTCGGCAGCTTCTCGTGACAGCTCCGTTTCCGGCGGCTGAGTATTCTTAGGGACTTCCTCACTCCTCCCCCAGAAAAACTCATCGGAAACCCCTCATGTGCCATTTTCATTTGGAGTCCAGCAACCCTTGCGGAGCGACGGTTTCACAGCTGATGCTTCCCTGATGGTGGCAAAAGCACCATGCAAATATTTTAGCAGCGGCTATTTTCAGACCTGAAGGTCTCTCTTCTGGTGGCTGCCGTTTGCTGACAGACACGGCACGAAACTTTCTTCATGCTTCGTGGCCGCTCTCCGTGTTTCCGCAAAGTCGTGGCTCTGCCATGGCTTTTTTGACCTCGGTTCCGTTTTCCTCGGCCGTTACGCTGGGACGTGCTCCCCATGTCCTGCCCGCGGTGGAAGCGCCTGCCCGTCACCGGTTTTATCCATCACCCAAGTCCTCAGCAGGGATTCGAGCCGGGCCACCAGGTCACCCCACCGCAGGCAGGTTGAGGTGCCCCCAGCTCCCAGCCCACGTGAGACTTGTCTGTTTGTCCGTCCTGTGTAGCAACCTGGGCCCCAGCCCCGAGATAATGCTCTACCAGCACATTAAATCATTTTGCCGAGGCGGGCAGGAAGGAGCAATATCGGCTGTTTGCAAACTGGTATTTATTTTAACAAAATGTAGACGCGTGGTTGACCACGTCAGCCCCGGCCCAGTAACTCCTGAGCATTTGGGAATACTCGCAGCACCTCACTTGGCTCCATTTAATTTCGCTGCAATCTGAGCTGTTTGGAGATGATGCGAAGAAGATTTTTAAAGATCACCAAAAAGCTAGTTATGTAAGCTACACTTCCTTTCCAAGACCCATACTGAATTTCTACATTATTGTTAGTAACTGTCCAACACATATTACCTATCAATTTATGTTCTCCAATTGGAAAACCTTTTTTTTCCCCTTTTAATATATCTAAATAATAATGAAAATAAAAAATAGCACTTTTTTCAATTTAGATAACATTTTCAAACATGGTTGATGATGCCACCTGTTACTGGGATCACCTGACTGTTCTCTTACTGGCATACATTTCTGTTCTTTTAAACGTTACCGAGCTTCAGATGTTTCTCCTGACACTTTCCATTACGAGTAATTGCAGCAGGGTGGTCTTTTTGTGCATCCCTGTGGAAAAACAATCAGCAGCCTAAATGATTTGGCCCATTGGAGAGTAAAATCAGGGAAAAGAGGATGTTTTCCCGTAGTAAAATAATGAATCATTTTTCCTGGGAAAAGTTGCGCCTCCCGTTCTCTACAGCAGGGCTTCCCACTCGGCCAAAGGCTGGAAGGGCAAGAGGTGCCTGAGTGTGGAAGTGGGTTTCTCTGGGCTGCCGAAGGAGTCCACGTGGGACTGCTGGAATGCTGGGACGGGAAGGATGGCCAAAGAACAAGAAAATACGCCTTGTAGTTAGAGGGAAGGCTGTGAGGAGACCGGCTGGGCAGAGACTAGGGAAATCAAAGGAAGATATTTCTAGCTGTGCTGGGGTAAAGTGACTGCGGAAGGGTGGGAGCTGGACTCGGGCAGGCGTGGGGTTGCGAAGGTAGTAGATGAGGGGAGAAGGTGGCTCGCAAGAGGAGCTGGGAGAGGTGGTGTTGCTGGGGAGCTGGCAAACTGGGACCGGGGTCAGAGCAAGAGCGGCGGAGCTGACGAGGAGTCGCCTTATGACGGCTGAAAGTGAGAAGACAGAAGGAAATGCGCGCGAAGGCAGGTGGGGTTCAGACCGTCACGCTCACGAGACTGAAACCAGAAAGGTGGAGGAAGCGGGCGCTGGGCACATCTGTGCTGGAGATGGGGTGGCACGTCCACATTCCCAGAAGGACGGGACCCGGGGCTTCCTCGCAGCATCTCAGCTCCTGGCGCAGAAACTCGGGCATACGCCAAGCCGCCCCTCTGCTCTGTTTCTGCAAGAAAGGAAACCTGGGCACACAGACCAAATGGGAGCTGCGCTGTCCTGCAAACAGGTACACGAGCTAAGCCTTGGGGCATGGCCTGATGCGATCCAGCTGCTGCGTGAACACTTGGGGGTGAGGTGCCTAGGCACGACCGCGGGACAGAGCAGACTTGGCAAGGCCGGGAGGGAAGAAAGAGGTGAAAACTTCAGGGGAACCAGAAGAAAAAAAATAAAGAAGTCATCTCTCCCTTGCAGAGGCCTCACGAGATTCCTAAATCTCAGCATTGTGAATGAACCCTAAGTGACAGCTGATCCCTCTTCTGGAGAAAAGGCCTTGGGGTGGGTGAAGAGGTTCCAAGCACAGGATTTTAGACACTGTCACACAACGTGATTTCTGTTTCTTTTTTTTTTTTTTATCATTGCACCGTCTCATTCATCACAGCAGATGAGCCAGCTCTTGGGAGGAATCAGTAGTGTGTAGAAAAGACTACTTCACATATTATTTAGGTCGATGGCAATGCCTGATTGCAGAGAGGTGCGCTTAATTGTTCAACTAGTCAAGCAGTGTTCTAGGTCAAGGGCTTCTCTATTGCTATGAAATTCCTGTGTGATGGTAGGCAAATTGTAAGAATGAGCATTTCCAGACACGCTCACCCTTTCCAAGTGGCTACCTTGATGCCTAGGGTTCTTGTTTCAAGAATGATGATCACCCAAAACCTGTTTGCAGTTATGCTTCAGATGCATGTAAGCAAATGGTGAAATACAAAATAAGCAAGCGCAGGACATTAAATTGCAGACTCAAATGTATGGCTGCTTCACAGTGCTGCCTCTCCACACTTCAAGTCCCCAGAGGCACAGACAGATTAACACCTTCTTACAGGCCTGCAACATTGTGCAACTGAATAATCATTTGTGTTTCGCAAAGATGATGTTAAAATGAGAACCAGAGAGAAATGGGGACATTCATACCTCATCAGGATGGGCTTTGGACTTTGAGCAAATACATCAACACCGTGAACACACAGAAAATGTGATTAAAAAAAAAAAAAAACAGCTGCTCAGTGGGGGTTCCAATGAAAAATACTATGCAATCGTGTAATTAAAGCAACCTTAATTGAGGCATTTCCTAATTTCAGGGTACTTAACTATGCCTCTTTAATATTCCTTTCATATAGTGTTTTGTTGTATACATCACACACATAGTTACACCTCCACTGTCTCTCACACCCAATTCTTAGTATTTGGGAAAAGACACAGATTCATATGAATTGACACAGATTTCTGGAGCACAAAGAACAGATATGCTGCACTTGGTTTGTATCCAATTGCTAAAATACAGGTGAAACAGACACATTGGTTTTGAAAATTTTTAAGAAGCAGTTATTCTTCTCCTGGAGATTCAGTTGCAGGAAAATGGCACAGGATTTTGGCAAGACTCACTCATTTATTACACTTACACAAGATCTAACACATTGTGTCTTGTCTCCAGGTATGCCCGTACTGCAAAAAAATGACATAATACAGGTTCCTCGCAGAATTTAATCTCTCATTTTCTTTAGTGTCCAGACTTGTTCTGTTTACTCTTGTGGTGTCATAAATTGTGGACTTAGTCGTATGCCATTTTTCCTTTTTTTCCTCCCCTTCCTGAAAAGTGCTTATAAGTAAGTTAAACATGCATGAAATTAAAGATACACTTTTAATATCGTCTTTAAAGAAAACCCTTCAAATGCCTCCTCCCAAAAAAACACCACAACTTTTCTTAGGATTATCTATTTATTTATTTCAGTTAAAACATACAATGTTTCATTGAAACTGTGTTGCACTCCCTGCCAACAACTGGAGCTAGAGTGTTGGCCTCTAACCATACAGTGGATATTTACATATGTACACAGATGTACCGTAGGATGCCTGAATTTGGTGGCCTAACAAATATGTTAGACCGTAGAAGTTGTTAAGTTGCTGCATTCAGGAAATTGTAACATCCATGGTAAATTTGAGGAAAAGTATACATGAACCTGAACGATGCTTTTTATGGACCCAAGTGACTCCTGTGTTTACTGCAACATATACATTTGTAATAAATACAATCTTAGTGTTTTCTTACACATCTTAGGTGTGACACATTTCTTCCATTCTTGTAAGCATTATCTTTTGTTGTAAAAGAATCTTTCCTTTGACGGTTGTTAATACAGATGTACAACATGGACAACTCCTTGAAATGATGTAACAATCAGTAATGAGAGAGGAATATATACATAAGTCCCGGTTTCCAAACCTACATTATATACATTATACTTACAGTATATACACACATACAATTTATGTACATAGACTATCATAAATATTGAAAAATAGGTTTAGTTTTAATGGATTAATGTTTTATAAATAACATGTTACATTTATGACTGAAATATCATGGAAGACAGTAATGTCTAACTGAGGTGACAAAAGAGTGGTTTAATACTGAAGCTGCTCTTTTGGGTGGTTTGTCATGTAGGTAGCTTTAAGCAGACAGGTTTTTTTAAAAAAACCAACAACCCATAATTAAATAAATCGTATGTTGGAAATCAACCCAGCCAAGTGGAACTCAACTGTTGCAGGTGGAGAGCCAGTCACCAAATAATGTAACACATAATGTAAAATCTTGAAACTGCTACATTCAGAGAATTAAGTGACATGTATGATACATTATGAGGTGTCATCACAAAAACTTTCCTCCTCTCTGGCTGCTGAGAAGGACTGTGTAGTCACTTCTCATTTACACCTCCTTCCACTTCTCCGGTTACTGAGAGAAAGGAGGCTATTTCTCACTTTCTTTCTTTCTTTTTAAATGCTGGCAAGGGAAGCGCTTCATCCCTTATGTGCTACAAATGGCTCAAAGGTAGACAACATTTTAATCCTCTTCCACCTTTCTACGTTTGTGGAGAGGAAGAAGAAAAGCTGCCAAAGTACTGAGGAGGCACACGCTCAGCACTTCTGTGGAGATCAGGTAACATGGGGTAGTTAGCCATGGATGTACAGTACCTGAGGCAGAGAAGTACCTAAGGAGCGTTCGTCAGTGCTGACTCCAGGATCGTTAATTGCCAGTTGAGTACCACCAAACTAATAATACAAACAACAAAAGAGGAATCTAACTTCTCATTACAGTTTTACACTACAGACTTAGTGACCAGTACTTACAGTCATGCAGAAGTATCGATACAAAATACCTGCAATTTTTTTCATAGATTTTAAATGGCTGGGCAGAGACTGACATTATCTGCCAAACAGTGACTATCCTTTAGATTTGTTCCTGATTAATTCTACAAGAGCAAAAAAGTCTCAGGCACTGTTTAATCAACGGATTACAGGCCCTTACTCGTTCCCTCTGACACAACGACTGAGTGGAACTTTGTAAATCAGATTTTAAAAGCGCCATGTCAGATGAAGACAATTGACCACATTGCCATGATTATTTCATTAATAATCTCTGTCTAGGCTTTTGTACCCAATAATTGGGGTGTTTGAGAACCTCTTATAAGCCAAGTACGCTGTTATACAAGTGTTATTTCTCTTCAACCTGGGATAAGAATGAAAGAGTAAACATGCACTAGAAACAAAACAGCTAATCACAACCATACAGCACCTGTTTCATAGCTAGCTAGCTAGGGCTCATAAGAAACTTACCTATTTCTGAAGCAAACAAGTATGAGATGACTATCCAGCCTATGAGGTTATCTTTAATACTACTATACAGTATAAATTGGAAGAGGAATCCCAGTTGCGTATGCGAAGAGAGTTTGTACCAAGCATGAAATACTGGTGCAGTTATTTTGTGGATTTGACTCAGAAACAGAATAGTCAAGTAATTCAAAATCCAATAACGGATGAGTAATTTGAGAAATACTGTACAGTTTTTGAATATTATACAACTAGTAAACTACATTAGGACCTTTTTGTTTTCCTACAGCCTGTTTCAAGATAGATTGGACAGAAAAAAAAAACCCAACAAACATTGCTACAACTGACAATGGACCTTATTAATAAAGAGAACTCCAGGAGGGAGTTTTATATTAATGGCCTCATATGCTCCCATGCCATTCAGTTTATATCTACAACAGGAAAAAACACAAAAAGCAAAAACCCCCAAACCCTGTTTTACTCAATTGCACTATTGAGTACCTCAAGAAGGGAAATGTCAACGCCATCTTTACGATTTCTATATTAACTACATTTTTCTCAAACGTACCCGTTCTAAAGGGTGTGGTTTTTTTAAAGCTTGAAATTTTGAGTTTCCACACCATTTTTGGGAACTAAGGTAACTGTAGTTACTTAAATAAGCTGACAACTGATTTTCAGGATTATTTTCACTCTACTTCGAACTAAGTGAATTTCATGGGAAGAATTTGTAATTAGAGAATTTTGACTTGAATTGGTTCATTTTCTGTTTTGGTCATTAGAAGTATTTTTTAAAATAAAATTTCTTCTAATTATGCCTCTACTGAAAGGCAAACTAGATTTAATTTAGGACACCGATTAAATATTTTTTTGAGCTCTTCTACATTATTCTTTCATTCTTTTTAGAAAAACTTTTCTTAAAGTCAAAATAGTGCTTTTGAGGTCCATAAGAATTTTTGGTACAAAAAATAATAGTGTTTCTCTCTCTCTCTCTCTCTCTCTCTCTCATTGGTTATTTAAACACTTTGCTGTAAATTAAAGAGTTATTTCTCACATCAAATGGTTCCATTAGGCACATTCAAGTAAAATAACAAAATATCCAAGTAACAATGATGAAAGCCAAACATGGCTTGATAAAAGTCTACAGAGAGTTCTGTCCATTCTCTGGAATGGAATAAAGTTGTCACTTCCTTCAGCCAGACACTCAGGTGGTTTGATGTTAATATCCACTTCCATCATGCAGAATAGTTTCTTAAAGACAGAGTTCAGGTATTCTACAATCAGAAGAACCATCAGCAAAGAATCTGCATTTTAAAGGAAGCTGAATAGCTCATTTTCGTTCTCAGTAGGTATCTGAGTGAACACTGGCATTTGAAGTGGAGTATTAGAGATTAAACCAGGACAGTTAATGGCCATCAGATGCAACATTCTGGGTCCAGTCTAGAATAATCAGTGTCATACACCCAGTCATCACAAGTATACCGCTTAGAAAGAAGAACGCAGCCTGAAAAAGAGAAAACATAAAAGAAGTATTTCAGACTCTGCTATTACAGCCATAGTCATGCCCACTTATGGCACAAATGCTGTTGCTCATGGAGGACAAAGGAAAAGAGACAAGAGATCACAGTAAACAGTAAGGAGCTAGGCATCTTTCTCATACCTGGGATCCCTTTTCAAATAAAAAAGTACATTTATTTTCAGTATAGCAGACCTCACCCTCACCTGAGGGAAGTTAATGTAGCTGCTGATACCAGTCAGGCTCTGCCACTGTACTGACTTGATTCTGACTCAGTATGTCTCAGATTTGATTCAGGGTCAGTACATCTAAGATCAGTAAGAGCACCAACATCAGTCGGGATGTCCCAAATGATCGGTGGAGGTCAGCTTTTATGGGCTAAATTATGTAAGTAGGTCTTGAAAGAAAATTTAAAGGAGAACGACAAGACGTTTTTAGTATAGCTCTAAAGGGTAATCTGTTGAAATCTGGTTCTTATCAGCAACAGAATGACTCAGCTATTGTTGAGATTGGGGGCTGGGGGGGTGAGAGAAGTCACCGAAGTGAACTGAGCCTTGTGATGGTTATCTCCTCAGTTTTGAGTACCTGTGCAACTCCCACAACATTAAATGCCAGTTCACTGACTACCTTCCCCAGGCATTCGGAATTCCTAAATTCTGAAGAAGGAAACTAAAGTTCTTGCTCTGAATTAGTAAGCAAGCGTAACTATTACATATCTGTCTACACATACCCCAATCTTTTGCACTGACTTCATTGGCTCCTTTTTGACTAATTTGATATAGAAGGCAGAAGGAAGTATAAAGATCAGCATGGCAGCCGCAGATGCACCTGTATTGAAAAAGCACAGAAATAAATATTCATAAACAGGTAAACATAATTTAATCAGATCAGAACTGCATTTTCTGAGATTTGAAAGACTACTTGAACTGATGTGAAAATGCTTACCAATGAAGCCAAAGATGTCTCGAATAGTAGGGACAAAGATAACAAGCACATTGGTAAATGCCAGAAGAGCAACTGTAATGGAACAGTGACGCCACCATCTAAACTCCTTCCCTGCCCACAACAGCTGGGTAATGGAACTGCGGATCTTTTGAAGAGTAGGAGAAAAAAAAAAAAAACAAAACCAAAAAGACAGTTTAGCCTTCATTATGGAAGTCAGTGACTGTCACCTGAATCAGACCTTCCTTCTGAAAGTATTTTAACTTAATTTTCCCGAACACTTCAGATTTTAATAGAAGTTGAAGACAGGCATGAAAGTAGGTTTTTTGTTGTTTTTTTTTTTTAATATTTACTCCCTACACTTGAGAGGCAGCTCTGTGTTTCTGTTTTGTTTCTCTTTTCAGTGATTTAGATTCTCAAAGCACAGCCAGTAGTGGAGAAAAAACAAGGAAAAACATCTGTACTGAGGAAAAATAAATCCCAGGGGTTTCTGTAACATCTAAGGATGTTGCTGAACAACATACACCTAAATGGCCAGAATTCGTGTTCACAATGTACTTACAAAAACACACCGAGTTTTGTAAGCTTATAATACAATAGTGCAAGTACTTTTATAAAGGGGCAATCTGTTCCACCTCCCCAATCAAACCATACCAGCAAAACAATATAAATGAACGTATTTGTATCTACTGCTTTATAAATGTTGCCTATTTCTTTAATTTATTTTAATTCACAGTATAGAGATATTTCATCAAGCTTATTAGAACAAATATCCTTTTTTGGTTAAGAGAAAGATTATATAAACTAATAAAGGGGAGTTGCCAAATCAGTAAATGACTGCAGCAGGACAGGTGATGAAAATAAAAAATGGTAGTAAGGTTAAAAAAATTAATTACTTACTGGGAAAATAACGACAGGTACAGTAAGGGTTACAGCCATAAGTACAGCGAGACGCACAATAAGAAGAAGAACATCAGCACCCAGATAAGCAGAGTAGGTATGAAGCAGTTCTGGTTCAACCCTTCCTATAAAGAAAACAGTATTTTAATTAGATGTAGTTGACATACTTCTCAAACAGCCACTTCTGCTCTAAATCCTTAACGAATTTTACTGTTATAGCAATACGAATTGAAAGCCTCAACAGCTCCTGTAAGCACATCTACAGAGGGGTAACTTGAAGGCACTGAATCTGTTTTAATCCAGCTTTAATCCTGTGCCTTGGGCCTAATTCTACTACTGATCTCCTTTTGGGTGTGCACTTATAAAAGCATTAACAAAACCCCCAGCAAACAGTGTATATTTAGAACCCATAGTAAATGCTTGCTTGTTCTATCTTAAAAGTAATAACGTGAATTTTGCAGAATTCATTTAAAAGAAAGCAGAGAAGGCAATATTCACCATAAAATGTCAGGTATCCAAAGAGAGCAGCCAATAAATACATGAGGAACATGGCAAAAAAAGATACATAGGACACATTCATCATTCTTTTACGGCTTCGGCTGTAAGAAAGAGAAAAAGAAACATTTTTAGCAATGAGAACCTACTGTTTTATACTACTTCTGTTTCTTTAGTGAAATTACAGACGCACATCTAACATTTACCTCTTCAGTTCTTCATAGATAGGAAGAATTGCAGGATGGCAGACAAAAGAAAATGTTAAGATTGGGACAGCATAGACGGTCTGAAAAACAAAAGTATCTTTCTTAAGTATCTCAACAGACATTAGAAATTTAGTTTTAAAAAACTCATCAGTAGATTTTTGAGTTTTGACTTAGCTATCAGTTTAGTTTTTGATAAAGACTAGCTATTCTTTACAACTGAAACTTTGGCAAAAATTAAAACAAGTTCGTATTTTCTTAGACCCAGTCCCTGAGGTACCAGATACTGTCAAATCCCACTGAAGTCCTTGCTGAGCTGAATGTATTTCCATTCAGAATTATGTTCTGCATCTCATAGTCTTAAAGCCATTATAGCCTGATCTTGGTATTGGCTGTTACATACTTCTTCCCCACGAGCAGGCATTCACCACTGTAATTGGGAGCATTCATGAGAGTGAAGACTTTGTGATGGGGAACTTAATGTATGCTAGGGTTTGGCATAGACATTTCCCATTCGTGTGCTTTTACTATTTCCTTCATCTTCTTCTGCAATCTACTTTTTAAAATGCTTTACTAACTTACTTGAGAAAGCTTGAGAAATGCTGTGCTGAAGAATGAGAGATGCGTTTATTGCCATTCATCTCAGGCAGGCACCTCAAGCTCCTCTAATTTCTGTGTATTTGGAGTGTGGAAACACGCAGTCTACAGGAGGTAAATAGTGCCTAACTCTCCTGGAACAGAAAGTCTTAGCACATCCCAAGTTTACACCTGGGCAATTACTTGAAGGAAAAATGACCTAATTTATCTGCTACGTACTTAGTCTCTCTTAGTTATTTTCAACAGCAAGTCTGATTTTCAGTCAGTTACCTGTGAATTGAAGATGAAATATTTTGGCTTGCACACATCATCACTTGTTATGTTTTCTTTTACCAAAGATGCCAGTGTCACATTTATTAATGTTGCGTTCATGATGTCACTGTCCATAGGACAAGGAATCTGAAACATCTTCCAAATTACCTAGAAACAAAGCCGTGTATTTATTGTTACTTTGACTAGTGCAATATGCGAAACTTTTCAGAAACTGTGTTTAATTTCACTTTGAAATGCAGTTTTACAAGCACTGGAAATCTACAAGATTATACTTACAACAATCAGAAAGAAGACCATGCAAAGTAAGGAAAAGCCACTGGTATAGCCCAAATATCCTGTGTTCAAGAAAGACAAAAAAATCTAAGGTACAGTAAACAGAAACACCATTCAAGTCATAACATTATGACAAAATACATTCTGTCAGTGATCTCTTTAGATTGCCATTTTCTTAGTGTTACATAGAACAAGTTAATTATTCATTGACTCTCCGCTAATCTCAACCCAGATCTGAAAGTTCTCAAACACATATTAGGGTCTGTACAGTGAGTCTGTAACATTAAATTTTATAACTTACAAAAAAACCCCAACCCACAACAAAAAACACCCATCAACAACTATGTGAATTGCTTACTATATACTAAGAACGACTCTAGGATTAATTCTAATAGAATGCACTATGAGATAACAGCCTTTTCCTTCTGTTTTTATTGATTCACTTAATTTGTAGAAAGTAGTAACTTGAGAAAGTAATTCACATTGAGACTCTCAGTTAGTAAGGTTCCGCTACAGGATTCTCTGAACAAATAGTGTGCAAACTGAATTGTTGACGTATATCACTGAATTATAGCCATTTCAGATAAAGCATCTGGTATGAATATTCTGCTACTGCTTGGGATCTAAAATGAAAAAGGTGAATTCTATTTACATTGCAAAGACAATTTAACTGTCCAGGTCTAGCATCCCTATTCTTTTGAGACTGTTATACAATATTATACTACTTCACTACTGACCAAAGTAGGTCAAACTTTGTGATAAGAACACAAACAGAAAGTTACCATTGAGCCTTGTTCTAAAGCTACCCTATCTATTGTCCTTTCATTTCCCACAAACACATCTGTTACTTAAGATGCTTGGATGTCTGGATCTTTTTCTTGTCCTTTTAAAATTTTTTTTATTTTTATTTTTTAAGTAGACTGACAGCAATTACCTAAACAGTGATTAATCCCAAGAGACAAGTTTGGAGACAGTTGTTAATTCACATAGTACTTCAAGACTCAAACATTGTATCAACCTATTTCCCCACAATATTTTCAATGCATTTTTATTTTGATTGTACTCCATTGCTTACCTAAATTTTTCAGTAAGGACAGGGGAAGAATGAGGATGACAGACACCAGCAGCACTAAATAGTCGCCGTTAAGATACCATTCTCTGAAGAAAAAAGTTAATATTTGTAAGTAATCAAAGTATTTAAAAATTATGACATTTGCAGTTTAGCCTTCACTCTTATCTTCTCCTACAACATATGGCTTCTTCAAAAAGTGTAGTACCTGATGTCACAAAGGATTAGCAACTCACTATATGGACCTAAAGCCCTACAACACCTTCTTATCTCACCCCAAACCTGCATTGTGCCTTTCCTTTAGTGTCCTTTTCTAAAATTAATATGCATCTGGAAGTCAGAAGACAGGAAAGTAAATGACTGGTCGGAAAAGACGTCAACTGGGATCAATCATGGAAAAAATAGTAATTTGCTTAAATGCTGGTTCCCAACTCTCCAGATGTATTAGAATACTGCAGGGCCCCAGCAGGGTGGTGATCCACTTTTAATGGAAATAAAATTCTGTTGGGTGCCCTGCGGGAGTTAAAGAAAAACAGGTGAGGGCTGGAGTTAAGGCAGTAGCTCAAGCCCACTGGCTGAGAAAACTCCAACAAGCACTGGGAGTCTCTTGGAGGCACGTTTAGTCCCTTTCAGTAGGGAATCTATGACAAGAACCTTAGAATTTTTTTTCCTTCAGATCATTTTTTCCATTTCTTCCATAAGAAGCAGCAGCTATTTTTTGACAAAACATTTGGAGTGTTAGAAGATTAACATCTTCCTTTGAAACACAGAAAAACGAAGTTAGCTCTGTGTAAACAGAATATAATTTCACTGAACTAATAGAAAAACTGACCTTGAGTATTTAATCGTGGCAGGGTAACTGCTTTCTTCATCTGTCCTACAGGATCATCCTATATGCTTTAAGCAATTAAAGTAACACTGAGCATTTATTCACAAATATTAATACTTCATATCCCATTATGGTATCATCTAACAGTATTTATTTTAAAATGGACTGTATACTATTTAGGTAAACAAATTAAAACTAATGACCTAATTGGAAATTTGTACACTCACACTCAATTGCTGAATTGCAAGCCTAAATATGGTAGTGGAAATATGAAATAACTTTAACAGACTTGCTCTGGATTTATGTAGTAAATGCAAAAACAATTTGTTCATCTCTTTCCCCAGTTTTATCTGGGATAACTAAATGTAAAAAAACATATTTCAAAAAGTTCAGATGTGTACGACATTAACGTCATGTACCTTTTGTTGTCTTTTTTTTTTTTTTTTGAATGTAGTAGTCTTGTGGTATATTTAAAAGAAATCACAGCACAGGGATTCTTTGCATTTGATACAGTTATAAGAATGCATACCATTATTGTGTATGCCCCACGTGGAGGCCATCAGGACTTTCACACCAAGGACTTGAAAGTTTTTCTGTGCTGAAGAGTAAAGAATGGGATTGCACAGCTTTAAAATACAGCCGAGTATTTTAAAAATTGCTAAATGAATTTTAATAATGGAGCTAGTATTTGTAATATTGTCGCAGAATTTCAGAATATCTCCTACAGTAAGCATTATTTTGGGACATTTAAACAGGTAAGTGCTTACATTTTAGACACCAGGCTGCCAGAGTGGAATCCATGCCAATGGTAGCCACCCAGACTCCCCTAAGCAATGCATGGAGAGAGTCAGTTAAATGGGGTCCACAATTGCCGGAGCACTGAGAAAAGATTTACTTTAAATCAGTGTAGAGCTACCTAGTACCAGCCAACAAGAAAACATTTAAGATACAAATCTCAATTTCTTAATTTTGTCTGCTAGTTTTGCAGAGCAGCAGCTGAATCCAGTGAGATTCACAGCCTTTAACTTTCCCTCTTGAACTGCAGTCGATTTTGAATTCTTTTCTGAAGACGGGACAGTTAAAAATACTTGCCTCCAAGCCCCCTCGTAAGTCCCTGGAGCAGCCAGTACTTTCTTAAGAAGTAGAAAACAGGGACTTGAATTCAGCCAAAGGAGGGAAATGAACCTTCCCAGCAAAGGATTTGTAAACATTACACTAGTAAGTAAATGGGGTGGGTACATTCTTTGAGTACATTAAAAAAAAAAAAAAGAGAGAAGAAAAAAAAAAAAAAAGATGGCTAGCACTGTTGTCATGACAATATCTATCAGCAAGCTGTATGAACACCACCACATGGCTTGAACCCCTTGGGGAACACAGGCAGAAAAATGCCTACCTTCTGAACTCAGGCTTAGGTGCAAGTTGGAGTCTTGAGCTGCTCAGCCCTCTCAAGACTGGGACACTTCAGGACAAGGCACAGAAGTACAACTCTGAAGAGTGAGATTTATAGCACTTAACTCTATCCATCTGAAGTCAGGCATCTTGTTTAGATAGCTGTTTTTACACACCCTCTCAATACAGAGTGATATGATAAATTGTTCTTTGGAGATGCCCAAAACAGGTGTCTAAGCCAGGTGCACTGAACTGACCACTACAGGGGACCACCTTTCTCCACTGATTTATACAAAGACCAAAGTAATGATAAGCTCAAAATCTAACTTTCAGACGGTATGGTTAGATGAAATGAACCCTACCCAAGGCACCCACTTTCAAAGCCAAGCAGGAAAGCCACTATGGAGTCAAGATGTCTCCAGGGCTAAATGGCAATGTGCCCACCATTTTAGTCTTGGGCATATAAACTCTGTCTTATCTCAATGTTTAGTCCCCATGTCTTTTTGAGAACCGTTCCTTAAGACATTCATTACATAACTGCACCTTAGTCTTATATTTAATTACTTCCCACAATATTAACACTAAAAAACCAAAATATTTAGTCCAAACCAGTTGGAATGCAGTAAGAAAAAAAAGAAAAAACAAAAACCAAAACCAAACCAACCATAACCACATTTACCTTTCCTTATCAAGAGTATGTACTGACTGGTACATACATTAACACTTACCTGATGTTCTTTAGAGAACTGCTTTCTGTAATATGATGCGATACCTGTATTTTTCTACCCTTTTTCCAGGACAGGCTGGATCTAAATGAAGTGGAGCACTCAGGGGAAGGGCAAACTTACTGTATCTCTGTCTGAGTAAGAAGCTACCCTATGGTGTACCGAACGTGGTCTTCATATAAAAATATATACAGTCTCCGTATTTGTTTCTCCTAATAGTTTCTCTGATGAGGAGTTCTAACACCTACCCTGTGGTCTCTTCGATGTTCATAAATGTCTTGATGACCAATGGTAACTCATATTTCACTATGAAGAGGTAGCTTGACATAGCTGTAGGTGAATAACATCATAGATCATTACAAATATAGAATATGCCACAAGATGCAAGAATCACATAACATGTTTCATAACTTCACTTGAACACAAGCAGTTAATGAACACATGTTGTGTGAAAAAAAAAAAGTCTCCAAGAATAAGTAGGGAACAATTACTATTGACAGCGCAGACATTTTAAGATCTTGTCCTCACCTCCAATGTTCTGCATTGTAATTGATCCAGACGCAGCAAGTTTTCCAGCCATACCAAATGCCTTCATTCCTAACTGTTCATACAATAAAGATCCTAAAAAAACCCAAAAGAATCCATTGGAAGGGTGTGTTTCACAAAGATACCATATGAAACAAATACCATATATTTGTAAAATAGTAATTTGCCATACCTCCTTCATTGGCAGTCTTCAAAAGCAGATGCACTGAATACAAAGAAAATATTGAGACAAACAGCAGGAGTATCCTGGGGGGGGAAAACATGCAAATTTTTAATAGCCATAAATGACTTATTGTAACCTTATTAAACAAAGGCGGCTCAAACGTAAAAATTAATCATATTAAAATATTATCTGGGAAAAACCTGTAGATTCTAAGGCCAGCTAAAAGCATTCTGAAAACCCAATTAATGCCTAGTTTAGAAAGGATTTTATACTAAAATGCATTTCAGAGGCACAGAGAGACATTCTAGTGTAGGATTAAACAACACTTCTATTCACTGGAAAGTGGCGTAAGCACTGACAAGTGTCAGTCCATTATAACTGGCTACATTTGATATGAATAGCTCAACAAAGTATCAATAGGAATGGTTTTGTATCCTTGCAAGAAACTATTTCTCCTGCCTTCCTATCCTTGTTCAACAGTGTGTCATGCATCTATTGAACATCCAGTTGTGACTAACTGTAGCTAAAGTGAAGATTATCTCTTGGTCTTAAACAAATCAGCTTTTCAGCTTAAACCTGTGTCATGTCTTTTTTTATGTGAAGATGAAACTGCAAAAGCCTTAAAAAATTGACTGAATGAACAGACGTATCGAGAGCTGTGTCTTCAAACAGAAATATGTATTTATTGTCATTAAAAAAAAAAAAGATGACAACTTTCTTTGTTCAAAAGTTACTCTTCATGTGTGCTTACATGGGAATTACTAGTGGCTTGTTTATCTTCCCCACAGGTTTTACACGCAAGATATATGTTATTTCCAGAAGCACATTTGCAACATCTAAAATTCGGATCTCTCAACTGCAATTCTCTCCCACAGCAAATGCACTTCCTGGAGTGGCACGCTAGGGGGGACTTCCCAGACTGCTGAAGAACACAGTGGAAAATTACAGTACATTAAAAAAAAAAAAAGCCCTGTCCTTTCTTATACCCATACAAGCATTCTGCTTTACAGGAAAGCTAAGAATCAGCACATCTGCTCAAAAATGGCAAGCTCCATTTAGAGTTCCCAGAGCACTCTTTACAATTCCTTTTGTGCCATTTTTAATGTTGGCAAAATTGGAAAACACAGCACAAAGAACTGGAAACAAGAACATCTGAGAAAAGCTTCGCAGATCCATACAAGGAATGCAGGAAACGTGTTACGGTGCCAATTCGACACCAACACATGCACACAAGCAGACCTCTTATTTCTGACAGGTAGAGAGGAATTAACCAGGATTTAATTTAGCCATCAACTTAGAAACAGCACAGCGAGACGTGCAAGGGTTACATTTCATTAAGACAGCACAGATCCTGGACCCCTCAGTCCTAACCTTGAATGGCTGCTTACAGTGTTGACAAGATCAGTCAGCAAACTCATCTCGAAGCTCAGTTTCTGGCTTCCAGACCGTATCATTCATTTATTTAGTGCTGACACAAGTGACAAGTCACAGCACTGACACAAGTGACTCCACACAGTCTTCGAAGAATTTAGTGCCTTAATCGACTGCATCTGGAACCTAGTTATTAAAGCATGTCTGTAATGCCCTCAGTGTCATCATAAATCCTCAGTATCATCAGCAATTGACTGCTTTCCTGCCTTGGAACTATACAAACTACACTAAGTTTCGAAAGGTAGCAAGCTAGTTTATCTTTGGATCAGTATGAAGGCAAATAGATCTGAATGCAGTATCTGGAAATGAAAGGTGACTAAACGGTCTCAGCACCCAACTGTTAAATTGACAGTTTTGAACATTTTTTTCTTCAGAAAAAAAGGACCCCCATTATATGCAAATCTCTTCAAATATATAACCTTAAATTCTTTTTTTCCCCTCTCCTCAGAGACGTTCCAATGTGCATGACGCTGATTATCTTATGGGTGCTGCAGAACATCTTTAGAGCATGAGTGGTGTGTAGAGAGAGAGGAAGCATCTCTCTCTCTTCCGAATTCATGCTGCTAAGTTGTTCATTCAGTTTAGCATCATCTAAGTAAGTGGAAGTCTTAACAAATCACCATATATTTAAAATAAAATGCTTTAGATCAAATCTTTACACATTGGTAATTTCCTCAGGAAACGGACAGCACCTTGATATACTGTCAAGTGTCTGGAAGTAAATCTGACCTACAACCTTCTGGCAATCTGGCAACAGAGCAAGGCAAATTTCAAACTAAACGTTACTCTCCACTTGCTCTTGAACATTCAGCATGTTTATCCATTTCCAGGATAAAAATGCAAAGTTCCTTTAAACACATCCGTGGCTTCCCATTGGCACTCAGTCACTGATACTACATGTTGTGTGAGCTGAACTGCCTCCAATATATGAAAAATGTACTTTCCCAAGACACTTAGGAGCACCGTACACAATTGTTTCCTCATGCCATTTCCAATTACATTACTGGAGTCTTGTCTTATACCTGAAAGATTTTGCCAATATGGACATACCAATGAAGATATGCCGGTTATTCCACATCCCTCCCTTGCAGGGAGACACCGATTTTTGTAGGTGTAGCTGAAACTGGCTCCCTGAATTGAGTAAAAGCATAGCAGTAAAAATGATTTCTTTCTTGGTGTAAGTACATCGCACCTCTATAGGCACAACTATGTCAGCTGAGGAAAAGGAGACTGCGTCCCTGATCGTTAGGACTGGGCCACAGAAATTTTTAAGAGTAGACATGACCAGACTTGCAAGAGACAAATAAACCAATTCCCTTCTGCCTATGTTTTTCTTCTAACTCTCTAGAGCCTGATCCCGTAACTTTTTGCGCAATTAGGACTTCCACTAATTGAAAAGTTTCTCTTGTCACTCTGAAGGAAAAAGCTAATACAGACTTCAGTCTGTTCAGTAGCACCTCTCTCTTTCCCTTGGAAAATGGGAAGTCTATCAGTTATTCATGGAGAAACTGCAGCTAAGTAGAGGAAAATTCACCGTAAAATGTTTTGTGTGTTGCAGCACTTGCAATGAATCTGTTTAATGATTGCAAGTCCTTCTGACTGTATCACAACCTCTTAATTCAAAACAAGCCATGAATCCCAAAATGCAATTCTGCACCTACGGCAATGACTACGTACTTTGTAAAGGTCATATTCTGACATCAAGTATTTTTCCATTATTAATTACAGAGCAGAAAGGTTGTTTTTTGATGAACCAAAAGATACTTACACAAAAAGAGCAATTCCAGTGTTAGCCATGGCATAAGAAAGACCAAGGATGCCACTACCCACAATAGCATTGCTCAGATTAAATACTGACATTCCAAAGGAAGTAGTACCCGGATGCTGAGAAAAGGGAGATAGGTAATAATTAATAGAAAGTTATTACTTATTTCAGAATTAAAGCAAACATAAATTTGGCATTTTTTTTGGTTTTTGAAAGGTCATTGCTATGTACTTACATACTGAGTCTCATATTTCTTCTTTCCAAGATTGGAGTCGAGCAAGAAATTTTGGTTTTCTGGATCGATATCCGCATAGTGGCTGGAAAAAAAAAAAAAAATCGCATCATCAGTGACTATCGCGGGCGGCTCGCCTATTCGCCTCCCAACCCGCTTCGAGGGGAAGCGAACGAGAAAAACCACCCGAGTGCCCCCCAAAAGAAGAACGCCGCGCCCCCGCCACCCTCCCCAGCGCACACAGCTGACGCCCGCAGTCACCTCCGCGCTTCTCCTTGACGCCTGTCAACACCGGACCCGAGGCGGCGGCGTTTTCGACACCCCCCTCCCCAACTCTCTGCGCCTCACCTCTTCATGGCAGCCGGCTTGGTGGGGTAGGGGTAGCTGAAGTCGTTGCTGTTGGAGCTGTAGCTGCTGCTGTCCTCGTCGGGGGAGATGTTGAACTTGCCCATCTCGGCGCTGCTCATGGTGTCGACGAGGAGGAGGAGGAGGAGGAAGCCGGGGGCTCGGCGGACCCGCTCTTTTGTCCTTGGCGGCGGGGCTGGCCGCGCCTGCGGAGGTGGGAGGCGACGTCAGTTGCCGCAGCGGGCGCCGCGGCCCGTCACGTGGCCCACCCGCCCGCGGGGCTCGGCGGCCCCCGCCCGAGTGGAAAAGTACCAGGCGCGGCGGGGCGGGGGGCGCGCGGGCAGACAAAGGTGACAGACCCCGCGGCGGGGGGGGGGGGGGCGGGCGACGGTACCGGCGGCGGCGGCCACCGGGCTGAGGTAACGGCACCGCCCCCCCCCCCCCCCCCCGATAGCGGAGACTGATGCAACACCGATGGGCGATTGTCACATTGGCCACCTCTCTGTTTACCTTGCCCCCCCCCCCCCTTCCCCCAATCCCGCCGGTGACATCCCGGCGGCGTTTCCAATGGGAAAATGGAAATCGGTCGCGGGACCGCACCGCACCCGCTTGGGTTTTGGGTTTTTTTTTTTTTCCACCTTTTTGGGATGCTGCCGGCAAACCGAGGTGGCGGCGGTGGTGGTGGTGGGAGGGGGGCCGCCGCCAGACAAAGGCGCGGAGGAGCGGAGCCCCGCTGCTGCGCCCCAAAACTCGCCCCGTGGCCGCCGGCGGCCGCGTGAAGAGCCGCGCCGTACCTTCTCCGCGGGAGCCTGGACGCGAGGTGTCCTCCCGAAGCCTCGGAACGGGGAGACGCTCCTCTCCGCTGCTGCTTCTCGCAAGGGGAATAAAACCCTGAGCTACAAAACGCCGGGGAAAACAACCACCCTGAATAAATAAAGGTAGGGAAAAAAAAAACAAAAAAACACCCCAAAACACAAAAACAAACAAACAAACAAAAATCACTGAAGAAAAGCCAGCGGTGTAAAAGGGGAAGAAAATATCGCCTCGGCGCTGGTCGCTCCCGCTCTGACGGCCCCCTCGGGGCGCCGCCGCTCTTCAGGCAGGAATGCGGGCGCGTCATCGCGGAGGGGCGCGGCGCTCGCCCGCCGCCGCGCCGCCCCCCGCCCTGCCCGGCTGACCCCCTGCCGCCGCCGGGGCGGGAGGAGCCGGGGGGGTGTGTGTGTGTGTGGAGTGTGGGGGGGGGTGTCAGTCGGGGTTTCGCTGCCGGGGCTTGTCAGGAGCGCTCCCTGAAGGTGCCAGCATCCGCAGCCCGGACCGCAGCAGCGGGTAACAACCCCAGCGAGGTTTCCAGTTCCCGCCTCGTTTGCCAGCCTGCGGCGCGGTGCCGGGGCTCCCGCTCCGGCGTTTCCCGGTAGCTGGGTGAACGACGGGGTGTTTGTGTGGTGTTGGCGTGAGGTGCCGGCGACCCACAGCTCCGCGCTGGAGTCGTTTGGTGTTTTTAGTACGGGAGCGGAGCCGCGGTAACACGTGCAAGACCCGGGGGGGCAGACGAAAAGGATCCCTGAGCCTTCCCTGAGGGGAAGCGATGCGGAATGACGGCCTCCCCCTAGTGATGCGACGCAGGATAAACCCCACTTCAGGGAAAAGAGGGAGCGGGGGGGTGTGGTGGTGTGTGGGGAATTAACAACCTGCTTCCTTTTCCTCAGAATCTTAATTTTTGAGGGCTTTGGTGCTCGATCCCCTGTGGAAGGGGGCAGCGGGGCTTTGGGGTTCGCCCCAAGCCCCTCACACACACGCAGCGAGTTGGCGGCTCAGCGAGGCACCGTTCGCCCGCTGTTTCTTGAGGGAGGGTGGGTGGGTGATCGGTCGAAGCTCGACCCCGGCCGCGCTTCTCCCCGCGGCAGCAGCCTCGAGTATGGCGGAGGTGAGACGGCAGCGACTCGGCACCCTTCGAGGGGCAGCGAAGCCCCTCACCCGCCACCGGACCCCGGCTTAAGCGGGGCGGGGGACGACACACAGCGAGCTTCCCCTGAGGCGAAGACGGCGCGGGCAGGCGGCGGCAGCCCTAACGGTTAACGCCGCAGAACGTTCTCGAAGGCGCCGCCGCCATTGCGGGGTTGGGGAAAAGGAGGGGGGAGCGAGTGGGGGAGGGGGAAAGGGAGAAGGGGCGGAGCCCGGCGAGGGCACGCGCAGGAGGTGCGGAGCCGAAAATTTTCCATCACTGCAGTTCTCCCCCCGCCCCCAACCGCCGCGGTGACGTCACGCCCTCCCCCCCCCCCGCTCCTTCTTCCCGCCTAGTTCTCCGCAGCCCGGGCCGGCGTGTGAGGCGGCGGGACGCGCTGCGGCGCCTTAAGGCGCCGCAGCGCGTCCCGCCGCCTCACACGCCGGCCCGGGCTGTGGAGAGCGAGCAAGGGGAAGGGGGAGACCGGATCGGTGGTGGCCACGGCCTCGCACCTGCTTCCACGGCGGGTCGGTGCCGCGGGGTGCGTGGCCCTGACCGGTCCGTGGTCGGTGAGGTGGCTGAGGTGTTTTCCCGCCTCTGTGAGGGGCCGGGATACCGGGGCTAGCTTGTGTGTGTGTGGGGAAACAGGTCATCCACCTTTTTGGTTAGGAACAGCGAACGCGTTTTTCAGTCAGTCCCGTTCTTCGGGGGTTAGGAGTTATGTGAAATCACCGTTTGCGCCAGAGAGGTCAAGGTGACCTGTTTTATTGTGGGGTTTGCGAGTGTGGCAACGAGCGTGACGTAGCCCTAACGTTTTTAGGAGCGTGGCTGTTGGGAGGCACTGGTGGCAGCGTCCTTTTCAAGGCCAGCACACGCAGATTGGGTGTGCCAAAAGCACCCTACAAGTGCTCGAATTTCTATTTCTTTTTTTTACTAGAACTGCCCTCATTCTATGTGGAAAAAGATGATGGGGCTTCGTTGCTCGTTTACGAGAAGAAAAATCGGTAAAATACATCCAGGAACAGAAATTGCTATTTATCTAATGGCCCCATTATTGGAAGGTTCACTGTGCAACAGGCGAGTGCAGTCTGCGCTGCTCCAGAATACTGAGTCTTTAAAATCTTTCCCCATGCAGCCTGTTTGATGGTTCAAATGGTCTGCTTTTTCAAGTGGTTTTAAGTAATGCCTTGCTGATTGAATTATAATTTTCCTGACTTTGTAATTGCCAAGAATGTCCTTGGCAAAACATACATACAACGTGTTTCATCCAAGTTTGAAACGTATTTTGTAATCAGAATAATAAAAGTTAATATTCATCAGTTCCTCCCACCATAGTTTCAACGATTCGTTTGTTTTCATTATCTTGCTTTTCTTTCTCCCTCTTTTTTAGTGTTATGTTCTTTTTTCCTTCCCTTTCTTTTCATCTTCCTTATCCCTCAGTCACCCTCATCTTTGTACCTTCCATTTATTTCCTTTTATTTTGTTCTTTCGTGTGTGTCTACTCGTTGCAAGCTTCCTTACAAACTTTGAGCCTTTAGGATAGTTAAGAATGAACTTTTTTTTTCTTTTTTTTTTTTTTTTTATCTGGGGATTCTGTTTCTACTTTATGTATTCATAAGATAACCCAGCACAATTCTGGAGACTAAAGACTGCTAAAGGTTTTTTTTAAATATTGAAAAGCAGGTTTCTGTATTTAATGTGGAACTGTGGGTGACAGGTCTTGTTCTTAGTCAGGTTTCCCTTGCTGAAAGACCTTAAAATCATTTAGAGGGTGATGCTTTACACTTCCAAAACAAAGTAAAACCAGACAAACAAAAATAAGATCTGTTGTAAGGATGCTGTGAAAGAAACTGTAAGTTAGTCATTAGTTAGGAGTTGTAAAAGTTGGGTTGTCATCAGTTATACAGGTAGAAATGAACCGGAGTTTTCCATTTCTTATGCAGGAAGGTAACGGTTTTTTTGTAGCTGAAGAGCTATCTGCTATGCCCTTCTAAATGTCAGTCTGCAGCTGAGACTACGCTGTAGATTCACCCCTCACTGTAGCACGGCTTACCAGTTCTCAACCTGCGAACGGTTTCTTTTAAAGTGGGATTAGTTGGTTTTATGTTTAGAAAAAGAAGAAGTAGCTGGCAAGTGCCTATGTTTTTTTCTTGGCTCGTGTTTTAGCAAATAAAAGGCCTTTATAATATGGGATGTTCTTGTTTCATGCTATTTCTTCCTACACATATAAACAAACCTTGTGGAATACTGTAAAACTATCTGTAGCACATGCCCAGTATGTTTATGGTATGCATCGAAAAGCTATGTGTACAGTAATACTGTAGAAGTCAAGTCCATCCACATGGTTTTCAGATGATACTTCCTAAATTGCCCAAAGGATATCTAATGAAATATGTAATATGTTATGTCAAAGCAATCTGTACTAATAGCTACATAATGTTCATTTTGCCTGTGCCTAGTATGAATAATATAAAAATCCCCAAAGAGTGAGGATCTGCATCGGGTGAAACCCTCGGTACTGCCGAGAGCCTGGGGATAGATGGTAATGCAGAGTAGTGACAGAGACCCGAGAGCTACGTTGCGTCCCGAGTGAAGCATCTGCATGGCGATCCGTCTCCTCTACATGACCGACGCGGTCTGTCACGGGGAAGAGCTGGAACTGTGGGTGAGTGGGAAAAACAAGGATTCATGGTTTTGCTGCGTGGACTCAGTGGTCCACGAAGATGCAGGCGGGGCTGAGGGTTCCACCGTCCTTCCCACCAGTTTGGTTCATTATTCTTACCTCACATGGACTGCCTGTGGCGTGCAATTAATGAAATTATAGGTTCTGATTATATGCTTTCTCAAACAAAACTTCCACTGAAGCCAAGAGGTATTACGAGTGCGTAAGGAATGCAGGATTGCATATCCTGCCTCTTGGGCTTTGTGATGGTGAGTTGGAGTTACATATTAAACTCGGTTTAAGCCTTAATTTTTTCCCTCTGTGTTTATCCTAGTCTAGTTTCAGTTTTGCAATATGAAAACAACAAAATCACTATGTTAAGAACATAAGCAGCAGCATTCTTTTAAAAAATAGTACATTTACTATAATTATAACTTGGATTTAAGCCAAAAATAAAGAGGGATTCTGAGTCTGAGTCTTAAAGCCATCTGATTATGCTGTTATACTGCAATAAACTCCAAACAGTGGGTGCTGCATGAGATACATAGTACTAGTCATCCACAAGAAATTGTCAGCCTTAAATGGACATTGCCAGCTGCTATAAAAATAATTTTTACTTTATATTTTTAACTCTGTAACATTTTGAGGGGTTTTAAAAATAGCATTTCTCCATTAATCTTGATTCATCTTTTCCACTCAGCAAACACTGATTTTTTTTTTTAAATTTCCTATGTGAAATTAACATAAGTTTTTAAGTATCTTTTTTTTTTTTTTTTTGGTGTAGTACAAATCTGGAAAAGCTTTGAGAATGGTATTTGTTAATTAACTGAAACTCTGTCATTTTCTATAAGCCATCCCACATATTTTTGTTTAGATCCTTACGGGAATAAGAGCTACTATTTTTATCTCTTTACCATTTGCTGGTGGCAGAGTACAATTTAAGCTATACATTTGGATTCCCAGAGATGTTATTGCCATAATTACAGCAGTCTGTACATCAGCATCACTTATTATGTCAGCAGATCTTTGAGGATATTGTTCGTCAACTAAATAATGCTTCACATCTTGGAAAAGTCACTTGCATTTTTGTGGCTCTCTTAAAAATAGTGTAAGTTTAAGAAATTAGACAGAGTTCTCCAAGCAAGGCTCTGTGCAAGAGCAGTATTCAGAAGGGAAGAAAACTGGAATAATTGCTTTGTTACCAAGACGTTTCTGTGCTTTACCAGTCAGAGTAAGCGTGGATGCACTGGTGGGGCAAAAAAGGGCAAACTAGGGCAGGAGATCAGCAAGCACTATACTTTGATGAAAAACAAAGCCTCAGTGAACCAGCAAGGTCAGCTCCTCACGTTGTATTTCTTGCCAAAAAATACAGTGAAAACAGGTAGCAATAAAAACCTTTTATAATTGGTTCTCCATTCTGTAAGCGTGTGTGTGTAAATATGTATGCATTATCCTGTTTTTTGGTAAAATTGCTGGTATTCCTAAATACTTTGAGGACTAGATGACTTGAGGACTGGATCCTTGGATACTTTATGGACGACAACCATTATCTACTGACCTTAAAATTCCGCTTTTCATCTCTAGTACATAAAGCACAAGAATGGCTGTTTACAGGATCACAAAAGGTCCCTAAAGCCTGACACTTTGTCTCTGACAGTGGCCAGCAGAGGATTCCTCTGTGACAAAGGGTGGGAAAGAGCGTAGGACCATGCAGTTGGTATGTTCTAGCAGTCTGATATTTAGATTTACTGAGCCAAAGGTTGTATCCACATGTTTGTATTTAATAGTTTCTGGTACTCATCTGCATGAAATTGTTGAATCCCTTTTGAACCTGTGTTTAATTTGTTATTTATCATGAGCGGTGGGAAAGCTGATGTAGGCATTTACAAAAACTTCTTCCATTTGTTAATATATTTCCCCAGACTTCTTCCTGATCAGTTCATTTGAGGTCCCCATGTTCTGCGTAGTAAGAATTAGGGTTTATGTACCTTTATTATACTTTGCATGGTTGTCTTCCTTGAAGCCGAGGAGTCCTAGTCAATCTGATAGGCAGAAACTGTTCAGTTCCTCTGGATTCTGGTACTAGGGGAAAATGAAGATTGTTCAAGATGTCATAGGTGTCTTCTCATTTGTTAGAGAATAAAATGGAGACCTGGAGTCTCCTATAAAGTGGCAGTGAGCAGATTTTACCCTGATGTTTTTCACCGTTGCTCTGTGTTCAGGCTGGTGTATGTGCATCTGCATGTTCTGAGGAAGGACCTTTCCCCCAGCTTTTTAGATTGAGTGTTTGCTGTAGGTCTGCATATTCTAAGTTGGCCGGTGTCCACGTATAGAATACTTGTAGCCATTTATTTTTTATTTCGGACAGATGGTTTTTAGTTGTAAATAATTATGAGCAACATTTTTAAGCTTTTTGCTTGTGGGAAGAAAAATAACTCTCCTACCTGAGTGTGTACGGTTTTTCAGTGAGTGAAATAGACATCTTTAATTTAGTCAGAGAAATCTGCATGGATCAATGTCTGGCAAAAATGAGGAATGGTTAAATAAACCAGTTTACACAGTCTCCCTTATATGCAATGAGAAGATTTGAAATGAATTAGTGAAAAAATTATTACAGAAATTCAGTAGGGTGGGAAGGACATTCTTGTTTATATATGTACCAGCCAATTTCTTTGCCTGTAAAGACATTGTCCCTCCTGTTTTATCTCCTGTGTGCAGAGTACTTTTGCAGAATAAGCAGCTGCTGAGTCACGCTTTCACTGAATGACTGACAACCCTTGTTTCTACTAAGAATTGGTAGACTTTCTCTCCTGTCTATCAGGCGAGCAGTGTTAACGCCCCTTACTTCGGAAATGAAAACATGACACAGCGTTATAGCTGACTTCATTGAAAATGCTATGAGCAGGAGAATGGAAATGTGTTTAGGCAGCCATGTAAAGCAAATCAGAATGTATCCCCATTAAATTATTTACTGGCAGTAATGATTTGTTATTAGAGAAAATAATAATATAATAGTGTTCATTTCAACGTGCTGAACTAGCAGTTTTGCAGTGCAGTTATTCAGAGGGAATTTGCCTGAATATATGAGTAGTAATAGATCTGAGAGAGACATGGTGCTCTCTGCTGGCAATGTTTTCTGAACAAAGAAAAATATGTACATAACTAGAGTGGTTAAGTCTAAACCTAGATAATCTACACTTTATGGTACCAATATATAACCTATATTGAATAGTTTGTGAGGCCAAAATAAATTACAAGAAGCTGTAAACATTGCCTTCCTCTTCATAAATGTAGGAAGGTTTTATTATGGAACCATAAATATGTCCAATACATTTATTTCCCCTTCCTATATGATGTTTTAAATCCTCTTTTCCTTGAATGTGTAAGTACACGTTTGGATTGTGACAAGCAGAATCCAGTTTACCTTTACGGAAATATCTGCAGCTATTACTTACTTTAAAATCCTTTAAGTAGTTAGGTTATGTTGCTGCTAGAAGCATAATTATTCCATAAACAGCACAGTACTTCACGTTTCATTTGCTTTTTTTGTTAAATGTATAGGTATACTCTTTTAACAGAGACAGAAATTTACCTTTGACCATTAAAGATTTTACTGTTGTTTGTCATGTAAACACACATCTTTCTGAGATTTATTCTACTCCTGTGGTATTCCATAAAAAGGTTTGTCAGTGCATTCAGCAGGGAAAGAGCGAGCCCATTTATTTGGTTGTTGCTGTGGAAGTGCTTATTACACCATTCTTCTGATGGCCTCATTTGGATCGAAAAAAGGTTATGGTATGAACTTCAGGACATTTGGATTTTCTTATAGCCCATGAGTACCTCAGTTGCCATAATACCGAGACTTCACTGTGTGGGAAACTTAGACATCTGAATAGAGTCATACTGTCTTCAGGTGCATGATTTTGTGCATGTACTAAAAGCTCTTGCAGGACTGGACGTGATGGATTTCATGTTGCAGTATTTGTGATAGAGTATACTTTATTGAATAATGGCACTGGAATTTGATATGGGATTTTGTCATGCCATACTGAGAAATCTTAAGCTTTCATTGTATGACATGAAAAAGCAACTACAAATTATACAAATTATCTGAAGAATTTTAAAACAGCAGACAGTTCCATAAATAACTAACGTGTATAGAATACATAATGGTGTTTTGTAATTTAACTCTTGATCAGCACACATGTGGAACAATCTACATAACTCACAACTACCTCAAATGAAGAAACGCAGAAAGCCTAGGTCACAAACTCTCCTTTTTATTCCACAAACAGTACACTCGCGTGCACGGGTAAGCACACACAGACATACTTAGGAGCAGGTGATCTTGGCCGCTGTTAATGGACAAGGAAGCTACAGGAAGGAATGGAATCCCTTCATGAGAAATTTGACATAATTTAAAATATGATCTTGTAAGATATTGTTAACTAGATTTAGTAACTGATGTCAAAATCGGTAAGATATTTAAAAAGAGAAACATGGTTTTAATAGGACTTTAGAATTAATCATGGCTAGAGAATGCTATTATTAAACACAATTTGTTCCTTTCTGTTCTGATTGCCAAGTTATTTTTAACATCATGTTAGTTTACAGAACTCCTCAAGGTCATGATCTAATTTGATATAATTTTCTGGTAAACAGTCCGAAATGGAAAAGTCTCACAGAGAAATAAAACTGTTGATATAAAAATATAAACGAAAATTTTGCCACAGGATGAAGGGAATGTAGGTTAATTATTATACTGGTGTACTAGACATGCCCATCATTTATTTTTTTTCCCCCAAACTTTACAAATGTTTTTTATTTTACTATTGTTGGGATTGTATGTAACAGATACTGTTTGTTGTCAGATAGAAACTCAGAGACCTTCACTGTTGCCAAAATGGTCTTAGAAAACACACAAATTTAGAAGTTTTTTTCCTCTTACAGAGGGACACTATCACAGTAGAGAGAGTATCTGACCTAGACGAAATCATACAAACATGTAGAAAATGGAACAAATCTAACACTGTTGCTTTTCCACACCTACCCTTCTAGTTCCCCTAAGTGCAGGCAAGACATCTTTTGTTCCATTGATCTTTGTCTGCTTCGCTTCTTACTGTCTACCTCAGGTCCAGGACCTTTACTCCTCAGATCAGATTGTCAACTTGTAAAACCTTAATGACAGAGAAAAACTGCTCTGCAGTTTTTTATTTTATGCAAAGTTTTGAAATGAACCTATAGCAAGGCTTTATGAGAAAAAAATGAGGCTAGAGGCGGAGGACCACTCATTAGGAGGAGTCACAGAGAGGCAAGAAAGTCACCAAGAGAGCAGATCATCGCTTTGTTCACTAAATTTCCATTGAGGTCTTGTCACGACCTTTTACCGCAGTACTCCCTAGGCTGAGTTCGTGCCTGCACGTGTATAATTTTGTTGCCAGTCACTGGCACAAAATGGTCACACCCCATCTTCCCAAATATTGAAGGACCGCCGAGTGTAAGGCTATCTACGACTAGCACAAAGCCCCTTTGGTAACTCATTCTTCATGTATTCCCGATGTCCCTGAAGGTCTGTGACAACCCAGGACGGGCTGTGCCTCTGTAAACCCTCTTGTCCTGGCAACCCGTTGCTGTTGTAACAAAATCCCCCCGAGCAATGGGAGGAAGCACAGGGTAGGACCTGGGTACTGACCGGCTATGAGCCAGTGCCACAGTCAGGATGTCAGCCCTTTGGTTGAGAATCAGGTCCTGTAAGAAAACTCCCTCTGCAGCTCAGTGAACGCTGAAACCTATGTTGTTTTGTACAGGCTCTATCTGCCCTGACCAGCCTCCCCCCCGGACCCCCACCTGCACCCTGCCCGTTCAAGCTCAGGTCTGGACATCCCGTTCTCGCTTGCGCGGTGTTGTAGGTATAGCTGTGTCCGTCTTGCCGTCCGGGTCGGCGGGCTGCCTCCCTGGCTGGACCTTGGACCTACGTTACAGGCAGCCTTGTCTCCAGCCCTCTTTCCTGGCTGGACCTTGAACTCACACGACAGGCAGCCTTGCCCCTGGCTCTGTCCCGCAGGAACACCTGCCTCCGCTTTCCGGATGGACCGCGGACCCAGTTCAGTACCCACGTCTGGGACCGTTGGTGGACTGTGACCCTACCACCACCCTGGCCCTAACTGGGTGCGGGTCTGCCCTGTTGCTGGGGGTGCTGGTGGTCTCTGCCTGCCTGTCCTGGGGTTCCTGTAAGTTCCTAGCTCGTCCTTCCTTGCGGCAAAATGTATCTGTCTCTTTTCTTGATGCCGCCTAACTTCACCGAACAGGTTGGTACATGCACACCCTCCGATGGACCCAGCTTCTGTATAGACCTTCATAACCTGGAAAGATGGTACAGCTTCATGCTACCTACCTGTATCTTTCTCAACGACTTTCAGTATATGCAGCAGAAATAAATGTTTTTCCAAAATGTTACAGCACTTCAAGACACCTTTTACTACTGTAGAGATTGTGTATTTACATAATATTATGTTGCTTGTAGTCGAAGATCTTCAGTAGGGATTTGGCCCCAAATCCTGCAGTTATTAAAAGGAAGGTGTTGCAGTCTCTCTGCGTAGAGTCACAACAAGCTTTCGTGGGTAAACAGAATACTTTCTTACGGAGTGCTTCACTTTTAAAAGAAAATTTAGTTCAAGTCCGAAGCTCCAGCTGCTTATAAATCACAATGAAGACAGATTATGATGATCTATTTTTGAATGCCTACCTCAGTTAATAGGTTTCTATGTAAGCATCTAAACCCAGCATTCAGGGAATAGCCTTTGCATTTTAAAGTATAGCTGTCCTTCCTTCCTAACCAATATAAATCCACAAGCTAAAAGTACTGAAGAACAGTTAGGTCTTACACTAGTTTATAGAGTGCAAAACATGCCAGTATGTTTATTGTAACATCTTCTCTCAAGGTTTTATATTCCTTATTATTGAATGAATTAAACAAGGAGAATTTTACTTCTATAAATCAACAGGACTATGCAAATAGTTGTATTTTTTAACACATAGGATTGTAGAACTTTACAATATTGTCTTATCAGGTTCCATGCTGCTGTACACACAAGTACATGCATGCACACTACCGTATATAGATGATCATTGCTGTATAGGACCACATAATGATTTTAAAAAATATTCCAGCGGTAGAAGTTACAAATATTCTTGTTGTTATGTGCCCGTAAAAGGTATGCAGCTGCAATAACCAATCGGTGATTCTTTTAAACATTATCGGAACTTGTGTGACTAATTCAGCCTTTTATCTATCTGTGGATAATCATGTAGAAGCTAGGCACGCAGGAATGCCAAACAGATAATATAATTGGTAGTGTAAATCTGAGTGGGTAGGCAGTTGGATTTTCTTCAGTCAGTTCTTCCTAGCCGCTGCCTTTGAAGCTGTAATCCTTCTGAGCCAAGCATGGTCTCAGGTTCCAAACACACATTAATGCCACGGTAAGAAACTTGCTGCAGAACGGTTGTGCTGCATTGGGGTGTCACTGCTGCCACAGCCAAACCAGCTGTCAAGTTTCCTCATCTGTTTCAGTGCAAAGTCAATAGCTTTCCAGGATAATTTTAAACAACCCAAGCTATTTTGCATGAAATGCGTAAAGAAAGCTCACATGTCTTTCATCAGCTCAGCTCTGGACGTAGTATCTTTCACTGAATTTGTGATCACAAACATCTGGTGACTGGTAACTGTTCTTGCAGCTGGGCTGAGTTGAGATACGTGGTGTGTTCTGGGGTGCAAAGGAAGGGAGGAGGAGAAGAGACACAGGATGGTGTGATCTGCTCTACTTTTGTTAATGGTTTTACTTCACTCGGCGAGGCATGTACATCCTGGAAGTCAGCGGAGTCAGCAGGTCCCTCACAGGCACGCAGACATTAGGGTTGGGACCCAAGTTTGTAGTCTCTCATGCCCAGTGCTGGGTAGAACATTTAAACCTGTTCTTTCTGTTTAAATACTCAAATACAAATATTACCTCCTTTAAAACTAGTGAAGCTGCAAAAGAGTGAAGGCTAATAAACCTCTTAGCTTTCTTCTGATATTTGAACAAGTGCTGCTTATGCTAGATAAGTTAAAGAGGTACAGGAAATATCAAACTTAAAAATGTTTGTTTATACTTCTCATTTTCATTGATTTCTACAACCAGATATCTTTAATACCATGCCTAAATATACAGGCAAAACAATCTCAAAATTTCCTGAGATGAGCTGACACAGAGTTTCATAATGACATGTGTATTCTTTAGTATTTCACCATTCTCCAGGTCTATAAATAAAAAATTATGTGAGTAGTAAGTGATATTCTTGCCTTTCTATTTTTATAAATGTCCCATTTCCAATGGAAATGAAACACAAAATAACTAAACTTTGGTCTTCCTGTGCTGCTTCTGATCTTTATGGTAATATATTATTGAGGAAGATATTCCATATTTTGAATTTCACTTACTGTGAAATTTTAAATTTATTTACATGCCTAAAATTGCACAGAGGCTTGTTCAACCAATTAGTTGTATATTCACTTTTGATTGCTGTATAAGCAAAATCTGAAATTCTAATTGGTAACTCTGGTTTGGTTGTTCGTTCATTCTTCCTACTTTCCTTCTTTCCTTCCTTCCTTCCTTCCTTGCTTCCTTCCTTCCTTTATGTCTTTATGTCATTCTGCCTGTCTCTCAAATGTAATATTCTTCACTGTATGTCTTACAGACTTTTGTTTCAATGCCCAGCGATCTTACTTTGGCACAAAGCTAGCTACACTTGAATGTTTAGCAAAATGATATTGTAAAATATATCCTCTCGCAGCTGTAGAGCATGAAATTACTCTGATGGTATTGTACTCTTGTAGGTGTAAGATAACAATCGCATAAAGGAGGTGCAGGTGTTGACTAACATCAAATACTACCGTACAAGCAGTGCAAGGCAGAGTCTATATTGAGGCAGATTCTCTGCTAATATAATATTATTGCCTGTAGCTGATCAGAGAATTTATTCCAGACTATCTGTGCAATCCTCCCTCTAAGTTTAAAAATCGAGGTTATGCCTTTCTGTGCACATGCACTTGTGAACAAAATCAATGACAAGAGACATGCTCCTTTCCGTACAGGAGAAGTATTTGACACAAAGCATTACCTTCTTTTCTCCTGCCAACTTAGACGATACCAGGAAATATGTTCCCAAGCAAAGGGATAATTCAATTAAAACCCCAGCTAGAATTTATCTAGATTAAAAAAAAAAAAAAAAAAGAGAACACTGAGCCCACCCTGGAGTCCAAAGAGCAGGTTCTGGTTAATTGGAAGCCTAAGGAGCCAGTCTCCTTCCTTTTGTGGGTGGTGGTAAAATGGTTACAATAATTAATCTGTTCTAACTCTGTAGCTAAAATTCTCCTGTAGGAAAAAACATTCCAAAAAAAAAAAAAAAGACTTTGAAGAATAAGGTGAATACTTTATTCTAAAATGTTGTGTCTACACAAGAAATAGTAATTTTGCTAAAGCTTGTTGATTCATTTTGTCATGAAGCAAGTTCTTTTAAAAGTCCTCAGCGTTCATATACAGTCATTGGGCACTAACACAGTCATGAATGTTTTCAGCAATCATGTTTTTGCTGTGTTTTCTTTTTTGGAAAATAATTCTATTCATTCCCAAGAAACCATTTCTCTACTTTCTACCTTTTCTCACAGTTGATGTAGAGATGTTGGTCTTTGACTTTTTCTTAAATTTAGAAGTAGTAATTTTTAGTTGGGGAGTACTAGATTAACTTAAACATACACTGAAAAAGGAGTCTCCAAAGCTGCTGGCATATTTGTATTTCGCTTCTGGAGCGATTCAAAGGTTTTATTGAATGTTGCATTAAAGAAGTCATAGAAAACAGATGAAGAAAGTAGCCCTTGAAAGTCAGCTAGTCCATCCTCTGTTCTCAAGGCATACCTAAGGATGCCTACATCATTCTTGGTAGAGATTTGTCCAATTCTCCCTTGTTGCGATTTAAGTCCACTACCATCTGGTCTCTCTGCAGTAGCCTTTTATAAGTCTGAAGACCATTATCATGTCTCCCCACAGTCTTCTCATTTGTAGATGGTGAAGAGCCTGGTCCTTTCAAGGTTTCCCAGGCTCAGAGGGCTCTACCTGCTTTCCTCTCTACTTTCCCCGTTTGATTCGTGGCATTCCTGGAAATGACGCTTCAGACCAAAGATAGTACTCCATCTGAACAAAGCCTTCCTATTGACGCTTTTCCAGGATGATATTTGCTTTTCTTGCAACCTTGTGGCATTGCTGACGCATGTTCAGTCTGTGATCCACTGTGACCTCTGATCCCATTTGTGGCCCTGCTGCCCGATCATCCCCATCTTATATTTGTTCAGTCGATTATTCCCAAGTGCTGTGCTTTGGATTTGTCCTTAGTGAAACGCGTTCCATTTGTCTACTGACCTCATGCATCTTATTTTGGTAATGCATCCTCTCTATTTCCTCCGTTCATCCTTCTGAATTCAAATCCTGCTGTCTGTATAGGGCTTACAGCTTTTCCAAGGATTGCATCCTTTGCACAGCTGATACGAGTGCTATTGATTTCATTGTACAAATCGTTAATGAAAATACTGAAAAGTGTCAGATCTGGGATAAGTGTTGTACAATGTAATGGGTATGCAATGTCCTTGTCAGTGACTCTTCACTACTGAAGCTAACAGGACAGGCATGGTGCAAAGAGAGAATTATTCTACTGGTATGCCATGACTTGAGAGAGTTGAAGCAAAGTTGCGTCAAACTGTCCAGGCCTGGGAAGCGCTGAGCGTCTTTAGCGCTGATGAGGGTCCTCATGAGGTCTCAAGCTGAAAAGACAATAGCCTGAAGCACCAGTGCCTCTTCAACACAACCAGGGGAGTTATATTTGCTATGGTCCTCTATGGTATTCTTTGGTTTTTGTGGATGTAAATATCAGCCCTACATAATTGTACTAGAACCTTGTTTTAATATTTTCATAATTTAAACTGTGTTGTGAAAAATTAAATTGAATTTAGCCTAGTTTCTCTAAAAAAAGGGCATTCTTAAGTAGGGGGAGAAAGAAAGAGTTAGGAATATGAGCAGGAACTAGAAGTATTGTTGGAAGGGAACAAACATTGAGGAGCTAGAGCTGTTGTAGTGCTCTGACTTAAAAAACGTACATTTTTGTAAGGGTTCTTCAGGAGTACTTGCTTATTTAATGCAAGTAAAGTTACTGAATACCACACCTGCTATGCATTGCATGGTTTCTAAAGTATAGCCCTGCTTTTCCTTTGAAAGGAGTAAGACATGCAAAAATTACATTGAAGAATGGTGTGTCAGACAGGTAATTTTCCCTTAAGACATAAATGATTCAGAGAGGCTGCTTCTTGCTGCTGTGTTACTCAGTGAACAACAATACAGCCTGATATAAAGCAATGTTTTGCTCTATATTGCTTTGTATTGCTCTTGACTGAGTGACACTGCATTGTATCATGATAATAAAAACAGAATTACATCCATAGTACCTCAGATATTAGAATAATTAATAAGTGATTTTTGCCATCAAAAAAGTCCGGTTCTGGCACCACCAAATTTTGAATGAACTGACCTGGATTTAACTCAAGGTTTGCTCAATACGAGATTAGTCTGAGAGAGAGCAAATGTAGTTACCAAATTAATGACATATGACCACAACTGAAACATATTTGGTGGAAAAAGGAACTTGAGAAATCCAAGACAATAAGATAAGGCAGTAGTGTCTCCATGGTTTATTAAAGTTTGGAAACGCGCATCCTAAGAGACTAACTTGCCCCATAATTTTGCAACTCTCATTCAAAGCTGGTATTTTGCGTTTAAAGGAGTATTGTTACTTGAAATGAAAAGCTGAAACTTAAATGGATATTTTCAATTTTTTATACTTTATGATATGTAAACAAAAGCTCAAACTTCATATTTTTTAAATTGGGGGGGATTTATTATTACTTTTTCATCTTTTACCCCTAAATCCAGATACTGTCTGAGCTAGGGCACTCTTGAGTTGTCTTGTCTGCTTGTTCTTGAGTAACAGATGCTGCCGACTGACTGAAAAGCATCAGAGAGTTAGGAGTGACTGAAGGGCTAGGTCTGGCTTTGTTAGTCAGTATGAGACTCGCTTGCGTATGGCGGCTGCCAACGGGGTGAAGGGGCTGACTTACGCAGGCTGTTGTCACCCGCCTGCCACTTTTTTCCAACTGGAAATTTTTGTCCCCCTCCCTACCCCCAGCCTCCAGCAGGATCGAATGTCTGGTTACTCATTAACATTATTCTGTCAGAATGATTTGAGTGAGTTTAAGTACCTCATAGTGAGGGATTTAAGAAAAAACCAAAAAACTGGATCAATTTTGACAGAACTGGGTTAGAGGAGACTGTGCACGCCGTGACGCCAGCAGATGGGAAGGTGCAGCCATCTCGCCCAGGATGGGTGGTGAGGCCTGAATAAGCAGCTTGGGGAAGTCTGCGTGGGTAACCACTGACACTGGATCTGCCACAACCAGAGAAGTTTTTCTGGCTGGGCTTTCTTTAAACCTAGCCTCACCTTCAGTGCATTTTTCAGTGAAGAAAAATGCGTAAGGTGACGGCAGCGGCACTGAGATAGCAACATCACAACATCTGAAGGAACAAGCAATCCCAAGAAAGGGAGGAATTTTTTAGCTGTAGTTTGTAGACTTTGGGGTGAGGGGATGAGTTTGTAACCTCTTTAATACCTGTGAATAACTCGCCTTTGGAAATCACAGCTGCTGCTAAAGACTCGGTGCCTTCTCCCCTTCGCTGAAGGCGTTAGAAACTTGCAGCAGAGTTCTTCACACCTCCCCGTAGCTGCTCCCCAGCCGCAGGAGGGTATTTCTCAGGATGTCAGTCTGTGTTACAAAGATAATGTCAGTTCAAGGAGTCCTGCTCCTCGCACGTGCCTCTTCTGCTGGTCTCTCATTCCTACCCCTACCCCACAATGTATCAGCCTCTCCAGGGTTGCTTGTAACCTAGATCCTTTCAGCAATCCACCTTCTCGCAGAGCCCCACCAGCAGCTCCGTGAGAATTGCTGGGGAGGCAGCAAACTGGTGTGGTGAAAGAGGAGAAGCCCAGGCTTCTTCAACGGGTTTTGCTGCTGAAGCCAGTGACACGTGAAGCAACCACTGAGACAATAATTTCTCAAATTATTCTAGGATAAATATGTTAAAATGTCCTATAAATTATTTGGAAGACTATGCAGATGACTGGGCACAGATAGGCCATTATGTCCAACCTTTTTAGGACAAAGAGTCTGAAAATATGTATATTTATTAGGCTTTTCACCAGGACAAAAGAAGAGCATCCAAATTTTGTCTTTGGCTTTAAGATCCAGAGTACCTTGCAGTACGCTGTATTAAATCTAATTGTTGTAGCCACTTGCATTTGAAATTTTCTACTTAGAAACATAAGGACTAAAGCATTAACTTAACATTTTAGCTTCTGTAAAAAACCTGCTCTTAAAAACCAGCTGTTTTGACCCTAGCCAAGAGTGTGAGAACTATTACGACATTGCTCATTGATGAAAGTCATGTGTCATTTTGGTTAAAGAGTTTTAAAACCTGTATCATCTGGGCAACAGTGAGTTCTTTTGTACTGTTTCTTCCTGTATTTGTGAAGCTTGTGTTGCAACAGAATCCCAGTCATTTGAGAATGGCAACATCTGAGAACACCGATAACATAAGCAACAATCATAGTTCAACTGGCCGAACATTGGTTTACAGTAACCTTTGTAGGGAGATTACTAACAGGCAACAGTCCAAAATACTTCAACGGCCTTAAAAATGTTTCCAGGAAAATGCTACTGATTTTAATAATGGCTATGCAATACATAGTAAACATGAATGCAAGAGGTCAATAGATCAGCAAGGAGTTCTCAGCAGCACAGATTTAACACAGGAAGCAATGGGGAAAGTCTAAGGTTAAACTATTCAGTTAAAGCCAGAAAAGAAACTGGGGAAAGAAAAAGAAAACATGGTGTCATAAACATGATGACATCTCTGTGCTAGGAAGATGACTCACAATACAGTTGTAAAACCTAAGTACAGAAAGTTCTTCTAGATTCCAGAAAGTTAGGCAGAGTTGGTAATTGTGTCATGTTTTCACCACAGATAAATCTATTTCCCCTTTTGATTAAAAGGTCAGGCAGATCAAATGCAATCAGATAAAGCACATGGTAAATCACATATTCAAAGTACTCACTTTAATTAGTTATGAAATATAATAATGTGTCAATGAGTTCTTTTCAGGTTAGGCAGAGGAGGAGTTTTCTTAAAAGTATTTCATCACACAGGAAAAAATGCACAGTTTTAAGTGAAAAGGAAAGCATGTTGTTCTAACTTGCTTACACCTAGAATACATCAGCTAATAAAAACAGCTGAGGAAAGTGTCAGGATCATCTTTGTAGTTTCAAATGAGGAGAAATACAAATGCCGCGGGAAGTTCAGTTCTCTGGCTTTGACTCAGCAAAGCTCTTAAGCACGTTCTTAACTTTAAGCACAAACATTCCCATGGAAATCATCGGTGGTGACTCAACAACTTGCAAGATCAGGTCCTTAAAAATGTTTGTTTTCTTTCATTATTTTGCATATGTGTTGCATGTTCTCCTACAGCAAAGCTGCAAGCTGCTACATGTCCCTTTTAACTGTGGGTACAGAGGAATTTACAATGTAAGCAGCTTCTAATATATTTTGTGAAATCTGTGCCATCACCTCAAGTCTTTTCTGTAGATTCATTGTAGCACAGAAATGCTGCAGAACTAACACATATTCATTCAAGGGGGATGGGAGATACTGCTTCTTTGTCATCAAAAGACATTTATTTGTGGGAGAATTGATGGAGCAAGAGCAACGTATCACAAGGTTTATTACTTTGCATGTGAGGTTGGGTAACTAGTTAATAAAATGGTATTGTTTGCTGACTGGAGTTGTGGCATTTTGTAAAGGAAAGGAACCTCGTATGAAGTAATACAGAAGTATTCTGGCTGTCGTATTTGTAAAGGAAATAATCTGTGTTATTTCTCAATAATAAAGTGTTTTGAGATTATGCAAGTACACCAATGCAAGATGGTCATTAACTACTTAAGAGACAGAGTCTAACAACTCCATGGTGTCTTTTTTTTTAGATCTTCCTGTATTGTTCATACTAGTTTTATCATTTGTTTGCACTTACAGCCTCCTCTGCTTCTAGAGAAAAAGAAAGGACCTTTCAGATGTAGGCAGTTTACTGCCTGCAATATATAAAACTGCAGTTTCCTTACATTTCGGTGCAGGCTCTGTCCTTATTCTGTGTTCAGTTAATACTTTGTGAAGTAGAATAACATCCTCTTCTCCTTCATTGTTTCTGTTGATTCTGTGTCTTGGGATTTTGACAGGAAAAGGGGCTCCGGTTTAAAGCCAGTCAGAGTTAGAAACTAAGGGTTTCAAGAATGCAGACTAAGCAATTACCACAGAAGTGGCCAGAGCAGCTAGTTTGAATGTGCGTCCAAGATTTTCCAAAATTTTCCTTTGAGCAGCGGTTCTGGTTACAGCTAACTCTAATGATCACAGTTAATATTGACCTTCTTCACGAAGTCCCATTTGCAGCATCTAGACAGGCAGAATCATGATTTCTGCCAAGGACTTTCAGGCAACACAGTAATAAGCAAATGCTAATGCTAACGCTGCTGTTGGTCATAGGGAGTTTATCACTGTGCTTTAAAAGACTGTAAGCTGAGAATAGATTGACCTGTGTTGTTGGTCTTTTCCTTAAAAATGCAACAAAAAGATAAATTCAGATCCAAAATCTGCTTACTTGGTTTCTGGCAGTAGCTTGGATGCAATAAATGTTTCTAACTGTATACATGTGTGAAATAAAGTATGCCCAAAATGAAAGCACACCTCCTTTTTACCTGGATATTTAAGCCAGTGCAGAGCGGCCAGCACTGCATCCCTTCTGACCTTCTGCTCATCAGGTAGGCATGAGGGCTCTGTACTGGGTTGCAAGAAAAGGATTTTATTTTACAGACTGAAGAAGCAGTTGCAGTCTTTCAAAATATGGAAATTTGAATTACTGTGGCCTGTGAACTACTCTACATTTTGTGACACAAGAAAGAACCAATAAACTGCATCCTCTGTGCAAACCAGGCTCAGGAACAACAGCATCTGATGGTATGAGAATGCACCTTCTGTTTACCTTTTGCGTAAAAAATGTGACTTGTGAAACCTGTGCCTCTGATAGCACATTATTTACTATTCTTTGGAAGTTACCTTGCTTTATAAACATTCAAGTTTTCTTTCTTCAGCTTGGAAGGTGCTGTTGGACTTTTTGAATTATCTAAGGAAGGAAGCCGGTTAGAAACCAGTGGCTCTTGCTCCATTCTTCCCACAATATTACGATGTTACTCCAGTGTCCCAGGATGAATAATATCAAATAAACCTCCTAGACTTTAAGATGCTTTTGCGGGAGGACGGGTAAGGTTTGAGGTGTGTGCCACTACTGATGATGTGCATGATGATGTGCCACAATAATAGAAACTGGGTTTAGTTTTAAAGTTCCTCCTGGTGCCGGTGGTTGGTGGCCCTGGAGACTGGGCTGTTGCTTTGAAGTAGCTGACTGAATCATTAATTCAACTCTGTCTCTGATAAAGAGAATGTTCAATATTTGTGCTGAGTATTTTACTGATATATACCTGTGTAAATGTTTAGATTTTTTTTTTCTTAAAGAAATCTCCATTAACTGTTTACAGTGATCTCTAATCTGTTAAAAAACTTTCTGATCTCTGGGTCCTTCCCAACTGTTGAATTTTAGTTAAAATTATCTTCTTACTCTGATCAGTTCTGTCATCATTTCATGTATTGACATAATCATAATGAGTCTGTGCAAAAGGGAGCATGAAGACTCCCAAACAAATTCAAAGTTTAATGTGAGTGAATACTTTTTGAAGATTTGGCCTGGTGCAATTCAAAATGCCGTGCTCCTGAATCAGAAGCGATAAACTCACAAGAGAGAGCGCTGGAAATAATCCATGGACATCCTGTTCTTATTAGACGTGGGCTAAAACATTCTGACAGATTTCAAACCTGCTGAACTATTATTCATTAAAAATTTTGATGTTGACTCCAGTGTTACTGGGAGCACATCTTACTTATCCCTTTAAGGGTGACTATGAAAAAGGGAGAAGACAGAAGTATAGATGGTGAAAAACAGGGTGAGAAAAGAAGCAGAGCATGCACTGTGCAAAAGAGACACCCTGGGAAAGCAGCAGAGAAAAGGGAAGGAAAAAAAAAAATCCCAATTTTTGTAAGTATGTCTCTTTAGGACTGAGACTGTGCCAAACCTTGGACTTGGAGGCTGTTCTGTCCTTAATACATTGCACATGATTGTCTGTAGCTAGAAAAACATTTTTTGTGGTTTTAAAAAATTGAATTATCCTTATATGAAATAAAACAAACTGTGAGTTTAAATGACAGAGTAAAAAGAGACTAAATTCATTTTGCAAGCCCTCGGAGAGTTTAAAAATCCCTTAGGTTCACAAAAACTCAAACTCCATAAGGTTCATATATTCCCAGAGTGGGATGTACAATGGAGTTACTTCCATCTACTTTAATTAAGTTTTCATCAGACTCTTTCTATGTAACTAACTGATTCTCCTCTCAAGACATGTTTGTATTAAGGGCAAGATTCAAAATACCCTGCTGACACTTCCTGTGCAATCTAGACAGAAGTTAGGTAAGGAGAGAGGTTAGGTTATAAAACCTGTGTAACTTCCAAATCTACAAAACCATAGGCAGTTGAGTATGATGATGAAGATTTATTTCAGCACCTATGCCTTGTTCCAGATAGGCTCATTCACCTTTTAAGATCTGCATCTTGACCCATTGGAAGTATTTAGTTTGTCTGAACCCCAGAGAGGGTGGCCCTTAGTGTATTCCTTAAAAAAAAAGTATTTCCTATTGGCTGCCTCTAGGTAACTCCCCACTCCACAGGGGTTTTTAGCTTGTTCCTCAGGAACACCATCCCCCACTCTGTATGTTGTCTACGCTGCCAGCTTACCGTCCTAACAGACTAACAGGGTCCATTTTTCAGATGTTGGAGTGCCTTTTAAGCAATGTGAAGCTGGCTTTAAGTGTTAGCTCCAAATAGGAGCAAAGGCTCGCGGCACCCAGAGCTGCAATGCCGATGTATCTTCATGGTAAGTAATACCTACCGAGGGGATGCCAAAGCAGGGGTGTGTGCGGAGTTAGATACCGAAACAAGTTAATACTGATAGTCAATCAGTAGATTCTGATAATCAACAGAGATACCGTGGGGCTGGGTGAACCTAAGAATGGCTGTGCTGGGTCAGGACAAGGATTCACCCAGCCCAGCAGCTGTCTAGGATACTTATCTGACGGGCAGGCATTCTGATCGTGAACGTGGTTTTCAAGAGCGAGCCTCATAACTAGCAGGCCAGGTAGGCAGGCTCCTGCAATTTCCCCAGATCCAGGGAACTTGACTGTAAATTTTGTGATGTGGGAGACTGGGTTTTTTTTCCTTTTCCTGAATTAAAACATATTCCTGCCTCCAAACTACCAGTAATCTTAAGCAGATGCCTAGGGAAGAACATAGGAAAAGGCGATCTGATTGACTGATGTTCCTAGTGAGGAATTCCACCCATTTCATGAGAACTACCCCTTTTAGTTCAGTTTGAATTCTTATTTGGAGCTTTATTTGATATCCCTCACTCTTGAATTGGTAGCTGCAGTACAGAATTGGTGCCAGACTACCCGCTCCATGATGCTTAGGATTTTACACACTTCTGCCACATCCCTCAGTCATCTGTTTCCCAGACTGTGCAGTCCTGAATTATTTGATTGTGTCCTGAATTATTTGATCATTTCCTGACATGGAAGCTGTTGCAGACCTCTGACCATCTGTCCTTGCTCTTTCCCAGTTTTTCTTTATTATGAAGTATGTTCTTAGCCCCATTTCTTTACTCAGCTTTGGAGCTAACTCTACCTTGTAAGTGGAGCCTTCCTCCAATCAGGAGTCTTCCTTAGAGTTAGATACCTTCACTATTAGTCTAAAAAATGATCTGTAGTGACTCATTTCTCTTAGGACACATTTATATACATGCATATGTGTGAGTACTTGAGATTTGTTTCACCTGCTCTTCCACCATGGATGACACAAAGCTGTTTATGTGTTATTGTACCTGGAGCAGGTTTGGGAACTCAGGTGTTCTGCCTTCCTGGCCAGGACGTGACCCCTCGACCGGAGAGTCACACAGGGTCTTTCTCGCACTCAAATTATAGCATCATCACTTACGCCACGTGCAGTGTGACTGCTTCAGGGACACCCTTACTACGGTGTGGCCTCAGATCCCACTTCAGGCCATCGCTGAGAGGTGGCAGAAGTGGGTTTGCACTCACCTGGGATCAAAGGGCAGGTTTTCCTTATCTTCTGTAATCGCCAAGCTATTGTGTAACCGGACTTTTCTCTTCCTCCTCTAAGTAAAACAACAGCTGCTGCAATACTTCCTCCAGTACTTGCTCCTAGAGGTGTAGGAGCGTGTTCACGTGCCACGCAGCACTAGGAAGCATGCACAGTGGCACCGGAGATATCAGAGGGCATGGGGCACACAGCAGCTGCTGGTGACGCTGGGTCATGTGCAGACACCAGAGAGTGTACTGAAGAACTCTGCTGACAAAGACGTAGGTGCATACAGGATTAGGCAACAGGAAAGATCGAATCATAGCATCACAGAATAGTTTGGGTTGGAAGGGACCTTTAGAGGTCATCATACTGGGTTTATGTGGCAGGGTTTTGGTACTGGGGCAGGTGCCGCAGGGCCGGCTCCTGCGAGAAGCTGCTCGAAGCTTCCCTGGCTCCGAGTCGGACCCACCTCTGGCCCAGGCTGAGCCCATCAGTGATGGTGGTAACACCTGGGGGAGAACAGATTTAAGAGGGGAAACCTGCAGCAGGGGAGGAGATTGGAATCGGAGAGGAAGCCCTGTGCAGATACTGAGGTCAGTGGGGGAGGAGGGGATGCCCCCGCAGCCCGTGGTGAGACGGCAGGCTGTCCCCCCCAGCCCATGGAGGGGAGCGGGGGAGCAGACCCCCACCTGCAGCCCAGGGAGAGAGGAGCCCACGCTGGAGCAGGGGGATGGATGCCCCCCAAGATGGCCGGGACTCCATGGGGAAGCCCACGTTGGAGCAGTCTGTGCCTGAAGGACTGCAGCCCATGGAAAGTACCCTCACTGGAGCGGTTTGTGAAGAACTGCAGCCTGTAGGAAGGACTCTCCTTGGAGAAGTTCGTGGAGGACTGTCTCCTGTGGGAGGGACCCCACACTGGAGCAGAGGAGGAGTGAGGAGTCCTTCCCCTGAGGAGGAAGGAGTGGCAGAGACATGTGGGGAGCTGACCCTAAACCCCATTCCCCATCACTCTGCGCTGCTGAGGGGGAGGAGGTAGAGAAAATCAAGAGTAAAGTTAAGCCTGAGAAGGAGGGAGGGGTAGGGGGAAGGTGTTTTAAGATTTGGTTTTATTTCTCATTATCCTGTTTTGATTTGATTGGTAACAAATTAAATTGATTTTGTTTTTTCCCCAGATTGAGTCTGTTTTGCCTGTGACCATAAGTGGTGAGTAATCCCTCCCTGTCCTTGTCTTGACAGATGAGCCTTTCGTTATATTTTCTCTTCTGGGGAGGAGTGAGTGAGTGAGTGGCTGCGTGGTGCTTTGTTGCTGGTCAGGCTTAAACCATGACAGTCATCTTGTCCAACCCCCCTGCAATGAGCAGGGACATCTTCAACTCGATCAGGTTGCTCAGAGCCTCGTCCAGCCTGACCTTGGATGTTTCCAGGGATGGGGCATCTACAGCCTCTCTGGGCAGTGTTTCACCACCCTCATCGTAAAAAATTTCTCCTTGTATCTAATCTGAATCTACTCTCTTTTAGTTTAAAACCATTACCCCTTGTCCTATTGCAACAGGCCCTACTAAAAAGCCTGTCCCCATCTTTCCTCTAAACCCCCTCTAAGTATTGAAAGGCAGCAATAAGGTCTCCCCAGAGCCTTCTCTCCTCAAGACTGAACAACCCCAACTCTTTCAGCCTGTCCTCACAGGAGAGGTGCTCCAGCCCTCTGACGATCTTCGTGGCCTCCTCTGGACTTGCTGGAACAGGTCCATGTCCTTCTTATGCTGGGGGCCCAGAGCTGGATGCAGTACTGCAGGTGGGGTCTCTCAAGAATGGAGTAGAGGGGCAGAATCCCCTCCCTCGACCTGCTGGTCACTCTTCTTTTGATGCAGCCCAGGATACAGTTGGCTTTCTGGGCTGCGAGCACACATTGTCATCTTGTGTCCAGCTTTTCATCCACCAGTACCCCCAAGTCCTTCTCTGCAGGGCTGCTCTCAATCCCTTCATCCCCCAGCCTGTATTGATACTGGAGGTTGCCCTGACCCAGATGCAGGACCTTGCACTTGGCCTTGTTGAGCCTCATGAGGTTCACATGGGCCCACTTCTTGAGCTTGTCTAGGTCCCTCTGGATGGCATCTTGTCCCTCAGGCGTGTCAACCGCACCACTCAGCTAGGTGTCATCTGCAGACTTGCTGCTGATGCACTCGATCCCGCTATCTGTGTCATTGACGAAGATCTTAAACAGTACTGGTCCCAGTACAGACCCCTGAGGGACACCACTCATCACCAATGGTGTTTCAAGACTTGCAGTTTGGGCTTAGGTGTTTAGTAACTCTGACATCTAACTTAGATGCCTAAGATCTCATGAGAAACTATTTCTTAGCCTCCTCATACATCAGTATTTCTTCCAGAAGCAGTTGCCCACCTGAAGTGGGTACATGAACACAGGCAGGTTAGATGTGCCTAGACACTATTTTATTTGGGACTGAATAAGTGCACAAGGCTAACTGGATCTGCATTAGGTGTTATGATATCGCACAGAAAGTTGTTGAGCAGCTATTGCATCATCATAGTTGCCTACATCATACAGCAGTGCCAACCTGGATAAGAGGTCAATAATGTCCTAGGTGCCTGATGTGGACTTACTAGGAGACAGCTATTACACTAAGGAACTATCTCTACAGGTTCACAAAGGTGGTGTTACTGTTATTCCTGCTTAACGGATGGACTTGGGGCCCAGAGGGATTTTGACTTATCTAAGCCAAGGTCACTCAGAAAGTCTTTGACAGACCCCAGAAGTGACATCTGTTGTCTAGCATCCCAGTATCATAACTTGCCACCAAAACTTTTTTTTTCTTTTCATTATTCAAATCTTTTGGAAAAGTTGTGATCCCTGTTCTTATGCTTTCTACTCTCCTCCTGAGAAAAAAACCAAAACAAATCCATTTTAGGGAACCCAGAGGAAGGTATTGATGGTTCATGGAGCTAGTGAGAATAATCTTTCTTTCAGTGACTTTTCTTTCCTTCTAAGCATCTCCAAATCTTCCTGCTTTCCATAGAGTAGTTTTACAAAATAGTGGGTCACTCATTATTTCTCTGTGACCAGAAAGGGTTGTCTGGTTTTCATTTGAAGAGGAAGTAAGTCAGCTTTCACATCCCTACTTGGGCACAGCTGCTTTAAAATCTAGATAATTAAAATTGGAAATTAAGTGGAATAGAGGTATCCAGTTTAGAGATGTATTAACAGAGCACTAAGGTTGGGATTTATACCCACAGCTAACAGAAGATTCAGCTGTGTGTTTGTTATGAAATTTCTACTCATTGTTATCTAGTGAGGCAAGACAAGTTTCTGGACAAGTATTGGTAATGTAACTATGAGCTAATTAGGGTAAGATAGCTTACTGAAGTGATGTTAGTGAAAGGATGTGTCAGGTTTTCTTGGTCTGAGGCTTTGCTCACCTGTTGTTGTGGGTAAAAGCAAGGAAGGGATGGAGAGAGAATTCACCTTCATCTTTTTCAGAAGCGGAGATGTAATGGTTTAATGTGATTAATGATTAAATGGTTCCATGATCCAAAGCTGTCCCAGCCAGAGCAAGTCACTCTGACTCCTGGCTAGGAGGGTCAAGACAGAGGCTGGAGCTGCATGGGTCTTGGTCCCCTCGCCCACTGAGGTCCCACGTGGTGGCTGTCAAAGGACCCATCCAACGGGTCCATTTCAGATGGGACCCATCTCTAGCTCTGCATAATCGAGTGCGTTACATTAATGTACTGTTGCTAATTTCTCCGAGGAGGCTGCAGGATGTGTGGAAGGATACTGTGTCCCTTCACTGGTGTGTCACTTCTCTGCCCAGTCGGGATCAGGAGAGAGGGTGGCAATGGTGATGGCACGGAGACAGTTCAAAGCGTGTAATCCCACATGGGAGCTCTCCCTTCTGTGTAGGCAAAGGAATAGGGGCTAAAAGTCCGGGCAAGACGGAAAAGAAGGGGCTCATTTCTCACTGGGGTAAACCAAGAAGGGGGGAGCCTGAGAGTTTGTCTCTGAATTTGCCTATTCCAGTCTGTAAACATAATGAGTTGCAAACAAGAGTGTTCGGAGGAGATTTTCTTTACAAATGAAGAAAGACTCTTCTGCAACCTTGCACCATTCCCTGTACAATAACAACACCTGGTTCGGTACAGCTGTTTGAAATGAGTAGAACTGATGTTGAAAAAATGAAATAAAAGCATTGCTAAATTAACTGCATAACATCCAGATCAATATACCTTTCTATGAGCAGAATAGCAGGTGCTACTCTGGTTCATGGCAACCAGTTGATCAATTGCTACCGATAAGTTATAGCACCAGATAAAGCTGTGAAAATGCCAAGGAAAGATTTTCGTTTTTTGAAATATCACCATGAAATTCCATCTAGAATGGATTCCCCACAGGGGATCTTAAGCTAGAAATACAGAGATACCTAGAAATAGCTTTAAACAATGAGCAAAAAATGATAATAATAAAAAGCTGTTTGTATTTCATGTAGGGGGAAATAAGTGTTTTTTCAAAGACACTTCATTTCCAGTAACATCCATTTCAGGAAGGTAAATACTGTAACCGCTTCACTGTGTGAAAGTTCTTGTTTATTATGGTCTGTGTGAGCCTTTTTTTGGCCATGCATACAGAATAAGGAATTCTGCTCTCAAAGCCTTAAAAGCTCTGGTGCTAGTGAATACATGAGGGTAATGCTGCTAAGAAAAATCACTTCCTTTTTTTGACCCATTGCCTCTCTATCCCCTTTTGAGTGACTAGTGTTAACATCGTTGTCCACATGTATTCATGCACAGGAGCTTTTAGGAGCTGAGTAGCTGTGCATATGTGAACACACGGTTGCTGTCATGTTAGAAGATGGTGAAGTGACTTCTGCCCCAACTATTCTCCTGCCATTTACTCTTTTCTGGAGTGTATTCACATAAATGTTCTTTCCAGCTTTGTTTATTTGGTAATGTATAAGCAGTTACATCCTGCTATTGAAATTATTTTTTGCTTAATATTGAATGAATATAATATACATTATACACATGAATATAGTATGCATTATACATAGGTACTAATGCTTGTTGTTAGCTACTGTTTTAGAAACAGCAAAAAATGAATAGGGGCTTATCAAGTTATATAATTCTTGATGTCTGCCTTGAGCATTGTAACCCGATAGTGTCAAAATAGAAACCTGCATGGTTATTCTTGCAAAATAAGGGTAAAGGAGTAGAACTACCAAAAATGCATTGGAACACAAGGAAAGATATATAATCAAAACATATTCTCAGCTATATTAAAAGAAAATTTTTACTGGATTGAACTTAATGGTATGCTTGTATATGAAGTGAGAAATATATTAGTTCTGAAGAAATGTAGCAAATTCTGTTTTATAGAACAGAGTTTTCAGAACATAAATTGTACAGTTCATTGGTCAGATTGATTTCTTTGCATTACGGTCAAAACTATCTTTGGCATGGTTTGTGAGTAACATCCTGCTGAATATATTTTTCATTCTTGCGTCTGCAAAATAAGAGTTGTTTTTTATTTATGCAAGAAGCCTATCAAAATAGTGTATAATGTAGCTCTGAACCAGATAAGGATGTAATATTTTTGGAAGCAATTGTATGTTTATTAAACAACAATGATTTGCCTTAAGTTTTGTGTCTAAGCATTTCTTATTTTCATCTTGTTTTCCAGAGACACTTCATTACGATGCTGTTTATTTTATTGCTACTGGAGCATCACCCACCCCCCCCCCCCCCTTACTTATAAATAGAAACTTAATGTGGGTTACAGTTCTGACCAAAATTGAAAATAAACTCTCATTAGATTACAGCGTCTCGTATAAGAAATTATTAAGATCACTTATGATCTTATGAATGAACTACCTTTTCGTCTGAGAGAACTGGGAAAGGGCAAAGGCAACACAGCTTGTTTTTCTACTGCACCCCATTTGCAGGCAACAGTACTGCAGACGAATATGCAGTAAAAAGAAACAAAGTCTGAAAGTTAATACCCCAGGCGCCAAACACATGTCTGCGAAAGAGGAATGCAAGCAGACATTTCTACGTGCAGTACATTAATTCCTAATGGGCTCTTTCTTTTTTACAAAGGTCAGATTATTGGACGGAACAGAATCCAGTCTCATGCAATGTGTTACCTGCCTTGGTGCGCGTAGAGTAACGGCGTAGCTGTGTTTCCTTGCTGTGGGGTTAACACCTCCCAGTAAGCGATTAATACTTCCACTGGTAAGACATGGACAACTCAACAGGTCAATCCCATCAGAGTTGGCTGCGTACAAATCTGGTTTTTTATACTGCCAAAATATTCTCAGGTGCAAAGTGCCGGGTCTCCCCGTAACGCCAGAGAGATGGGATGCCGAGGAGGATGCGTGCACGGAGGATCACACCCCGCCTGGCGTTTTGTTCCATATGGAACTTCATTTTTTTCAGTCTCCTGCTTCCCTTTTTAATTGCTGATGATATGATGGAAAACATCGGGTTGATAATTCTAGTGTCTGAAGCCAGGGTGTGACATAGTCACAGGGTATGAAATCAGTGCCAGCCTTGCTGTAGCCTCCAGGAATTCAGGCTCGTGCCCTCGAGGTTTTGCCGTGGGAGAAGCCGAACCTCGGGAGGGTCGCTGGTGTGTACCCGGGCCTCGGGGGAGAACAAAGTCACTTTGTAGATGCCCCCCCACTCCTGAACAAGTGCAGAAATCGCTGCCAGGTGCAGGGGCAGTTTCTGGTTGTGGCCAGCTGTCGAGCAGGGACCACCAACCGGCATCACCTACAGCCACCGAACGCCCGAGAAAATGCAGCAGCTTTTCTCTGTTGTCACCCACAGCTGAACTTAGAGAAGAATCTGAGAGGTTAAAAATAATGAGCCAGTCTTTGAGTCTTTGACTCTTTTGGGACACGTTTTCTTTCTAAATTGGTGCTCTTAATTTAGATTTTGGACTAATTTATACTGCCGTTTTCATATACAAACAAACAACTGCGCACCTTGTAACTGTGCGGGACTGCAGTTTGCAGTTCTGATTTGTCAACATTCCTCTTGGTTTCAAAAGTAATTTTTTTCAGCTAACAACTACAAAATTTGGTTATAAAACCAAGCTTACGCAGGATTTAAACTATAGTTAACAGGTAGTGTAATAGTATTCGATTAACTTTTGTCAAGAGAAGCTATGTGGAAGAAGAGTAATTGAGCTTGGAATTTCTCACTGCTTTTGTTATACAAATATTTGACAAAAATACAAATTGTTCTTTAGATAAGTAAGTAATTTTTTCTGAGGAGGAAACTGGTAGCATCCAGTGTGAATTTGTGCTTCAAAGATCCTTTATGACTAGATTTGTGTACAAATATGTAATCAGTATATACAGCTTGTGATTAGCATGGTTTGAATACGATAGATTTCACATAACTGTGATTATCTTTTTCTTCAAATTTCCCCCCTCACCTTTTCAGAACTAACTGAGAATCCTAAATGATGCATGTAATATTTTACGCAGGTGATTTTTTGTTGAAAATGCAGTGGTTTGTACCGTGTAGTGAGAATAAAAGTTGTGAAGAGTGTCTGATAAAAATATGATGATACTGGACAGCTTGAGTCAGCTGAGTCTTGTTGACTCAGGCTATACAATCAACTGTGAAAATTTTAAGGGAGGAGGAGAAAAGCAGGTTCTGGAATTCACACCTGATAGCTTTTTCTCACCCATCATCCCACTGGGAAAGACTGAAGTTTGTGCTTTACAAATGTGCAGGATGTGAAATCTCCAGATGCTCCGAAAGATGTATTTCAGTGTTGCATAATGAAATCCGATGGGTGGGAATGCTCTTCAAAGGCTATTTCCTTCCCTTGAACAACAAATGCTGTCATCAGCTATTTTTGATTAGCCTGTGAATTATGAGCCTGTCAAGGCAATGGGGCTCTGGTTACAAATGTGCCTTCGAGCCTAGCAACAGCCAGGTAATCACCAGCAAAACTTGGCCACCTGCAATGGCGTAGGGTTGTTGGCATGGTCCACGGTGAAATGCTGGGTCAAGGCTTGTCTTGGCAGGACTTGCCTGTGTCTGAAGCACCACGACGCTGGCTGTGGTCGTAATGCTTTTGTTGCTGAGAGGAAACATGGTCACTTCTAGAACACACAGTTTGGAAGCGTGGGGAAAGTGGAAATGACAGATGCTCCATCAGCAGTAAAAAAAATTCCACTCTTGTTTCTTGGCTACCCTATATGTACATTTACAGAGAGAGAGAAAATCTTTTGTGGAAGCAATTCAGTACACCATGGTGATGTTATTCTGGAGAAAAAAATTACACTAGTGTGTAAAAAAAATGGAAAACAAACATAGCAACAACAGATTTGAAGCAAATTCACTTCCTAATTTCCACCTCCAAATGAGACTACTCAGTACGTGATGTTTATATTTCTTTAGTAATACAATGGGTAGGATAAGTTACCATTCTTACTTCCACTATTCTTACTTCTTAGTGTAGCAATCTAAACAGTTTAATTCCTCACTGTTCACACTTTTCAAATATTTTGTAAGAGTTACCATTTTTTTCTTTTACCCTCAGGCTATGCGTTAACCTCTTTACTCTCTCAACCTACGTTAGTCTCTGTAGCTTTTATCTCCACTGTTGCTCTTTGCTGAATTCCTTCCAATTTGTGGCTGTCATTCCGGTATTGAGGTATCCAGATCTGTATATAGAGTCATACAAGAAAGATCAGCATATCCTCGTTCTGTACCAACAGTACTGAATTATAAATTTTTAGGCGTATAAACATTTTGACATTTGGTATCAACTCAGTCTTTTCTAGTAAGGCTGCTCTTTCTCAAAGGCTTTAAGCTTATTATTTCCTATATGCATTTTTTTCCAAACTGACTCTCACTTGTTTCCCGTCAGAATTTTTTATCTCATGGTTTTATTTGTGAACACTGATCCAGTTTTGATGTTTATCTTGTGTCTCACTAGAAAAGCAGCCGCCTTTGATGAACACGATTGCAAGATCTAGACTTCGCACCTTTTCCAAAGAGAAATCCTGTGCTGCTTACTACTTTCTTCCGTGCATTAGGAAACAAATGAGCTTTCCACTGATCCGTGGGACAGTGACACCTCCAAATTCTGTATACAACTTTGTAATGCTTCCTGGTCTTTCAGGAGCTTTGCTGCCTGCAGTCCAACCAAAGCAAAGGCCAGTACACAAGGTAGAAAAGAAAGAAAAGGGACAACCCCTCTCAACTCTGCTCGGGCTCCTCTTCGAGGAGCCGGAGTTGGCAGACCCTGCTAGTAGTCAGAGCCACCGCCTCCAGACTGACCCTGCCCTTCCAAACTGATGGAAACCAACCCCAAAATCCCACCTGGGACACGTGCTAGCAGTTGTGCCAGCACTGCCTTTGATGGAGCACTCCTCTGCCGTCAGTCTCCCTGCAAGAAGAAAGCTGTTAACCGGCACGGGGAAGCCACGAGCACGGGAGACAGCTTTCCCCGGAGTTACAGCTGCGCAATGCAAGACGCATGGACGGCCGTGAACCTCCTGACTCTCAGGGCTGAAAGCAAAACGCCTGCCTTTGATTTAGTACTTGCCTAAGACTCTCTCCTATGCAACAAACAAGTTATTTATTCCAATAGCTGGAAGGGGAGAGAGGATTTGTGTTTGTTTAAGTATTTTGGTTGTACTTTGTTATTATGGTCGTGTGGGTTTCATGCTTACCTAAACAACCAAAAATATTCCCAAATACCCTGGTTAACCAAGTAATTTAGTTAACACTTCAATGAAGGTTTAATATAACTTGCCCTTTTTGAGCAAATGTCTTTTTCTACAAATTAAATGACCCAGTTGAGGTCCTCAGCTGACAGGAAAGAGAACGCAGGGCCTAAATCTCAGGACTGCCTGAACCACATGGAAGCATGGAGCATGGGGCTGCCGGGTTAATTATCCATCACGTCCCTGCCATGTCGGTGCCCACTGGGGACTTCGCCCTGGGTGGAGGTTAGGGCACACACCCAGACGTGGAGGGCTCCAGCCTCACGTGGGGAGAGGGGAGAGCAGATGTAAGGGCAGAGTTTGACTTTGTTGTCAGGAGTAAGAATGATGCAACCGCTGAAAAATGTTGAAGCAAAAACCCCCTGTCTTTAAAAGTAATTGCTTCCTCCCTTTGTAAACTGTCTGCTCTTTAAGCGCTACGAATCATTGTAATTAATCCTTAATTCAAGCTGCTGTATCTATGTTACATTGTTATGTTTACTTAGATGTAAAATGCATTATTCTTTACAAGATAATGGCATCAGTCCGCACAGTCTCGGTGACAGGCACAGGCAGCTCTAAACTAAAACATTAGGCGGAGTGTTAAAAAGCTAGTTAGGTGCCAATATGTTAATTAATTAATCACAGGCATGTTTCAAAGCATTCTTCATACCTCAGGTGGGGCTCCTGGGCTATTATGAAATGCCAAACTTCCCTTGGGGCTTTGAGGATTGCACTTCTAAATTCCTCAGAAGTTCAGGGAAGTAAAAGGGTATGTTTTTGGTGTGAGTCACTGAAGTGAGGTTGGAGATAAAGATTTCTTATTTTGTTTTATATTGGGAGAGGAGGGCAGTAATCAACCAGCAAGCAAGTGTTTCAGGAAGGAACTAGGTGGAGGGCAAAGATGTATTTTTCTAGCCCCATGAGCCTATTTTTCTAAATGCATTTAAATTTAAATTTTTTAGCTTAGTTTTTCTGAACTTACTTCATTTTAAGTCTCTGATATATATCAGCCAGCCTTCTCTCAAGTTCTGGGGAGAAACCAATGGTTACCCTTTGTGCCAACTCCTTGTGCAGTAAAGGGTAAGCGAATATAAGCAACTTCTACTGTTCAGTACCAAGAGCTTGAAAAAATGCATTTTCTCCCCTGTTTTTGCAAACAAAACATTCTTGTTTTCTCTCAGCTTTCTGTACCTGTGAGGCACCTGCAAAGCTGTATCTGTAGATCCCCCCCAGCTCCTTTTTTTTTTTGTAGTAAAAGAGGAGATGCCTATCAATAACTTAATTCCGTTTCAGTGGAGCTCTGAGGCGAGCAGGAAATATCATGAAACTTGGGGGGGGGGGCGGGGGGAAGAGAGAAGGAAAAAAGAAAGTAGACTTGATGATTATAGGGAATTCCTATTATTTTGTAAGCCGCACAGCTCTAGCATGGGTATTTGTTGGAGAAGTGTAACCCACCAAGGGAAGCTCCTGAGCTCTGGAGCTGTCTGCTCAGCCCTGTGCCATGAGCGCAACGCACAGCGTGGCACCTGAAAGGCATCCTTGGTGAGACCGACACCTGGGAAGGACCGTGCCGACCAGAGGCTGGAGTGTGCCAGAGACCTGAAAAGAGCTCTCGGCAGGACTGAGCTGGGAAAAGGTGTCTGGTGCTGTCTGCGTGCAGATAGCGATCCGCGCCGTCACCCACTGTCTTATCCCAGCCTCTCACGCCAGAGGAAAAAAAGTTACCCAGTTGTGGGCCACCTGATCTGCCTAAAACTTTCACTTGAACTGGCAGGACGAGTAAGTGTAATGGAATTTTTTAAAGGGTTGGGCAACTCTGTTTATATCTGACTCACGTTGCATGTAGATTCATGAAATGTAAAGTGATTCCTGGATTAGATACAGAAGAGAAGTGCCTCACATGTCAGGACAAAGCTAGTACTATGTGGCATGTTAGCACTGAGGGAAGGTCACTCAGTTTCGAATTTTTTCTAATTACCGTTCCCACTCGGTATCTCATGCTTTACCTGCGGCAAAGTTGTGTAACGCCCTGGGAACGCGTTTATGCTTTCCCAGCGAAGGTGCAGAGGAGAGACGGTGTTCAGAGAACCCCTCCTAAGTCCTGCACAGCTCAGCCTGGAATATGTTCAGGCAGGACTTTGGGAGTGCATCCAGTACTGCACAGATATCACTGATGAAGCGAAAAGATAGCCAAATAGTTGGTCTCTTTACTCTGATTCAAAGAGTTCTCAGTCCACTGGAGAAAGGAGAAAAGGAGGAAAAGTTTTTTCCTCCTTTGGAAACTTCACAAAAGCTCCTTAGAACGAGGTCTTTGAGACCCACTGTGCAGTTAAAGTGCTTTGTGAAAGGTGCCTTGTTTCTGAAGAAAAAAAAAACCCAACCCCTTCAACTGAACTTCAAATATTTTGCTTGAATTCTTCTAAGATTTCAGTTGATGGTTTAAAAATACATCATCAGGAAAGGGGGAGAAATTCAGACGAATGTTGGTGTGAAACAAGAACAACCTTTCACCTGGATTTGTTCTGCAATAATCATGGGAATATGGGCATAAACTCAAACAAATATGGAAAGGGAGTGGCTTACTCAAAGCCTTATAAATAAAGTACAAAGGTATCGCAATGGGATCTTTAAACTTGGTAGAGCGTTTGGTAACCAGGAAAGATTTGGCAATGATCTCTTATTTACATTCTACCGGATTCAGCTGTTTTTAGCTATTAGTTGGTTGCTTTCAGCTGAAATGGCTAAATGCAAGCCCACAAGACAATTCTTTTTTTATCGATTTTAAAATTGATGGGTATTACTGTCTATTCTTCTTGAGTGTGGTAGGAGGGTATCCTGGATTAAAATGTTAAACAAATAGTCTAATAAAGACATTGACTTTTTTTTTGTTCCTGGGTTTGTTTTTTTTTCTCTCTCTGTTACGGTGGTTGCAAAAGAAGTGTACAACAAATACAGATCTGTCAAAAACTCAGGAGTTAAATAATGTAGAAGGAAGGGATGAAAGAAAAAAAAGCTGCTCTATGTAGGCAAGTTTTGACTTTTAATAATGTATTTTATTTAACTTTTCTAGAACTGTGCTGCCAAGTGGCCCTTAATTTACAGAGCTCTCATGCACTTGAATGCAGTGGAACAGCTTGTTTTGAAAGAAACTACAGAACAAAAATCGGTTTTATGTTACTGGAAAGATATGTGCTTTCTTTCAGCATCAGCAGGCAATCAGGGTTTCTATGGACCCGGTGTTAACAGAGTTATAACAGCACGAAACTCGAATAATATGGTGATGAATGAGCCTGCAGGTTGGGGGGAAAAAAATATAAAAAAATTATGTGCTTTGGAACAGAATGGTGTTTGGTAGCCAAGGAGGATCCTGCCACTATATATGGTCCCTAATTTGTTCGTGTTCGTTCAGGAAGAGCCACACCTTAGACGCTTCATGGGTTGACACTGCAGGGTGATAACTGACTGTCACTTTGCCGTGTATGTGGGACGAGCACTGTAATGCAATACTTTGAGTGGGACATGCCTGTTTGCGTGTTGCAGCTTGTGTTATTTTTGTTTCAAGCTTGCGATCACAAATACGAACTGAATTTCTACACCTCTGCCCATTGGCATTGATTGAGTGGGGTTTCTCAGAAGCCGTCTCTGAATAATTCTGGAAGGATTCGTATCTGCAGCACAACAAATTATTTACATTAGTAAATAGTGTGGCTTTATGACTAATTCATATCTTTACCCATTACTTAAAACTTTATGCTTTCTTTCCATTGATAAAGACAGGCAGATCACAAGTACCATGAAAGCCAATGGGAAATACCCATTGATATAGTGGGGTCGAGTATTAACCTATTGTCACTAAGCACAGGCAGAAAAGCAGATAGACGAATTAAGCGTGAAAGGGGAACGGAGGCTACATCCCTTTCAGGAAATGAATTATTATGTAGTAATTTACTCTTAAAGCTTAATTATATTAATTAGATATTACATAGATATCTACGTTGCTCTTCAGAAGTGGCCTTGAGGACATAAGTTGCTGCCATTCTGGTCTCTCTTGAGCATTTGCCTGTGCCTGACTCTGAGCCTGGCAGACACGCGGGGTCCTGCAAGCCCCAGCAGGCACGCTCGGGCTGCTCCTGAGCTGGGGCTTCGCTCTTCACGGGGGCCATGAGGGTGGCATTGATGAGGGCCTCCAAAGACAACCTATATTCACCTGCCCTACTTCCCACGTTGATTACAGAATGAGCGCAGGGAGGAAGCAGGTGGCGTATCTTCCATTTTGCAGCTCCCTCCTTACTGTCTGATATTCCCACTTGCCCTTGGTCTTACAGAAACCCAGCAGTGGTGTTCTGCCACTGAGATGGACCCTGGCTCCATCTCCCCAGTGTGTGACAAAGGGCCACAGCAGAGCAAGCCTTGGAAACAGCAAGCTTCTGCCTCCAAGGTTGGGGACAGAAAATCCATGTTTCAAAAGATGGGTGAAACATTCCAGCGAAACTTGATTTTACTGCGGTGCCAGCCCTGCAGAGAGCAGCATAAGAAGATGGACTACTTCTCTGGGTAATATTTCAAGTGTCTTCTTGCATTAGTTTAACTGACAAGACACAGAATCAGCTCAGTGATTTTTCTCCTGCCTGAATGGGTATTTCTGGGGAAATGTGACAACTACATGTCTCCCAGGTTGGGTCAGAGCCTGTATCCAATGCATCTCAAGAGCATACAGAAAAGCTGTTTGGTGCTAAGACTTAGTCCTAGAATCTTACGTAGTCCCTGCACTGAAGACTTGCACCTTTATTTGGGTTGTAAGAGCATCTAAAGAGCTGTGATAGAAGGTCTGTGAGACGAAAGCAAAAACATTATGTATGGAGCCATGGTAACCTGCAGAAGTTCCCTCGCATCAAGAGAGTCTGGGGGTATAGGAACAGTGAGAGGATGGGCTGCATACCTAATGGTGGGACATGGCCTGGCAGGGTTGTTCTTCTGCTGCTGGTTGGTAGGAGAGGATGGAAACCTGCCCTTCCCCTGGTCTCAGTTGTGTAGTATGGTTGATTCGAATAAACCGCTATTTGTTCTGAATTGATTGCATGGTCTGCACAAGTTCCACATTTATACCTGTATGGAGTTCAAAGCCCTCTTCCCTGTTCAAAATTCCAGCAGAGCTCTTTTTGATCAGTTACCCTGCCTCGGCAATGTCACGTCTCCCAAGGTGTGTCCACCCAGCTTGGATCAGGAATGCTTTCTGAAGAAAACCTTCCCCTCATCACCGCTTGCTGTGCTTTGAATTGAGCTGCAAGTCTTGGAGTAAACAGCTTGACCGAATTCCTTTTGTGTGAAGTTAATCCTGTCGATGTTCTCCAGGAGCACACCTAATGGGACACGGGGTCAGGCTAGAGCTCGTCCAAAGTAAACCTTGAAGAGCACGTGGTGTGGTCGCTGGGTCCTCAAGCAGCGACGCTCTCGCTCTACAAACCTGCCTCTGTTGGGACACGGGGCTTGCAGGCAGACATCTTCCCGCTGTTGTCTCTCTTCACACTTTCTGCAGCTCCCTTCCAGTCATTCCAGTTCACTCCTTGCGTTCTTCAAATCCTTCTTCAAAATCCAACTTCTTTACAGTTTTCTTCCACTATCGCTTTCCAGTCATAAGCAGGCTAGCTCTGAACGTAGGGGAAACACAAAGCAGACCGTAGAGTGGCCAAAAAGCCACAGGCCTGGTGTCTGCGTTGTCTGGGAAGAATTAACGAGCAAGACAAAGATGAAGGTTGGGCTCTTAAGAATTTTCCTGTCTATCTCCTGTTCCCGATTCTCACCAGCCATGAGGACTGCTCTCTCAGCTGGATGGATGTTTTCATAATTTTTTTTCAAATATGTGTATTTTATTAAATTTAAAAGGAGTTAGTTTAAAAATAGCATACAGCATTCTGGGCTGAGGTCTCTGTTAGCCAATATACACATAGAAGGGCGTGTATGCGATTCCCACTGTCCTGCATGACCAAAGTGTACATATTTTTACTGATGGAAAAGCAGCCAATCTAGTGATGTTGAAGGTGGTTGGGACTCAGTTTCTGCTCCTGAAAACACCGGGGTATATTTAACCTTGTGCATGGGAGTGGTGTGGGTATATGTTGCTTACATATATGCTTCAGGACTTTCAGGGGAACAAGGTGCTTAGCTAGTTAAGGACAAGCATGTACACATAAAGCAAGAATGATTAAACTTGGCTGCGCAAAGGCCTCCTCCCTCCCCTGGTCCTTCTCCCCCCACCATCTTCTCTCCAAAAGTGCATTAAACAGCTTCCAAACTGACTAACGTGCTCTGGGGATTATAATTATTTGAGATCTCTATACTTCCCAAGTTCTGGAGGCAATTATCATTTGGCCTTATCCTTCAAAGTGTGCTTGCTGAGTGTGGAGCTCTTATAACTGCGTGCCTCTGAGATATTCCTTACATAACTCCCAAGTTATGAAAATACAGTGCTTAATTTTTACAGGCGATGAGATTGTTTGGTCTATTGTTTCCTGTTAAATTCACCGCACCGAATTCCATCCCATGGGAACTGAAGCCAGTCAGTAACTGAGATGAGGATTTAGCCCATTCTTTTCTGACAAAATTGGGATATTTGACATATTTGATAGTGCATCTGTTAAAGCGGCAAATTCCTGTGCAGTGTGTCCTTCTATATTAAAATCTTACCTTAGAAGTGTTAGGATTCCCATTTAAATTTGTCAAGTGATTTAACTTATCAAAAAAAAAAAAAAAAGAAATATATGTTTTTTCTGTACTCATTGATCTTGTCTTTTGATGCCATGCCCATTGTGCTACAATGCATCTGGAAAATAGCCTGTGATTTTTCTTAAGGCAGGAAATAGTATTTATGGCTGTACAATAATGTTCTACAGTGTATATGATCAAAAGATTACCAACTTCATTTTCAGATCAAGTCCAAACAATAACAGAAGCTATCAAGGTACTGTGCTTTGTTTCACAGTTTCTCAGGAACATGCCTGAAATTCTGCCTTCATTAGATATACTTTCCACACTGCACCCTTCGGGGTCTGAACAGATATGTTACAGCCTGAGAAAGTAGCAACCAAAGTGTAAAATGAAAGAAATACAGCAGTGAAATATATCTGTAATGAACAGCTTTAATTGATGGAATTCTGCCTGTATGTTGCCCTAAAAGAAGCAATATGTCGAGCAAGGGTGAGCAGGAATACCTTCCTTCCTTTAATCGTGAGTATATAGTTTCCAGGTAGCTGAATTCAGGATGGATAGTCAAGCAGCAACTTTTTCTTACAATATGTGATTAAAGAGTGGGGCTCATTGCCACTGTGTGCTTTAGAAAATAATGGCTGGCAAGATCCAACAATTCACGCGAAAGTTCAGGTAGGCAGCTGCCATATAGTGGTATCTGCGGAATGGTAGCAACGAGTGCTAAAAAACCCTCAGACTGTGAAGTAACCTGCAGTTCTTAATGATTAGAATAACTTCAGTGGGAAGCAGAATCTTTACATCAGTCTTCTGTATCTTTTTTCCTTAACATATTTATTGGTGGTACTACTTGGGGATAACGAACTAGCTGAAGTAGAGATCTGGTTGTGTATTGACAAATCCAGTGTTTTCTTTTCATTGTCTTTTCCCTCGCATCTACAAAAATGTGTCAGCTTGATTCTGCTGAGAGGAGGGTTTTGTGCAGGCTTCATAAGAAGCATAGTTTATTGCTGTAGTTTCTGAGGGGTGAAGTTGAATAAATATCTCTCTTCAGGATGCAAGAAAACCAGCATTAACTCTCACCTCTCAGACTTTCTTACCGGCAGTAAAGATCTACGACTAAACTGCATGCCATATGGGTTCAATTAAAGCCCCTTGAAACACGGTCTAGCTGTTCTAAAAGGAATTTGGTTTCTTATCCCTTATTTTCTTGATAATGTAGTCTTTGCAGCCTTGGAGCAGTCTTAAAGTAAGATATCGATATTGTCTAATATCAGTAGCTGGCTGATGATGCCATGGAGAGGCCATTCCAGCCATGGGGCTTTTGGGAAGCCAAGGGACCGAAACACCCACGAGTCCCCTTCCTCCACGGTGCTGCAGGGGCAGGAGCACGCTCTGCAACTGCTGCGGCTTCTCTTTTCCCCTCGTAGTAGGAGGGAAGATGAAACCGCACAGAAACGAGGAGTCGTACTGTCTGTCCCCGGCTTCAGCTGGCCACAGCCACCACTCGTATTGTGTGCGGGCACTAGGTGGGAGCTTCTCTCTGCGAAGTGATACCTGGCAGAAGGGAATGGGCAACCACACAGCTTTTTCCTTCGCTCCTTCTGTGCCTTATTTACACCTCCGGGAATTGGGCTTTAGAGTAAAAATGGTAGAAATGGATGTTTTCCATATGGGACTACGGGGCTTACCAGTTGCACTGTGCGGGAAGACTGACTTGGTCTGCCTGTTGCAGTGAGCTTGGGTGTCCAGAGTACTCCAGAGTCCTTGCACAAATGAGCATATCATGGGGGTGGAAGCTGTCTGAAGTCTCCTGGAAGCTGATGATTGTAAAAGCCACCTTTGCCTTAGAACAAATGTAAAAAACCTGAAATGGTAGGCTGATGGCCATCACGCAACACATGGAAGGTCATCTGGGACACGAGCTGTGTCACTGCAGGGGTTTCAGAAGGGTCTAGAAGTGAGGAATAGGGTATGTCTGGGTGTGGGCTGGATAAAACAGTGTGTAGGCAGTGCAGCCGGGTTACCACAAAAGCAGGCAGAGACCACTGGAGAAAGCCAAGAATGGTCAAATGAGCTTCAGTAATGGGGCCCTGAGAGGGGAAAAAAAAACCCCAAGAAAAAGGTCATGCTTTTCAGGTGAAGTGCTGGCTGGTGAATAAAAGGCTTGGAATAAAGAGCAAAGAAATTCCTTCTTACTGTTTGATGATTGTATTAAGAGAAATACAATTTAATGCCCATTTTCAGTAAATAAACAGGGTTGCTGCCCTGTTTATACACAATTCAATCTTCAGTTTCCTCAACAAAAACAATCTGAACATTAGCTAAAGACTCTGGCCCAAAGGGGTAATGGTAGTCTCTAACGGGAATAAATAGAGGGTAGGCAGTGCTCTTTCAACCTGCTCTTTGAAGAGCGTGCTGAATACAGCCTTTAAAAAAGGTACAGGTACACAAATATTTACCTGTTAGGTCTCTATTCACGATGGGTTCAACCCTATTGTACTCGGCTGTTGCTTTCACTCCTCCAGAGGTTTGTGTGCTGACATGTGACCTGCATTCGCAAGCAGTAATTAGTGAACCGGGTGGCCGTGCACCCTCAACCGGGCGTTTTGAATGAGTGGCAATGGCAAGTTGTGCGCGCCGCGCTGGCAAAATCCCAGGTATTGTCTCCAGCTTTGGGGGCAGCTCAGAATTCAGCCCTGGATCAACCCTGGGCTCCTCTTATTGAGTCGCATCCCGGGAGCCGGTGGTAATGGTAATGGAGGATTAGGGCCTCGTTACAGTAATTGCTGGATAGAAAGTGTCATCTTTTGGAAAAGCCCGTTGGCAGAGCTGCCTTTCTCATTTACCTGCCCTGTAATTAAGATACAACTGGGAGAGGTCTTAAGAAATAACTGTCACTTTCACATTGTGCCTGTCATGGTAGTTTGATCGTGGAAAACCGTTTTATGGGATTAATTCGGTGTAATCTTGGATTTGCAGTTTCGTGAGATTACCTGAAATGGAATATTTTTTTAGCAGGAGTGGGCAGATGGTCTAGGATTAAAATGAAGAACAGGAATTCTGCTCCAGCCGGACTGGCCTGAAGGAACGAGCCACGTTGTTCTGGAGGATTAATTTCCTTCTGGGAACGGGCAAGACCGCAGCAAAACCACACCGTAGGTGAAGAAAGGAGACGGGGCTTTGCTTCGCTGGCCTTGCGCGACGTCTCGTGTTTTGCTTTTCCTATCGCCAAGGGCCCTGTGTGGAGCGGATTGGGGCTGATGGCTCTCGGAGGAGGACCCCGGGGAGGCAGGCAGGGGGGTCTGCAGGCAAGAGCTGCTCCCCGGTGCCACCGTTGACCCCCACGTGGCAGCCGACAAAAGCTCTATTAAGAGGGGACAGGGAGGCAGGGCTGCGGCCGGGGCGGAGGAACACGATAGCAGCCTCTTGAGGCCAGGGAATCTGTAAAGTAAACTGCCGGGCAGCGCGAACGTGGAGGCGAGGAATGTGAAACCGGAGTCATCTGGGAGCAGTGCCGGTCCAGCGCCGTGCGAGACTTTACTGGCCAACAGAAGCGGCGTAGTTGGTTATAAAACGTAGCGTTGATGAGACAAACTCTTTGTTGGTATAAGTAACTTGCTTAAACTCTACTGAGATCGACTGCCCGCTTTTACCTGGCAATGTGGGCAGCGTATCTGGCTTGCTGGCCATTGCCTGGCCACCTTCCCCACCCTGGACCCAGCTGGGCTGATGGTCTGGCAGCCGGAGCCAGCGCGGTCTCTGCAACCCGCTTACGGAGGCACGCGGCAAAATGACTGCTGCGTCCCGGCCAAGGCTGTGCTCTCTCCTGCTTGTGGTTATGTCCCAGACGCATTCTTGGGCTCTTCCACCCGAGGATGAGGTTTTAAGGCAGAATCAAGGCTGCGCTTGCTGAGAGCCGTGGTCCTGCATTCCCCCCTCACTCTCCGTTTTCAGCCTTTCTGTGCCAACCAGAGTTATGTCTCTTGGGTTTTCCTTCTGCCGGGCCAGGTCTGGCCCACCATGGGTACTGGTGCTGGCAAAAAGGGAGCTTATGGGTCCAGACAGGCAGCGGGGAGAACGGCAGGAGAAGGGCATGGGGAAGGGTGTCCCCAAACTGCTCCTTCAGGGGTGGCAGTGTCCTGGCCCCTCTAACCCTCTTTCTGGCTATACCCTGCAGATGTCCTCAAGAAAGGGAACGTACCAATAGTTTGCGCAGAAAAAAGCTGCTGATCAGAAGGCAGGAATAAGGTTAAAATCCAGAAATGGCTTTGCAAGTGCTTTCCTGAGGAGCCGGTGGCGGGTCCGGTCTCCTCACGCTCCTCATTTCTGCTCTTTCTCTGCTAGATTAGCTGCTGACAGGACAGCCCAAACCAGCTGAAAATAGTGACTGGTGCATTTCAGCTGTGGATGATTAGAGAAAGAAATGAAAATTAGACTTGAATTGGACAGTCAGTCTTCCCATCAATCCCTATGTTGTGCTATTTCACCCTTAAAAATCTTGCAATGCTAAGTGTTAAGGAATGTTACAGTTCAGCAAAAAGAAAATAACCAAAAAGAACCGATTCCTTTTGATGCAAACAAGCAAAGCATAAGGTAGGCAAAGCCTGTTGTAACAACCAAGTCTTCCTATCTGACAAATTTTGTATAACATCGACTTTGTTTATAGTTCATAACATTACTAAGAAGAGTGCTCTGAACTAAGACTCATGTGTTTACTATCATAGCAAAGGAACAAACAAACAGAAAATGGAATAAGATCTGTTTTAAAAGGAAAAAGCCTGATTAATACTAAGACAACTGAGCTATTGTTTGAACAGTGGTTTTAAACTTGATTTAGCTTGTAACAAAATGTAACAGTACCCACCACAACATGTATTATGTCTAATGCTTTTCCTAATGGGCTGGAATGGAGGAATAGTTCATTCTTCTAACTTGTTCCAGGTATAAAAATAATGGTGGTTTTTTATTACTTTAAAAATATCCCCAGAAGCTGATGGCATTATTAATAAGTGTCAGTGTTCTGTGCCGTGTCCCTGAAGAACCTCCATACCTCTGTGGAACACGACCAACAGTTCATTAAACCGGAGGGATGAAGAATATAGCAATAAAAATCTGTTGTGTGTGACTTCTGATTATCTCATTTAGTTTACATGTTACTTACCTGTATGCATTTCATCAACCTAAATTCTAATTAAAACTGGACAATAAACTCCAACTTTTTGGTCATAATGTTCCTGCATCCTCTTTAACAGAAATATTTTAAGGACCCTGAAAAATATTTGTAACTTCTCCTCCAAGCTCTGGATCCGTTTTCCTTGTTTAAGAATTGGAATGGAACTGACTAAATATTTGTAACCAATAAAGAGTATTTGGCTTATTTGCGGAGTAATTTTATTCATTCTTTGTATATATTGGGATGACTTAATTTATACTGAGGTTCTTGAACAGATTTTTTCACATTTCAGAAATCGCCTGCATTTTTAGTTCAAATAATCATTCCTAAAATGGAAACAATGGCTTGCTCTTGGCTGATGTTAACTCTTTACTATTCTTGCTGTTCCTAAGTTTGGGGCTGCCTGGACTTTAGAGGCATGCTGTCTGGCTTCGATTACCTGGATGCTATTATTAGATTGTGTTCTTTGCCTAATCTCTGAGATTTAAAGATAATCTAGCAACCTAGTGGTCTTTTAATGAATGTTTAAAAAAAATGTAAGTGGAAAAAAGGAAAAGGAGATTATAATATGGAGCATCTCATTCCTCCATAGACTTTTCTCATTTGTAGGATTCATGGTATTAGCTCTCAGTGAGATCCGTTGCTTTTAGTTGTGTATCACCGTATCCTCATATACGTGGGTGCATTTCTTCATTGTCAGGGAAGCCTGAAAGTGTTCATCCGCATTCCCAGGAAAGAGGCTCTCTTAAGAAGCACTTATTAATTCTGACTTGCTCGAGGAGTATCTGTCTTCCCCAGCATGTCACTTGTGTTTTGTTCTTGCCTGTAGCTCGCTGGCCTAGCAATGAAAGTTGAAACCTGGCTCTCACCTAAGTTGTGGCTATTTATGGTAAAGCCTAGACTTAGAGAGCAAAATCTTCCTTTCCCCCTTTAAATGTAAATCAGTGCCATGATATGTGATGACAGTCCTGATGAAGTGTCTGAAAGCCTGTCTTCTTGTGAAACAACATGTGCACGTAAATAGAATAATTTCTGGCTTCCTTCTAATATAGGAAAGCTATTTATTATGTAACTTTCAAATCCTTTTCTAAAGATAGATTTGCTGTAAAAAACACTTAAAGCATGGGAGACTGAAATTCCCAGTAAAGTGCTGCTGTCATTCCTGTGGTGTTTTGCCTGTCAATTTCTGGTGGGGCCACTAAGGATCAAGAGATGGGGCAGTGCTAGGCTTCTCTCAGAGAGGCTGGAAGGTTTCTGGCTGTATATATTTCCTGGTGCTTCCCCTGCCACTTCTCTTCCTCACCTCTCCTCTGTCCCAATTTATCTGTGTGTCCAGAAAAAGCTGGATTGAGATCAGCTCGTTTGTCTACCAGCAGATGTCTGCTGCTAATGACTTTTTTGTTCTATGATCACTTGGACTGTATGTAAAAGAGTAAACTAGAGATGAAATGACCCATATTATGTTTGTAATCTCCTGTGCCATCTGATCTCCATTTAGGAATTTAGATTTAATTGTTCTTGTGTAGGCTGGTAGATACTCATCTGTGATGTGGGATAGGCAGTCCTTAATATTGTTTTGGATTGGGTATTTCAATTTTTGCACTCTTGTGCTCAGAGCATAGGATGTACATCAAATGCTAGCTCTGACTTCCATTGAAGTCAAAGCAGCAAGGGCAGGATTTGCCTCTTAAGTAAGATTTTATAAATCTAAAGAAATAATTGTTCATCCTTGTTCTGTTTTGCCAGCTTTTAATATTATCTCATTAAAAAAAAAAAAGACAGACAGACAAAGAAATACCTCATACAGAAATGCTTGTATTGAAGCTGTATCACAAATTGAAATTAAGTGTTGCCTTTTGGAGTATCATTCTTGCTGGGACTCTTTGTTCCCAAACATTTATGATTTAAACCAGAATATCAACACATTGTATAATAATATGAACTTTCTTTTGACGTACAAGCTGAAGAGATGAGGGTAAAGGGGAAAATGGTGTGTGTGTGTGTGTGTTTTTTTTTTAAAGCAGGGTACTATATTGTGAGAAAACTACTGTACTCTCTTCATTCAGCTGGAAAAGATTCACAAGTCTTTCATGTCAAAACAAAGTGCTTTTCCAACTCAACTATTATTCTTCAGAGTTGCTGCCCAGGAAACTGAATAGAAGATTAACAAAATATCCGGCTAAAAGGATGTCATTTAAAAAACGTACCGCTGTGTTTACAGTTGTGCAATATCTGCCAATAGATCACTTGAAAGTGCAGAAATTGGAAAATGACACTCTACAGTTGTGGAAAATCCCATTGCTCAGAATTCAGATGTTTTGTAAAGGAGAGAATTTTCTTCAGCAGATTTGGCTGAATTTTTGACATTCTTGTGTTATCTCATTCTGCTGGAGGAATGTAAACAGTGCTCATCTGTCAGTATAGCTGTTGCAGCTGGATGGCCTTTGGGACTGGGATTTTTTTTAAAATGAAGATGTATCCTGAATGTGGTGCTTACAAACTGGCAGCTCTAAACAATAAAATTTCCACTGTGATGGGTGAGGTATGACAGACAATTTGCTTTGTGTTGCCCCTTTGGTCTGTCTGTTGTGACTTGCAAAGGAATTATTTCCAGGCTGGATATGTAATCAGATTTGATGCCTGACTTCCTGCTCCACTAAAGTGACCAATAAAGATGCCATTAATCATAGCGAGCAAGTGTGAAAGCCAAAACTAAAGTCCCCTTTTTGTCAGTTTCTAGTACTATTTTTTAGAAGTTTCAAAAGTTTTGCCTGCAATGGTTAGAAAACATTTGCTTTTCCTTGTCAGCATTGTCTACAAAACAGTTCAATTAATTGTAATCCTGCACCACCCTGCATCTCTGGCTACCTTGCAGAATACAATTTTCTCAAGAGCTGTGAACTTCAGACTGGGAATTGTGTCGAAGTTAGCCACTCTTCTGTTTTCTTCCGTCTGCTTCATCAGAGCTACCCTTAGCCACGCACTCCTAATCGTTTCTTTCCGAAATGTTATGGTGGTGCTGCAAGCAGAAGTTGGTGTAGATACCTGCACTCAGCTTAAAAAAGCCAGCTCTGGAGAGCAGACCAGAGCAGTGTAGCTACCTGTTCATCTCAGATACAACTTCTTAAGTTTATCATTTATATGTCTTGTATTAACCAGAACAGGACGCAGAAGCATGAACCCAGGACTCGGTACCGGACTGCAGTCCTCTTCTTTGGCTTTACACTTGCTCTGAATTTTGTATTCCTCCTTTCTGTATGCCAGCCCAGCTCCAAAGTGAGAATTCATCTCTGGCTTTCTCTCCCCAGTAGTGCAATTTTTAAGGCAGGAGGCGATAGGTGAGAGGGCTGGGTCTGTACCTGGCAAGAATGGGGAAGGTGGTTGAACTTGGTGTCCCGTTCTGGGCCCACAGTTGCTGTGTTTTGGACTAGGCTTAACCCAGTACGCAGGCAGAGTTTGGAGGCACTCAGAAAATGCTCAAGAGCCTGAACCTCATTTGACTGATGAGAACTTGGACAGCCCACAGCTTAGGCAGCTGGGTGGAGATCTTATGGATCACTTGCTCGAACTTGCACACCCAAATTTCTCCTAAATTGCTCTAAGTGCCTATTTATTTATTTATTCATTCAGATTAGGCCTTTTCTTTTGCTCTGCTTCAGTCTCCATCCAGAAAAGAATAATAAAAACAATTGCTGCCTCTCCAGGATGTTGTGTAATGAATATTCAAAGGCTTGGAAAACACCCATCTGTGATGACAGCAGGGTTAGTATGTATGGAGTACAACTAAGTTACCTAGTCACTGTAGCTTCTGATCCAGGAGAAGCAAACTGAAGGAATAGTTATTTCTGCCCCCTTCTCTACATGTATCTTTGTATTGATGAGAATTTATGGAAGGATACTTTTTCTTCATGCATCTCCCTCTTGGTTTTCTCTCTCATATGCACACAGTATAAGCCACTCTCTGCAAATTTGCCCAGTCCAGCCATGATAGATGAAATTCTTTTTTCAATACTTGCTGTCATTTCCAAGTAAAGTAGGGTTTTCACCTCCTGTAAACATAGACCCTTACACAAAAGTAGAAATACACTTACCTGTCAAAAGCTAAAATGCGTGTATACATGCACCCCCTGTATGCAAGAGTGAGGGTCATCGTTGCGGATAGATTTAACGCTTATGTGCAACATCAACTCAGTCATATATTTGTAAGTTAAAAGGCCTGTACATAGAGCATTTTAAAAAAGCATAATCCATTGTATGTTTCATTAACAAAATGACTAATCTCACTAAATATTATGACAAAAGTGCTGACGGAACTTAAGCTCTAATCTGTGAATGCAGCATTATAATTTTACAAGAGTAGCTGTTCTTAATAAACATCAAAGTGCATGTAATTATTATGTGACTTTAGCCCTTTTTTCCCACGATACTACAGTTAATCTTGACAACAGCTAGCATTTGTGTTTTAACTCCCCTGATGATAAAGTTTAAAAATACCTTCGGTTCAGATTGTTCCACTCTGCCATTATCCTTCAGCTGGCTCAGGGGGGTGACCTTCACTCTCTTGTCTGGAGGCAGGGCTTGGACGTGCTGGACACTGTCCTTTGGAGGCTGTTTGGTGTGCATTTTGGGAAATGGAGCCGGGACAGGGGACAGCATGAAACGTCCCATTTTCTTGTGGGAGAGCACCCCCATTTTGAATATAAGCTTAGGCTGTGTTAGTATTGGGAGGTTCATTGATCTTGAAAGCAAAGCAAAATAAAACCAGAGCAATCTTAAGATTTGGAGTGGAGCTATGGAAGTGTTGCAGTTGGGGCTGAGTGATGTTTTTGGCCTGCTGATGGGGAACTTGCCGCATGGCCGCGAAGCCTGCAGCCTGCAAGAAGCCCTGCGGCTGGGCTTCTGCAAAGGCATTATTATTCTTTTGTCTGAGTATTCTCGATGGAGGTTTTGATAATAACTTGGGAGAGTGTGGAGAATTTAACTTAAATCTCCCACAGTTGAAAAGTGCGATACACAAGGGTCTGCTTTAGGGGGTTTGAGGGACAGTTGTGTTTCTGCTTTAGGGGGTTTGAGGGACAGTTGTGTTTCAGGCAAAGGAAACAGAATCAAAGTTCCCTAAACAGGATTGGGGCTCATCATTTACCTCTGCAGATCTTAGCTATGTTTTATCTCCTCCTTTCCACCAATGGTATCATCTGCCAAGCCCAAAGCTGAAATATTTCTTTGAGAAATTCCCCTGAAATACAGACAAGTAGGTTGAGTACACAAGATTCCAGCACATTTGCTGGCACTTGTAGTCTTTCCTCCTGTGCTCTTTTTCACTCTATCCTTGACTTCTTGAGCTGGGCTGAACAGGTCATTTTCTGATAAAACCTATAACACTGTGAGCCCTAGTAAGTTATGTTCTAGGGAGAAGAAAATACAGAGCGGAATCATGAATCTAATGAAAGAAATACTTATAGTCTACAGACAAATAGAAATACATTAACAGCAACAGCACTGTTGCATTTACTGGCATCTTTAGTTTATTTCTGTCTTAATGGACCGATGCATTTGCTCTTTGTGCAAACAAAAGAGTATGCAAAATGCCCTACTAAGAAACAAATGAACACACATTGTACCTGTATTTCTTGAACTGAGAACAGAACAAAATCAAATGTTTTTGTCAGGCATGCTTTATAGCTGTGCATTCCTGCACATAAAGGCCCAAGCAGGATCCTTCTCGAATGACACAGATGATTATTATTTTGTTCCCAAGGGAAAGTCGTATTACAGCATCAGTATTATCCACTGGTAATGAGGTGCTCACAGATGAAAAGAGGAGGGGTAAGGCAGATATAACATGAGTGACTACCCTGTGGCAAATATTGCTTTAAAAATGTTTTCATAACAATTCAAAGAGTCTGAGTGAGGGGATCATGTGGTAATACTGTCTAACTCTCGCTTTAAACAACAGGGACTTCCACCCCCAATCCTGGATAACCCTGTTAATATTGCTGGTAGTTCCTTTGCTTGATGCCAAGTACATGATTAAGACTCTGATTCAACAAATCAAAGGTGATCACTTAACCAGAAAGTATCATATGATAGATGAAAGGCTTCTGAGAGGGAGCTCTCCTCACTTCTGCAGATCTGCTTTGTGTTTCTTCCTCACCACAGTCTTCACCACCACTGCTAATGTCTGTAAAGGGCTCTGGAAATAAAAACTCCGTGACAGTGGCTAAGCGTTTTAACAGTGATTGTTAGATGAAAGGATGGGGGAATACTGTCAGTGAAATATATTTGCTTTTGGTTCTCAAGTGTTACGTGGTGAGGTTACCTTTTTGCCGTGGCTCAGATAATGGGTGCAGCAGAGACCCAGACCTTAACCTTCTCTGCAGGATGGCTTCCTTGGAGGCTTTGCATGTCTGAAGACTGACAAGGTTTACCAATTTGCACAATAGTAGGAGTGGTTCTTTCTTCTGATTTCACTAGAGATCTAATACGGAAAGTATTTCTGAACTGATCCCTTTGCTTCTAACAAAAGCAGAAACACAATTCAACTACTTGTAGAGAGATGTAGTCAAGAGTCATTAACCACTTTTTTGATGGAAACCTTCAACGTGGGTAGGAGAATCAGGTCTCTGCACCTAGGTGATACACCAAGTGCTGATAAGCTGTTCCTCCACAACTTCAGGGAGAGTTTCTCAATCTGCCTTGATTATGAAAGTCCTTTTTTCCTTTCCCTTTTTTTCCCCCTGCATTTTTTTTTGTGTGTGGATGGTCATTTAATTTCAGTGACACAGATGCTCCTTACACCGTGCGTGCATGTGAGCAATACTTTCCCTTGGTTAACTGGGCAGCCAAAAGGGATGCAGAAAAGGGAGAACCGCACGGATAAAACCCGGAGAAGCAGGAGATGTACTTGTGGGGCAGGGCTGAGCAACATGGGCTGCCAAGCACTGCTGGCAGCTCAGCATGGGCTCCATATGTGGTGCAGCCCCTGCCTGGAGCAGTTCAGCTAGAATGCCCCATGCTCCAAGGCGAAGGCTGCACCCATAGCATTTTTAAGCAGAAGACCATCAGCCAGTTCCGAATGTGTTGATATCCCCGCTAACTCCGGCACATGCAAATTCCCCGATCAAAGCTTAAAATTTGTCTCCTACACTGGTAGCGCGTGGGGAGTTAGTGGTTTGGCGAATGAGCTACTGCACTGGTAAAACCCTCATATCTCTCCGCTTCTGCTGTAGCGCAGGATGGCCACGACCATTAATCCCTTCTTGGAAGCGGCGATGGGCAGCGGGGGGAGGTGGTGTTTTTCATTGGGAAGGTTCTCCCGTTGGGTGACTTGAAAGCTCTGTGCCCAGCTGCCGGGGGGAAAGCAGCATTGAAAGGGGAGCAGGGCCAAGAAGGGGTCTATGTCAGAGGTGAGATGATCCTTCCCTTGAACTCTCTGCTGGAGCAGCGTGTGCGAAGTTAAACGCTTGAAATAAAGCCATGCAGAGATCAGCTGGAGATCACTGTTTCCTAGGCCACAGGAATGATCAGAGGTATACTTAAAATATGAGGAAAGAAAGAGGCAGAAAGCAAGCTGTTCACTTTTCTCCGAGGAGTGAAGGAAAACGGGGTGATAATGTTCAAACAAATAAAAGGTTACTGCGGAACCAAAGGCAATGTGGTATCGCTATACATCCGCTGTTGTTAGGACAAGAATTAATGGGTTTACGGTTGAAAAAAAAAAGTTTAAGCAAGAAGTTTCAGCGGAAAAAGGTATTAGGAAATACTGTCTCAGGGAAAGGATGGTGAAATGAGGAAAGCGGTTGCCTGAAGATGGTGAAGATTGATGCTGAAGCTTTTAAAAACAAGTTTGAGAATCGTCTGTCAGAAATGATGTGTAGTCAGTCCTTAAAGCACAAGGATGTACTACCTGAGTTCTCAGGCCTCTTCTGGACATTTTTTTATGATTTATATGCTGTATTTTTTTTAGCCTTTCATGTAAAGGCTTTATCCTTCAAATTGATTTTTGTCTCTTCCCCTATTTTTTCTTAAATTCAGCCTTGTTCTTAGTATTGTTATTTTTTTTAATGGCATTTCACTTCTTGTTTATGTCTATAAAATGATAAGCCATTTTCAGAAAGTGTTCTATCAAAAATAATTATCTCCGCTGTGTGAGGATATAAAATAGGTTCTTATTGTGAGGAAAATGCAGATACTATACTGTTCAGCCACCCATGTTAAAGATTTACTTAAGCTGCAGTAAACTGGTCAGAAACATGAAGAATACGAATGGATCCCTCCTGGATTTCTATAGGGTGCTCATTGGAGCAGAGTGGGGCCGTTTCAGGGTACAGTTATCTGGAGGACAGCTTGTGCTGCCTTGCTTATAGTGAGTGGTAACTGCCCTCTACCAGCAGCGAGTATTTACAGACTGATGGTATTACAGGTGTAAGTAATGAAGTCAGCTTTGCAGTTTATTTGGGGGATGATAATGAATTATGGGATCTATCACATTATCCAGATGACTTAGCGTAATCATGTCTCGCATCACCGTTTATTGCTCGTTACTTTTCAGTGTGCCAAGCTGCTTGATGCATTTTTGCATTGGTGATGCTTTTGTAGTTGGATAATCAAATCACACTTTGCCCTTAGTTGCAATGGAAAGGATTTTCTTGTCCCTCTCTTCTTTCCCCAAATTCAGCAAGTAGCCACCATCCCAAAGCTTTTTTCCTTAGAAATGATGAATGCCTGGCTTCTAAGCTTGGCTCTGCCACAGGTTTGGCTTGCAGATCTCAGCAAATTGTTTCTTCCTTCTGCTCAGTGACTCTTTCACCCAAGTGGAACAGATGCTACTCACCTATGCTTCAGCTTTGCCAGGTAACATGTCTGCATGTTATATTTTGCATGCAGCCTAGTACAGCAACTGTAATTAAATCCTGGCAGAAGTCAATGGAAAGGCCAAATGATCCAGGGGTGCTGCTAATAGTAAAGCCAAAATACACTTCTCGGAGAAGTAACCCAACTCCTTCAGTGCACTCTAAACCCAGGGTGACCTCCTTTCTGAAGGCCAGATTTTGCTTCTTTACATTTTCTAGGCATTTCATCACTTGCTTCAGAGACCTCAGCTGAAGCAGTATCTTGAGTGCTCTTTTCTTTTCCCTTTTCCTTTCCACTTTCTTAGATGTTCTTGGAGCTTGTTTCTTACCACTGTCTGCTTCACAGAAGACTGGCACTGCTTGAGGACAGAGACAGCATATTTGTTTAAATAATGCTCTGATATTATTCATCAATGTAGAATTTTCAAGTATATGGAAGGGGAATGCCCAGATAAAGTGAAAAGCACGCTAACTATTAGTGAAAGGATTTTGTGTTACTTTATATTTTTAAATGGTCTCTTCTCTATCAGCCAAGTTTGCTCCATTTATTTATTCGGAAGATCCTCTTTGATCCAATGGAAAGTTTTCACACAACCTGGTGGGATTTGAAGGGGGATCTTTTGAAATATGGCTACACTGCCTGTAATTTTTCTATAGCTTTCATGGTCTCTGCAGTTCCAGAGAAGTCAGGTTCTTTGAAGATGCCAGAAATGTCCCCACAGTGCATCAAAGTGTGTGCTTGAAGAAATCCCCCTGTTGTAATACTATCTGTGAGATTCTCAGAAACTGAGAGTGCTGGCCGAAATAACTCCAGAGGGACCAGAGAGAGGCCAAAACTAACACGGTTTTAAAATCTAGCTCTATAAGCTTACACGCAGCTTTTCTAGGAGCTATTTCTTCAGTGAGTGTGCTGATGGGATTTCTAAAACTGAAATAAAATGAGGGTCTGTCCCTCAAATATTTGTCCATGCCAAAGTCTGAAGTCACTTGCTAAGAGAGAGTGGATAGTAGTGTAAAACATGTATAAATAGCAGCCGGGTCTTCTTCCCTCTAATGAGCAGCTCGTACCAGACTGCTGCATTCCTGGTCTGCGTGTTTGGGATGCAGAGTGAGTTAGATTAGAAGAAATTGCATGGAAACAGTCTGCATAGTTTTGAAAGCATCTACAAATCTGAAAAAATACTCTCACATAACTTTTGGTCACTCGCTGTGATGAAGTCTAGCCTTTTGGTAACTCCCTGGGTTGATTTCCCAGGTGTCTGTCAGGCACTTCTGGACCGTGGGGATAAGTTCCTATCTGATGTTGCCTCCAGCAATATTTGGGAATTGCACTGCCCTCCCTCTTAAATTCCATTTCTTTAGGAGGCTTTTGAGAAGCACAAGCAAACCCTTACAGATACCAAAAGCTTTGCACAGGTAGTTTTTATCCCATGGTTGCTTTGCTCAGGGTTTAAGCAGGCAGAGAGCAAAGCAGAGTTGCTAAAGCTTCTCCTGTCTCTGGAGGCCAGAGTGTCCTCGGGAGTCCCTGGGAGCCTGCCTGAGCTGGATAAGCTATGCTTTTCCCTTTTCCTTCACTGAAACCCTGATTTGGGAGGATACTGAATATCTCTGACAGGAGTAAAAAGGAGTTGCTGCTCATCTCATAGCTTTTTGTTTCCTCTGTTATCTCCTTGGTTTAAACCTAGGACTTTTTTTCTGCCAGTTCATGTTCTATTTCTTGTTACCCAGCCTCTATATATGCATTACCAAACATGACCAACACTGATGTTCTTACAGTTTCTTCAACCAGCCGGAAAATAAGCAGTTGTTCCTCTTTTTTTTTCTTCTCTCCTCTGGCCAGCTAAAAGAGAAATGACACTTTGCAGCTGCTTTAAAGACCTTTATACTATTGACCACAATATTTTTACTTCTGTGAGAAAGTACAAAGTATAGTAAATTGAGTTTTCTAGTAGACTGCCCACTGATTTTATGATGATAGACTCAGGACTGGAGAGCCACTGCTCTGTTACGGATAAACCATCACTCGGTGACAAACAGAAGAGAGGTCCAGAGCTGGGTAGGGGCCCCGGGGAGCTTTCTGTCAGCATCTCTTAGCAAGCAAGTGAAAATACTGACCTGCAAATAACACCTAGTTCTGTTATTGTGTGACAGGCTAGGCTAAATATGGTTAAAAAAAGGAGCAGCCTTTCAAATTTGAAAATAATAAAACGCGGTTGTCTGTCCTGGGAAAGCAAAGACAGAAGATCAGTACCAAATCCATGTGGGAGCAGGGGGAGGGGGAGCTGCTTGGCCCAAATACAGTCTGGTATATTTGGGCAAGGGCGTCTGGGAAGAGAAAGGAGGAAGGAACTTTGATGCAATAGGAAACTTCTGAATTTATCAAGGCAGGTTCTCTGCACAGCCCTGGAGCTGAGGCCTTATATATAGTCTATGCTATTCTTAGAGTGTGCAGCAGAACAATAGTTCCATTCGAAGAAGCTCTTTTATAGCTTGCCAATATAAAGAAGGCTGTGCAAAATGATATGATCATGTAATTGAACACTGTAAATAGATATGCTGACCCAAACGATAATTTTAAATTAGCTCACTTTCCTGCCACATCTAAACTTTGTAGGCTTAACAGAATGAGAAAGGCTGGATTAATTTTTCTAGATCTATAAATGTTCATCTTACTTACATGTGATTTATAAAATCAAGTGATTTGATGGGACGATGTTGGGAGCCTTTCTTCTGTTCATTGAAGTAGAAGCTAGATTAATGTAATCCCTTTGCTGGTTTGACCTTAATGTATAGTTATAAAATTAAGATCTGCGAATTCTGTGACATCCAAACCTCAAATCTGAAGAATACCTTTTACTTTTTATGATGCTGCCACAGCTTCCCCTATTAATTAGGATTAATTGGGATTATTAAAATAGGTTCTGTGCAATGCAATAGAACTGGTGGTACAGGCTTGAGTCAGGCAGGTGTAGTCTGCAATTGCATTTTGAACGGCCACTGCCAAGACAGCAAGCTAATGTGACAGCCATCGCTGGCTGGTGCGAGCCACGAAGTCTCCTGGCTTGCATGGCATCAAGGCAGCTGCTTCATGCCCTGGATACCATGGGGTACGAGCAGTACTGCACTATGGAGGTGGTTTTTTGGTAGTTCCCTTCCTTACAGAGCCAGCTGTGGCCCAGTGCAACAGCCTCTTGACGGTATTCCCAACTGCCTCAGAGCAGACATCTCGCCCGGCTCCATCCTGAGGAACGCAACAAGAGCCTCAATCTGCACTGAATCGCACCCGTGTCGGTGGCTGCGTGGTTATACCGAGGTGCTTGGCTCTTGGTGGCGGACGACGTATGGCAGCGTGCGGCGGGTGCGGAGCGGGAGCTGATGGACGCGGAGGTGGCAGGGCCAGGGGTGGTGGCTGGAGAGGCAGGTTCCTGCTGCGAGGAGTGGCGTGAAGCCTCCTGGTAGTCCAAGTTGTCAAGATGGGACAAACCTGGTATTTTGGGTTGCAGAATGACGGCGGAGCAGGGAGCGGTTGGGCTGGACAAGGGCCCAGCGTTCAGCTGTGTGCCCAGAAAATAAGATATCAGAAGGAAAACCAAAACCAGAGTATGCCACAAGTAGCAAATGGTCTGCAAAGCGGGCATTTTTCCTTGATTGCCTGATGCTGAGATCGTTGTGGGAGCAGAGCAGGGCCTTACACCCACCGCTGGCCTTGGGCAAAGGGCAATCATCACGGGGGTATCCCAGACGCCACGTTCCTCTTTGGGATGCTGCAGTACAAAGTTTTGGATCATCTCCTCAGCACCCTTCTCAGCAGTCCAGCCTGACTTGTGGCACATCATTAACCCATTGGGATCCTCTCTGGAGTGGTTTTGATCGAGCGTTGTGAACTCACACCAGATGACTGTGTTGCGTCATGGGTCCGCGACACTTTTCTTACAGCCTTTAGATATCACATGTCTCAAAAAGAAATCAAGAATGTTGAAGTAAAGAGTTTCTAAAACATTAAGATACTGAATTTTAAGTGCACGGCACCTGGAAAATTATTAGCAGGACTGACCACTTCATCTTGGCTGCTTTTTCCATGTAGTGCCACATACACTTGCTTAGTAGCTGGGACTTCTGCTGAATTACATTTTGTTTCCCTGCTGTGGCCTTAAGCTGTGGGCCACATGGCAGGTTAGTGTTAAACCGGGCTGCATGGTGAAGTTGTCTCTGTGGAAGAGGGGTGTCCCTGTATTTGCTAAGGACCGATAAGTAACTCCTTCCCGAGATGATCACCCTGGGCGGCTTCTGCAGGGAGATCGTTTTTTCCTGTGTTCAGTTTTGCTATGGTGTTGGAATTCATAATAAATGTGGTGGCGGTTTCTCTCCTTTCTCTGGTGATTTAAACCATACATTTTTAACATTGCGGCTAGAAAGAGAAAATGCGAGCGTCGAGGGCTGAGCTGGGAATAGGACTCAGAAGTTGGAGCTGCCCGACTTCTGTGCGTCTGGAGCCTCAGCTGGAAAGCTGCTTTGCGTTTGTTTGATTTGCATTGATATACTGTTACATCATATATGTGATACAATAGATTAAAAAAAGCCATGTGGCTCTTGTCAAAAAAAAGTGAACTATGCACTTCTAGTAATTATTACCATATGGTTCTTGCACTGTTTCTACATATATAGTTAAGTCACTTATATCCCACTGAAATGCTGTTTTTTTTGATCTGAGAGAACAGTTGAAACAACATGTTTATTGCTATAATAATGCCCTTTTTTCATTTCAGTTCCTTACATCTGTTCCGTAGCCACATCCTATGTGCACAGAGAATCTTTAGGCAAGAAAGTAAGCTTCAGATGTGTTTGCTTAATGTAATTTAAACAATTTTTAAGCAAATGGATTAAGCAAATCATTTTCCTTTTAAATGATTTAAAAACCTGGTGGTGATAATGCAAAACAGAGGCAGGAACAGTCTTCCGCGTGCGGTAATTTGACATAGCAAGTTGAACTAGTTGTCGCTTCACACGCAGATCTTACGTACCAAACATTTTCTGAGTGAATTCACATGTCGCCTGAGTGTGAATGGTCATATTTAATCTTGTCAGTGACATTTTAAATGCCGTACAGTTTGAACTAACCTGCTTTAAAGCTCTGCTCCTTTAACTCATGCTGTTATTGTCTGCTGCAGTTGTTGACTCAGTAGATTTTCTGATGTGGTCTGGGAATGAGTTCTTTTGGACTTTCACATTATCATATTACAATATACACCACAGATTATTTATACTGGGGGTTAATTGCATCATCTGAATGGAATTCATTTTCCATTGTATCTACAAGTTTGCATTTTAGAATAGTATTTTCTCTTATGGAAATGCGGAATAAAATGACATTGATTCTTAAGGAAATGAGCTCTACATCATGATTTTTGGTATGTATGTGCTTTAAACAAACACGTTTGATTGTAGTAATTAACTGGGAATTATTATTACAGGATGAAATATATCACTTCTGAACTGTAATGGAATATGGAATCTGTCCAGCTAAATGGAGCAGATAAATAAAATAAATAGTATTAAGCCTTCTCCAAGGGAGAAAGTTGCTAAGTAAAACTTATGCACGCTTAGTATAATCTTAACTCTTCCCTTCTCCCAATTCTCTCCAATGCATTTCTATTTAATTTTAAAATAAAATGTAGAAAAGTTTCCTGGGACCAGCAACTAGAAATATGTAATCTCATTCATGTGAAAAACAAGTGGAAGACAGAACTTCATTGTGTGAATCCTTATTTTTTTTGTTTGGCTGTCAACACATAAATGTGAAAATAAATCGGAGGCATCAACTCAAAAACCCATTTTTTGTCATGGCTTATTGGCGAATTTAAAACCTTGGAAGTTCGTGGCGGGTCAAGCAAACATTTTGTTTCTCCCCTGAAACAAAGCGCCTCATTGAATTGCGCGAGGCCCCACAGGAAGGACGGGCAGATTCACAAGATGGAGGACGCGGGGCCTGCCCCGCCACCCTGCCGCCTTCGCCCGACGGCCCCGGCGGGTTACGGGACTCTGGGGGACGCGGGACCCCTGCTCCGGCTGCCGCCCTTCACTGGGCTGTTTCGGATGGGGTTTGCCCACCGCCGGGAGAGGGCCCTGCCTGAAATTCGGGCGCACCTGACGCCCAGCCTCCACGCTTCCTTTCCTCCCTTTGAAAGTGATGTGCGGCGAACGCGCTTTAGCCACCGAAAATGAGAGAACCCACTTCCTGCCCTTCATCCCGAACGAAAAAAAACCAACACGGGAGCTTTATTTTTTCCTCCCGCCTCATAAATAAAACAATCCCTTCCCTCAGACAGCCTTGCAAGGGGGACTCTCGCCGGGACTCCGTCTGGGCCGCACAATGGCGGCGGGCGGCCTCTGAAGCAGCGCCAGCCCGGCGAGCGGCAGGAAAAGCTGGGCCAGCGTTCCCGGCCGGCACGGCGCCGGGCGGCCGGGATGAGCCCAGCCAGGTCTTATCCCGCGTAGAGGGGCGGTCAGTGCTGGTTCTGCAAGGGGGGGAAAATGGCCGCAACTTCGGTGGGTTGGGGAGCGAGCCTGCCCTCGCGCGGAGATCTTTCCGGAAAACAGCTGTGCACGCGCGCTTGTAAATGCCCGCATTTTGGGCACGTTTTTGCTCGACCATAGCGGTCTTGCGGAAGAAAGATGTTGTTTTCCACGGCTGTTTTGTATTTCCTCACAAAGACCCGGACTGAACTGGAAACGAGTTAAACAGATCTGTTTGATAGGGCCTTGCAAAGCTTTCCTGGTTGACCCCCCGTTGTGCTGTTGAAAACTGGGGCGAGCAGGAGGAAGGATTTTGTCAAGATGAAAAAAGACCGAGTTGCCAGGCGCGCATGCGTGTGAGAGTGTCTGTGCACACAGAGCGAAAGAAAAAGGGGACTTACGAAGCTGTTAATTTGTTAATAACGAATGGAGAGTTGCCAAGGCCCAGTCTGTATCCATGTGCTGTGGTTAGTAGCAAAGTAGAAAGGACCAAGATCAGGGGCTCGGTAAGTCCTTTCCATCTCTGTTTTCTCTGGAGGTATGAAGGCTGGCTTGGCAGTTCCAGCCCCACACGATGCAGCATATCAAACTATCAATAAAAAAACCAAAACAAAAGCAACACCCCAAACCTACTTGCATGCAAGAGCGGATTCAGTATGAGTAACCAGAGGCGTGATGATGCAAGATGCAGGGAGAAACTGAAAACCAAACTGTGCTTTCGGTCAAGTTGAAAGTTGATGAGTGAGACGACTTTAATTTAATACAAAAAGATTGCAGTCAACTCAGTAAGAAACATATTTTTTCCTTGTGCCAGTCTCTCCAGGGGTACTTTCTACCATTCAAACAGCAAATAGTGCAATAGTTTGGGGAGCCCAGAGTGCCTTTCTTTTTCTCTATGCGTGAGACTTTTTTTGACTCCTTATATAGGGGAAGATCAGAAAACACCCTCCTGGGCTGGGGTTAATGTGGGCCAGGAAAGTAAGCGCTCAACATACTCAACTGCAGCAAAAGCTAGCTTTGGGGTCTGTTTTTTATTTTCAATCTAGGCATGAGGGGGATGTTCCTGGAGAGGTACCAAACCATTACAGGTGGTTGAAAATATTTAACTCTTCTTTTTTAATAACAGTCAAACATTTACACTTTTAAAAAATTGGTTCCAAAATCTAGCTGACTCCCTAGAGCTGTTCCATGAGTTAACTGACAAGATCAGTCTGGGATGTGGGATTTACTCCATGAAAACAACCTTTTCCTTTCTTCCCGGGCAGAAATTCCCTGCAGGTGCCAGTCACCACCGTGGCCCCGTGTGTGTCAGCCAAGATTAAGGGGAAGCTTTCTGGCTAAAATTAACACCTACCTTGCCCTTAAGGGGTCTTTTTCCTGATAAGTTATGAGAACTTAAAGACTGCTTTTTAAATTTGGAGGGAAGCCGCGTGTATTGGAGGGCGGCAGTGCTTTGGTGGAAGGTTTCTCTCCTGCCGCCATACCTGTCCAGCCTGCGTTTCATGGCAATCCAGCTCCCAGCCATGTGCTAGTTCTGAGAGCCCGCGTGGGTGTGCAGGGAATGTGCATTTGCGGTTCAGTTGGTGCAATGCTGATGGTTAACGCGGTTAACATCCTCCAAGGTTGCTAATAAAGGATGTCCTGCCCCCCTCCACTTTGACTGGTGCTGTCAAGACCTGCCTGGGCAATTCAGCTGCTCCTCTATTGGTGAGGTGTTCCAGCTTCTTGGTTCAGACTCCTGTAAGCTCTCCAGGCCCAAAACTTGGGTCTAATATGTTTGGCTGGACATAAAGCAAAGCAGAATTAAAAAAAAAAAAAAGAAAAAAAAAGCTGTTTGTGTTTTAGAGATATCATATCATATCTGTCGGACTTCAAAATATGAATTCTGTTTAAAGTCTTTTTCCCTCCCCTGTGGTTTAGATTCATTAGTTGCTAGACTTCCTTAGTCTCAGCTACAGTTTTAGTATAGATTAAGAAGGAAAACAGGATCTTTGTTTGCATTATAAATAAGTCTAGATTGTGCAGTGACTGCCAGTATATTTTTCTTATTCCAGCTGTATGTCAGCTTGGGATGAACACTTCATCGTTGTCAAGCCACCTGCACGACTGCAAAGTACCAGCTGAATCTGTCAGCGGTGCAAAGAGGAAATGAAGAGACTTTGATCCTCTGAACACAGTCCCTTGCCACTTAAAGTTGTTGATTCAGATTAGCTTTTGCTATGACCTTCAATATGAAAAATTTCAAAGCTTTTTTTATCTGCTGCGGTGTTGCTCTTCCAAGGCTATCGTGAGATTGTGTGAAGATGAGCTGCAGTGATTTTACCCTGCTCTCGTGTGCTGCAAAGCTTGCGTGCCACCTGCAACGGCATGCGTGAGTGCCCGGTGGGGTTGTGCCTCCCTGGCCCCTGTGCAGACCATGGGGGTCCCAGCTCAACCTGTGTTTCCATGCCTTGGTTCATCTCTGCCATTTCAGTGGCCACTGACACGTGGAGAGCTGCGTTGTTGGCAGTGCTGGCCGCTCCTGGGTTCCTAAGGGAAGTATTGTAGGGAATAATTCCCCAGTGTAAGCAGGAATAAACATGTTTTTTGTTTTGTTTTCTGCCTTTCTCAAGATGCCTGGATTTCCTCACCTCCTGAGCTACTGACCGAGGTCACCTTAGGGATGGCTATGTGGCTGCATCCTCCTGCTCTGGTGTAAGTGTTATTTTTCCCCAAAGGCTGTGGTTCTGTTCCCTGCTCCCACCCGCAGCTTTCCCAGTCTCCCCTGTACTGGCACTAGTGCTTGTGTGGCCAGCTATATTGGGAACCCTTCCTTTTGCAGAGTTAGGTAACCAACCAACAGAAAACCGATCATGAGACTGCAGTGAGCGGGAGACTTTTCTCCCGGATGTGTGCTCCCACTGCTTCCCTCACTCATTTGGACATCTTCAGGGAGCTGAATGCTCAGAAAACTAGCAGAACCACAACAACGAAACCTAAGCGATTTCAATTTTCTTAGGGTTTAGCTGTCCCATGTTTGTAAGCTGTATGAGTAACTGAGCCAGGGTAAGAGGTAGGACAGGGGCTTTCACTCTTGGCAACCTCTCAGCTCTACTTGGCTTGACTGATGAGAAGCAGAAATCCAGTCTCTAGCAGGCTTTGGCTGCCATTTAATATCTGTTGGTATGTTAGGGATCTGACTCATGTTTGCCTGACAAGCAGCTAAAAAGAGTTAAAGTATGCTTCTCCCTCAGGCACACATCAGCTCCTTTGCAGCTGGGGTCAGGACGCCGCGTTTTGGGCTGGCACGGCTGCAGCGCCCGATCCGCTCTGCCCCTGGGCAACAGCCTGCGGCAACAGGGTTGGAGCAGAGGGCTGGAGGGAAACATCTCTCGGCGTCGTGGCCGGATTGGCGAGAGCTCATCTCCCAAAACCCATCCTGCGTAACGGCGGTCAGGGACTCTGCGTGGTGCACTGGGGAGAGTGGCCTGGGCTGAAAGCACCAGCCTTGCTGCTGGCAGCTGCCTGATGGCAGCTCCAACGGTGCTGGAAAGACCCTGCCCTGGCTTTGAGGAGAGGTGGTTAACTGCTGTGTTTCATCAGGTATAATGCTTTTGCCCAACAGTGTAATGTGAATGGATTGTAAATGATGCACCGCGTCCCTTTCAGGCTCACAATGCAAGAATGATCTCTCTCCTTTTTTTTTTTTTTTGTTTTTTCGTTGCCTCTTCTATCTCCTCCCCAGCAGCCATTTCTTCTCCAAGCAGTAATAACTCAGATCTTTTATTTTCTTATCCTAGCTGAGCGCTTTGATCAATCTAATATCTCTCTGAACTATTTCCAACATGTTTCTAGTCTTTCCACCTTGAATGAGCCTCACGGAAAAATGTAAATCCTTTTTTTTTAGGCAGAATATTTCTCGTTCTTCTGCTCTTCTGTGTTTCTTTTAAAGAATACTCACAATGCTTTACATAAAACCTAGACTGACGTGTTGTAGGAATTTATTGAGTATTTCTGCTTATTCCTGGCATAGGGCCCAACCAAAGGCCCATTGAAGTCTTTGGTGGGTTTAGAGCAATAACTTCTGTATGAAAACTTAGGATGATCCTTAAGTAACTGCTGTATCTCATTTTTTTCTTTCCTTATGACATACAGTCTCCCCTGCTGTTTCTCTTGTCACTTGTGAATGACACTGCATGAGGCCATTTTGCCCCCCTGAGCTCTGGTGCAACACTGTGAGTCTGGGAAGAAAAGTGCCGGTGCTGTAACTGCCGCTCTGTATTTGCCCCTGCCTGTGTCCGCTCGTGATTTGGGCCCCAACGGCTATCATGCTGGTTGATATTAAAGCTACAGTCTGTTCTCAGACCTGGTTCTGTTGCAAAAAACATGTAAGGAGGAACATTCAAGGGAGTTTTAGCTCTGTTAAACCAGACCCGCAATTTCACTGCTAGATTTCTTTTTCTCTCCGCTGCTCTCCTCTCCTTCGTCCTCTTAGTGTGGCATGAATGTGGGTTCATATAGCTGTGCAATACAGAATATACTAGATTTAAAAACAAAGCAAAACAAACCCCCCTGAACTAAAATTGCCCCTTTAAAGCTGCAGCATTAAGTTTGGCTGCGATCCAGCCTGGAGACTTTCCTTGGCAGCGACTATGACGCAGAGATCTCAGTTTGGAATTGCTCTTTCGGACACAGATTCCCGCAAGAATAACAGGAACGTGATAAACTAAGTTATGCCAGGCAGCGAAGCCCACTCCACTCCAGTGAAGACAATCTGTCGGTTCACCTCCTATGGAGTTCTCTGGGGCTGCTCACATGTAAGGGGGAGGGAAGGGGATCAGAGGACAGAAATGTAGCTGTGGTTTTAAATCCTCCTGTTGCTGAAGGATTTAAGTCATGTAGGTGAAATAGTTCAAGCTTCCACTATGGAAAATGATTATCTGTTTCACATGTTCTTTCGGCTGTGCCTCATTAAAAGCTTGTTTCATTGTTGGACTGTGCTGAACTTTTAGTGGGAAAATTACTGCTTTTTGTTTTCTGGCCTGATCCAGCTGCCTTTAAAGCTAAAAGAAACCTGTTAGATTCAGTAGGTAAGTGGGGAGGTAAGAACAAGCGATGCAAAACCAAGTGTGTGCTCTGAGTCACCCTGAATGACAAGAAAGAGATCCAAAGACTGAGGTCCCTTGTCAGAGCAGTGGTATAATTGAGGGCAAAAAGCACGAAAATGTAGCCCATTCATTTCTAATTTGGGCAATGAGGAGTCTACCCATTTCTTACTGTCTGGCTTGGAATGACAAACAGGTGAGCCTGCCCGCTTCACTTTCCACCAGGACGCTGCTGGTTTGCAGGGCCACCTCAAAACCAATGTGTATTTGTGTTGCTCCTCACAGCAAGCACTATGTAGGGGCATATACACGCTGCTGCTATTTAAAGCATCAATACCAAGTGAGTGTCTGGCATAATACCTCTGACCTGCTTGGCAAAACCAATCCAGTGCAGTGTGGATGGATTAACATCGCCTTGCTCTGTGTTGACTCAGGGGCAAAGACTCTAAGGCAAGAGTTAACTCCAGGCAAGATCTTATCCCAAATATCTTGATCCTGCTCTATTTCAAGGAATTTGTCATTACATTTTGCTAACGAGAATGAAGTGGCCTCAAGTGCTAGTGTAATCTCTGCCTTTTTTTTTTTTTTTTTTTAATCTTTTCTGCTGGGAATGAAGTATTCCTTTCTGTTGCTTAGAAAGCCCAGCCAAAGCTCATCCATATTTCTGGTGCTGGATGCCGTCCATGAGCGAATCATGATTTAGTTCTGCATGACATAGAGGGTTTTTCTTTATTTAAAGAATATAGTTTATAGAATTGCATATGCTAGTTCTTTAAAAGCCCATCCACTGAGCTCTTTCTTCATAGTACTCAAATGAGAACACAGTGTTTTCTGTATTGTTTGGAATAGCCTGGGAAACAATGCCTCCCAGTGTGAACAGATCTCCTTCAGTGCCCTGGCAAACTCATCTCAGAGGAATGTGGTTATCGACTAACTCATGATTTCTGATAGCAATAGCTAAAAAGAGTGGAAAAGTACTCAGCTGCCTGCAGTCCAATAGCACAGCAGTTTACCGATGCGCATGATAAAGTTGCTTCTATTTAAAATGGTCATAAATCCTATTGGCCCAAACACAGCATCCTGGCTGCCCAGGAGTGGGGAAACAGCTGTGGACCAAGGCCACTGGTGGTGTAAACTGGTGTGGCTCTGTTGGTTCCAGCGAAGCAGTTTCATCTGCACCAGTTATGTTATCTTACTATATGTTACAACACTATGACTTGTAAAAAGAGTACTTTGACTTAATGCTTGTGCTTGTGGGAAAGCATTTGGATGGAAAATGTAATCATCCATTGTTAACACGAGTGTCTGGATTCAATGACTGAAAGCTGGCATCGGTTCGTAAAATATAAAATAAGGAACACGCAGAACAAATACACTTGCATAGAGACTGATGCTCTTGTTCCCCTGGGGAGAGACTGGAAAGAGAACAGGTTTTGAGCCATTTCTCCAGTGAGCGGAAGGGAGCCAAGGGATTTTAGTTCTTGGAATACTGTAAAGGTCAGCGACATTTGTCCTCGCCTCAACTTGGACGCTGCCCAGATTTTGGGCGTGAGCTCTTCTACTTCCGCCCCGTGTTCTGCGTGGACGGCGTCTCAGCACATTTCCGACCGTAGATGAGCCACGGGCGGCCAGAGGGGAGTTCGCTTCTGTGGCTCGGTTGCCCCTTCTTTGCGGTGGGCCAGGGATTCCTTTCTCCAGCATCCGCTGCGGGCTGAGCTCCCCAGGGTTTGCCAGGCTTTGGGGACTGGATGCAAGAGGGAGTGCGGCAGGGACATGCTGGTAAAGCAGAGCCTGGTCACGCTTTCACTGTTCTTGCTGCGTTTCAGAGCGGTGCCTTGTAAGGAATACCTGAAGGAGAGCAGCGCCTTGCAAAGCTGAAGGAAAGCACTTCCAGACATGGCCTTTGTTAGAGCGGTTGGCCAGGCTGGGGCTGGCAGCTCTCTGCATTGCACAGTTTGAACTAAAGAAATTAGATTGTAATGGTGGCCCACAAGGAACAGAGAGATGGCCCTAAAGCCAAGGAGAGCGAAAGGGAGGATGTGCCTGCACTCCCTGCTCCAGCTGATCCCTCTTCCACCATGCACTTAACAGATGGGCCACTCTTCTTGCTGCTGCTTTTCTACAAGAGCATCCAGAACCCCCCAAGACCCTCGGGTCTGCCCTGTGAAGCCAGGTGACTGTATAAGCGGAGTCATCTGCAGCACTGCCACAGCCATTTCGCTTAGCACTCTCATTTCTTTTGTTTTCACATAAATGTCTTTCTTAAGAAATGTTTTAACTAGCAGGAAAAAAAAAAAAACCAACAAAAGAAAAATCAGCATCAATGCAACAGCTGTGTAGTTCATCAGAAAGATTTCCCAGGTCTGGCACCGCCCTGGGCCCCCTCCTTCCTCCTGTCACTGCCATCCTCGCTAGCTCAGATTTTAACACTTTAACCCCATAGACAGTAGGGGTAGGGAGGGGAAAAATTTGGGCTCCCTCATACCGTCGGGAAGGTGGATTTTCTCGGTCCCAGGCTGCAGCCTGAGCTTCAGAAGCTTTTTGTTTCAAGACAAAAGGGTTTGAATTCCTCTTCCCGAGCAGAGTATATGAAATGTAGTTACTGCAAGCAGCCACACCATGGCACTAACAGTGAAAACCGGCTCTTGGCCAAAACCTAGAGCTCATGTCAAAACATGCTACAATAGCACATTTTACTACAGCACAGGAATGTTAATGTGCTACAATTAAATATTATGTTGCAAGGAAATTACATGTCCCAAACCATTGCAATATGTATCTATGACCCTGGGGAAACTCTCTCAGTGGTGTGTTTATACTTACGCCAATTTGCTTTTCCCATAACTCCCCTTTTGCCATTGCCCTGCAAATGTAATTCATGCTCCCGACCGGTCGGTGATGTCTCTGACATCCAGCATCTTGCGCAAGCAGAAGCCCAGCTGACCGGACGGATTCAGGGAAGTCAGACACGGTTACTGCCAACTCGTTTTGTAACGAGAGACCCCGAAAAAGTGCTTTTCAGGGAGCATCTATGAGAAACCGTGAGCCGCGTTGCCTCTTGCCGCTCACACGGTTTGTGTCCCGGCTTGGGGTAGGGGCTTTCGGAGGCTGGGTCTCCTGCCGTGACGTGGTTTGTGTGGAAGGATATTACGAACAGGTGTGAATTTAGTGAGGAATTTGCTCTCCCATGAGGGCCGACTGGTGCGATGTATCCTGCTGTGCCAGGTAATGTGGTTGCGGTCATCGTAGCCCTTCCCTCTTCTTCAGCTTAGACAAGGCTGGGTCTCCCTGATCCAAGCCCTCCCTCAACAGCTGATACAAAGCTTAGTGCCTTGCTCGAAGAGCAAAAGATCATTTGCTCAGACTCTGTTGAAATCGTGGATTAAAAAGCCCGGCTGTGAAGTGGCTGGAGTGAAAAGCCCTCTGCGGCAGGAACAGTTAGTGCCCGTCTTGTCCTTTCCCCTTGTCCTTTGCTCTTGGTACTGTCAGCGCTTGGATGCTCTGCCGGCCACGTGCGCCTTGAGAGGATTTTGGAGATGCCCGGGTAATAGCCAACGCTGGTGGAGCCGGCACAGGGACTTCCCAGAGAGGGGCTGCTGGCACAGGGGTGTTTGCACATCAGGATAAAAACAGAGGCACGTAATTACATTTTTCACGTGTCTCAGAGATTATTTCACTGATTTGTGAGTGGGAAGTGAGGGGAAGGCACCTTAATTAATGTGTGTCATTGCAGTGTAATATCAATATGTCTTTAAAAGCTGAACTGCTTTCCTGGATCCTGAAGTTTGGAGAGAGCCATCGCATGGGTAAATGATAGATTTGCAAGCCAAAGCCTTATATTAATCATTAGCTTTCTCATTTTGCTAGTTCTAAGTTAGAGGAACAAAACTATGACATGAAGAATGTTTAAGCAAGTCATTAATGTTATTTCACTCTGGAGGCTGGTAGGCCTGCATTTCCTTGGTTTTTGGTTTTTGTTTCTTTTTTTTTTTTTTATAAAGTCCCATTCCTCTGTTCTGAAAAACTCCTGTTTTCCACTTACTCTGCAGGTGAGAGGAGAGGACCAAGGTGGAGCTGCATGGAGAGTCTGGCTCCTCAGCTGGAAAAAAGCACCTGTAGCATCACAGGGGTGCAGGGACCAGCTCTGGAATTAACTCTCCCAACATATAACTGAATTAAATCCTGCTTGGACTCCTGTGCCTGAAAGGACCCTTTGGGGGACTCCTGGATACGCTGGAGGAGGTTGGGAGCTCCTCATGCAGGCTGCCATCGACTGGCCCCAGGGAAGAGGCGAGGGGAGCCAGGCTGCGGCCCCATCCCCTGGAAAGCTGATTCAGCCATGCAGGCCTCGTGCAGGCAGCCATGCAAACCTCAGGATGTGTTTGTTGCCGCAGACTGTGTGATTTTCATAAGCTGTTCAAATCTTAGCCAGTAGTTTCCATTGTCGGTGGGAGAGGTGGTGGGGAAGAGGGGGAGGGAAGCCATGTTAAGGAAAAACTTGGAATTTTTTGTCCTTCTTCTGTCAACTGACAATTTTTTCTGTGGTCAAAGCTACTGGATGTTTATTTTTTGGATTTTTCTAAGGATGAACTGCTGCTGTGGGGAAGAAAAGCAGCTGTGAAAGCTGTAACATCAGTATCCCGTTTTCTGTCAAAAAGGGAGGGAAAAAAGTCATTTTGCCTAATCACTGTTTTCAAAAGCCATTACCACGCTAACGCTTTAGTATGGGCTGTCTGTATCCTCCATACTGTCACCCCAGGGAGTGAGCCTGCCCGCTGGCAGCCCAGGGAAGCAAAAGTCCAGGGATCTCCAAAACCTGAATCTTCCTCACTGCCTTCTCCAAGGCACCGTTCCCTGCTGCCTGCTTTGCCTGCTCATGGACATCTACCTGGCCAGCTTCTCAGACACTGCCTCGTCTGTTTAGACAGAACTATGTCTTTTTTTTTTCTTTTTTTTTTCTTTTTTTTTTCTGGCTGGATTTGAATCAGGTCCGGAGTGCTAACAATCAGTGCATTCAGGATTTTTTTTTTGATGACATTTTGAACCTCAGCTGTGCTCTTCCAGGAAGGGCCCTGCTGCAGCCGTGCCCCTGAGTGTGGCTGGGAATGAGCGTGGAGTCCTCCTGAGAGCGGAGAGCCATGCCCCAGCCCGATGAAATACTTTTTTATCAGTTGTAAGCTGAATGGGTGGGAGACCCGACAGTGTGCTCCTTGGCTCTCCCCTAAAACAGACAGGGGAGGCTGAGGCACCTCTCCAAATAACTGGGGGTTCAATCTTACCTTGCAATTAGCTAAGTTATGAAGACTTCTACCATTTAAGGTTGCATGTCTGTTCTCCACTCCACAGAGTACAGATACTCATTTTCTTTTCCACACAGAACAATTCAAACATTCCACTGTGGGATTAGTGTAAATAATCCCTTCTGGTGAGCTCTCCAGACAAAAGATTGCCTATGAGCTAACACCATGAGGGCAATTCCTCCATCTGTAATCCAAGAAAACCACCTGAAATTCTAGGCAATGAGAGTAAGACTTTTTAAGGTTAAGCAGAAAAACCAGCAGTTGTTCAAGTTGCAGAGGTGACCAACCAGTAGAGTTTGCACTCCCGGTTCTTTAGTGGTACTTGTACCCAGGTCTGTTCTGGATGTACCCCACTTCTGACAACATGCATAATTAGATGTAGCAACTTCATGGGCTTTTTTATCTCTGAAAGACTCCTTGACTAATATTTGTGTTAGTTAAAGTTCTAATCTAATTGCATCTTCTGCAAGTCCATGCACATTTTTATGCACATGGGGGGTCAAGTTCTTTTCTGTAGGCAAGGTCTGTTTGCTGACAGATATTTGAAGAGCTGGTTATAACTCAGTATAACACAGCACCCTGCATACTCCCCTTACTTGCAGTGTCTGGACAACGTGGACACCAGTTAAAAACTTCTGTGATGTGACCACATCTTCTTCCATCCCTTTGGCTCCTGTCCAGCTTGTGGCACCCAAAGCTCGAAGGGAGGGTGGTACAGAAGGTACTGATGCACGTCCCCGCAGACTGGTCACTTGTGCTGCAATAATGAAATTCCCAGTTGGCGTGGAAAGGGAATTCCACTCCACCGGCACTGCTAACTAGCTGAAAAGGGAGAAAGGGAGAATTTGGCATCTCGATTCTGCACAATTTCTTGGCCATTGGCCTGAGGAAGACTCTGAAGGTGGATGACCCTCCACCCAGCCTTGGACCATCTCCCCATTGCAGTCACAGCTGCATGACTCCAGGAACATGCGAACCCCTTATTAATGAGAAGGGGCAGGAAAGGCTGATGTAAGTCTAGCTGGCAATTTTGCAAGTTGATTTTTGTGCTTCAGGTAGATTAACAGCAACATATGCGAGTTCTTCGATGTTATGTAGCTTATTTAAGCCTCCGATTAGGTTACATCGTGTGCACAATCCCTTCCTTGACACTTGACACAGCAGCTGCCAAGGTTGGTTTCTGGACAGGCCTGTCCTGGGAACAGTGTGTGCCGTGATCCGGATAAAGGATTCTCAGCTTGGATGTGTGTCTCTGCTTGCCCCTTCCATTGCAACTTTGTTGTGGTAACCTTTATGAAACCCAAACCAGCTGCTTCCCAGTTTTACACAAAACACATGAACCGGGACCTCTGGCTTTGGTGAAAGAGCCAACTTGTAGGAGTTGTCTACATACAATGCTTGTCTCCACAAATTGCAGAAGTTTACCTCACCCCAGAATTTGATACAGGGAATATTAAGTATTGGTAAGTGAAGGCATATAAAAACTTTGTCATGAGTCTTTGATGGCCCCATACCTATTAAAAATAGCTGCTGTCAGATCTGATATCCACTCATCAGAGTGAAAAATACTTCCAGGTAATTCATCTGTGTCTGTCACTGACTATATTTTCTGGTTGCCCTTTTAGTCAGCTCCTTGCACAAGTTCTCCCCAAAAAGCGTGTAGTGAAGCTACCTTCCTGATTCAGCTCCTCTGGAAGGTCGTCAGCTACTAAAACCAAAACAGTTGCCAACTACAAATGTAGCAGCAGCAGCAGGAGTGAAAATCTTTGCACGCCTTGATATGTTTGACTCAGTCATATTTCTATCCATGTATTTATATATGATTCTTAGTGCAATTTTAACAGGTACTTACAAATCTACAAATTCTGTGCTTCTTTTAAAACACATTAGCTTTTCAGAATTACTTAAGGTATGCTGGAAGGCAGAGTCCATATCTCTTGTTATGACGTCTTTTAATTTTAGAAGACCTGTCTCTGTGTTTCACAAGCCACTGATTTACACAGTGGCCCTAACCACGTAAGCACCATTGATTTTGTATTGAGGGTCACGGTCCAAACCCTCCCAGACTGTCTTTGGCCCGGCGTGACCTCCCAAGCCCCCGAAGTCAAGGGCAGAGCTTGTCTGCCTTTAACAACAGGAATGAAGTCCTAATCCCTGTAAGCACCTTTTCTAGATAAGCCCTTGGTGCACGGAGGAGTTTGTTGCTCTGACTGTGTCAGCGTAATCAGAGCAACGTAACTCTCCTGGTGCAGCCAGATGCTACGGCTTGCTCGTATCGGTACGGCTCCATTTACGATGAAGCTTTTACACAGGCACGTGCGGCAGGTTTTTTTTTTTAAATAGCCACCTGGCAAAGCTTTGCTGCCCCGACCCTTGGCTGTAGCGGCTGGGAGCACGTGCTGGCGCCCAGGCGCAGCTGACCCCATTTGGGTCCATCAGATGCAGGGCGATGAGGATGAGCGGCGCGGAGGGACTGAGGCTGAGGGCGAGACCAGCGTTTGAACTGGCAGTCGGAAGGGTGGTCCAGCTGTGCATCAGCTAGGTGGGCCGTTCAGCAAACGCTCACAGCTAAAGCGAAAAAGCTTGATGCTTACAAACCACAGATACCTAGGGTATCTAATACAGCAGGCTTAAGTGCCGCTGCCCAGTGGCTGGGTCACAGTGGTTTCAGCAGTCAAGCGGTTGATTTCACTGCCAACTATTTTAGCTCATTGACCTTCTGGAGAAATGAAGTGGGAACCAAGCGGTTTTGTGGTTCAGAAGCATCAGTTTGTTTCCTAGCATGACAACCCTGCTGCTCTTCCCCAGGAAGGTTGCTTTCTTGGCTCATACCGTTACAAAAGCAGCCAGAATAGTATCAGCAGCCTCATGCCTCAGTTAACTCAGCTTTACATGACATTAGAGAGATTGCCAAGCCAATGAAAATGGGAGCCTGAGCAGTGGTAGGCGGTAGCCATTCATCTGCTCCTTGATGTTTTGGCTTGTTTTCACTGCCCTAGAGCCCCCCCCCGTACCAGTCTGGTTGCCTCTGGCAATGGCAGGGTAGATAGGGCTGTGCAGACACAGTACGTGAGAAAGAGTGACCTATTGTAGTGAGAGTTTTGTGTTTGTGGCCTGTGCTGTCATGCAATGAAATCATCCGTGTTTGGACAGGGAGGGGAGTGACAGCGACTCTGCTGTGAGCTGGTAGCTGCACTGAGTAGCTGGCATTGCAGTGAGGCTCTTCTTCCCCAGATGAAAGCATCGTTTCACTTCAGCTTATGCCTGGTCCTTGTCGATGGTGGCATAGCCACGTTACAAACACTGGACTTGGCCACAACTTGGGGAATGATTTGAAATGAAAAGGAGAGAACACCGATTACTGTGTCTGCCCATATGCTCTGGTCTGTTCCCCTTCAACAAGCTGTGAATCAGGTTTCTGCGGGGTGCGAAGAGGATGGGGAGAGCTCTGGGGCGTTGCATAGAGCTGCAGAGCCATGGGAGAGAACGTGAGGGGTGGCTGCTGTGCCACCAGTGGAGGGGTGAACAGCCAGGGAGCCGGGACACGTGCCCCTCCCCGGGATGGCTGGTACCGTGCTGGGGCAGAGATGCTCTACTGCTCAGAAAGGCTTATGACCTCAAGCACAGCATCATGCTAACGCAGCTCACATCTTTCTGCATTTTGAGGCTATAACTTCTAGATAATGACACTCAGGGCCACAAAGACACCTAAACCCTACCTGCGCAGTGTGTTTCATTGAAAACTGCCACCATACCCGTGGGTCTAGAGGTGCTCTAGTTTTTACTAGCAATGTCCTAGAGATGCTTTAAGTTTGGTGGCAGCACAGCGCATGCCGGCGATGCCATGCTGGCTGAGTGGCTTGCTGCAAGGTCCTTCTCCCAACCAAGACCGTGCATGGTTCAGCATCAAATGCTGAGCCTTATCTCCCCAGCTGTGGGGGGCCAACATCTCGGCTAGTCATCCTGGGCTCCCTTCCCAGGCCAGGAAGGGAGTTGAGTGTTTGTGGAAAGAGGTTTATCTTATATTAAAATGGCTCTTTGCCATCATTCTTACCCAGTAGCTCCATGCCTGGAGACCTGCTCAGGGGGTGTAAGGCAGGGATTTGGGTCTCCTCTCTGTCTGAGAGGATCCTCAAGCCAACTCCTTCCTATGAGTCTCGAATCACCGGGCTATAAACCACCCCTTGGGGGCAGGAGCAAGGGGAAGAAGCATCATCCTTCACTGTGCCCGAGAGAATGGGTGGACAAGAAGACCGCTGCCTTTACAAAACTCATGCAAAACTGGAAAGCAGCAATGGGAGGAGTGACGTGCCTCTCCTCAGCCAGCACCTATCTCTGAAGAAAAATGGTTATAGCTGAAAGACGTGGCCTCAGGCAGAAGTTTCCCACCATCTGAGGAGAGCGGTGCTCTAATAGCGGTGCTATTATGTGAAAGGTTGGAGCGTGGCTCCGTCCTCCACCTGTGTTTTAATTGAGAGGTAAGTGCCTGAGTAGCTGAGTCAAACCTGAGCTGCTCGGTGCAGTGGTGTGTTTGTTAGGAGAGGCACTTGGAAGAGACAAACCGTGGCGGGCACGGCATGGCACGGCACAGCCAAGCCTCCGGGGGCCAGGGCAGGCTGGGAGGAATGTGCAAACCTGAATTTTGGATGCAAGCGCGGGGAGTGGTTGACACGTCCCTTGGACATGAAGGCAGTGCCTTGGCTGGCCGCTCGTGATGGGCAGCCGAACATGTCCCCAGAGGTGCTGGCAGCATCTGCAGGACCTAGGGACTTTTGGCATGGCAGCAGGAGGGACTGCCGCAGGGGCTGGAGCACCCCTCTGCCTCCTTTGCAACAGGAGGAGTGATCTGCCCAGTCCCGAGTGAATCCTTTAATTTGCTAAGGACTGACAGGCGGGGGGCCCTGCTCCCCTTCCTTTTGAGGGAGGAAGTTTTGGCTGCTGGAGAGGTTTCACCAACGCCTTCTTGCCTTGCAATGGATATGGGCTTTTTTAAAAGGCTCCAGGTTTAGACATTTTTCCTTAGGCCAGTGCTTCTATGACTCCTGTACCCTAAATACCTGCGCTGCACCCATGGGGCATCTCTACGCTGGGGCTGGGCACCCTGCTGCGTGGTAAAGCCCCCTGAGCCCTGAAGCAGCGCCCAGCCCCACATGGCATCTCCCTGAGCTGCTGCCACGTGCGGGTTCCACCTTGTGAGCCGCTTGCTTCTCCAAAGACATCGCCTTGGCTGCTGCTAGCACTGGAAAAAGTGGTTGACAGTGGCTGGACTTCCCCAGTTTCTTGTCTCCACGTGAAATACCTGCTGCTGGTGGCATCCGGCTGTGCTGCCGATGGGGCTGCCTGGGGCTGCAGGCGATGCGCCCGAGGCAGTGGGGTGCTTGGCTCTGGGACCCAGCCTTCCCTGGCACGTTTGTGTGTGCTGGCAGAGCGGTAACTTGCAGTGTCATATCTCGAGCTGTATCTTACCAGGATAATAATATTCACCCTTAAGTTTTCCTTATCATGCTTTTCCTTAGTAGGTTGCAGATGATGGCCTTTGCCTCCCATGTGAAGCACGCTGTCCAGAGCCAGGGAGGGACCTCCCCAGATGGAGATGGCTGCGGTCTACCTCCATCAGCCAGCGGCAGGGCTGGTGGCGAGCATCATCTCGCTTCCCAGGACCCAGCCTGTGCCTTCGGCTTGCACACTGACACGAAAACCCAATGTGGAGATGAGGAAAAGCGACAAACCGGGTGACTGAAACCACGTTTGAGCGTTGGAGATGTATGTTAATAAACACGACGCTGCTTTTTCATCACATCCCTCCCCTCTCCCCCTGCTACCCCAGGATACTTCTAAAGCCTGCAGTGAGATGCCAGATTGCAGTTTAAGCATTTCAGGGCCCTAACTGAAAACAGATGCCGTGTTCCTGCGAGCTGCCTCCCCACGCTGGCTGCGGCAGCCCTGGCGTCGCGGGGGCTGCCAGCACGTGGGGTACGCCGGGGGCACACAGCCCCCCACGCAGGGCACTGCCGAGCACATCGCTCTGCCCTTCACCTCTCCCCAGGGCCCTGGTACTGGTTTTTTGTATTTTTTTTTTGGTTTCAGTCCCCAAAGGGGAAACCGAGAGCAGCCTCCAACTTTTCTTTTTCTTTTTTGCCCCCTTGTATTAGTGTTCGGGGAAAACAGAACTGAAACAAACTGTAATGTTTGGGAACGGGCTAAAATTAATATTCCTCAGGAATGATGACACTCTCAGCAGAGAGGGAATTAGTTAATTTTTTTTTTCCCCATAGGGCCTGCTTCTTTCTCATGGTACAGAGCACTTTTTGCTGTGCAGCCAGGAAAAATGCATCTAAATCTCCTGCTTTCACCCATGGCAGAGAGTTGGCTGCTGCTTCATTACAAGAATTAAAAAAGGGAGTCAGTAACACGATAAACACATCCATCGAGCGAGTCTGCTCTTTACTTCCCTGGACTTTTTCTGCGAACGCTGCGCTGGCACAAGATCCTGGCGAAGCCATGGGAACCTGCATCAGGGTCCCTGCAGGATTTAGCTGGAGGGGCGGAGATGTCGTGGTCCCTCCGTGGGCTTGCCGGCAACAGCTCTGTTGCGCTGCGGTGAGCTTGGTGCCCATGGGGGACACGGGGACAGCCCATGCCTCTGACGGCAAATAAAACCTCAGCCAGGGATGGCTGCTTGTGACAAGCTGTGTCATTGTTTCAAGGTTTCATGAGCCTGAAGAAAAGGGGTGTTTTTTCTTCACCCTTTTGGGAAGGGAGAGAGGTGCCCTTTACGTATCTATTAAATAAATTAAGTTTGAGGGAGCTCTGCTATTGTGTCCTGAAGAAAAGAGGGCTGTAACGGAGCAAAGGAGCTGAAGTGTCTGCCAAAGTGTTTAACGTGATGCAAAGTCTTTAGACTTTACATAAAGAAACTACCCGGCTCAACTAAGTAGGCTGGTTAAAGCCAAGCAGCCTCTTACACTTTAAACAAAATCTAGATAAAAGCTTCTCCCTGCCACGTGGCCGGGAATAATGGTGCTGCCTCCAGACTCCTTGAACCTGACCTGGGATGCGCTAATTTATCATCTGCCTCGACCAGGCTGAACTGAAGAGCCCTTCCTGACTTCAGAGAAGCTGTAAATATGGATGTTGTGAAAAATGCAGCTCTTGCTTGTGCTATAGTAAAAAATGACAACTTGCTTAAAGAATACCTGGCTCTGAGTTGACAAGTTTTGGACAGCAGCAGTACCAATCAAATCTTAAAAATCACTAAAAATGTGCCATGGAAAAAAAAAATGCTCGGGTATGTAAAGTGTCGAGGTGTTTTTAAAGTGTTGATTACTATACTGACAGTGAAAGAAATGGTGGTACGGGCTGTATTTCTCCACTTTAGCATATTTCAACAACAGAAGAATTATTTTAAAATCTGAAATTCAGATATTGAGGTGAGTCTGTGTGGCCAGGGCCTGATTCCCTGAAAGTGGGTCTGGCCTGGGGTGCTGGGGGGGCCCATCATGTGGCTCTGTAAGAAGGCCTTCGGATGCTCTTTTCCATCAAAATATTAAAAATGAAAAGCCCAATCCTTTAAAATAGGCACTTTAGTTCATAGATAAGAAGCAGTGTGCGGGGAGGGCTGAGCGCATCATTGCCTCCAATCAGTTGTGTGTCGGGTAAAGTCGAGATGTTCAAAATGTGCCCATGACAGACAGTGAAGCTCGACTGAAGCAGTGGCTGGATGCAGAATGGCTCCGACTGAGACAGCTGCTGGCATTAACACTGCCTTTTTTGCATTTACGTCAAACAGTATCCTGGGCAGAACTGTTGATGGGCTGCAAAATACATATGTGCTTCTTTCATGACCCCACTTCTACATACATACCCTCCTTTTTCTGTTTCTTTTTTTTTTTTTTTTTTTTTTTTTAGGATGTTTTCCAAGCAATAACTCCTGTTTCTACTGCAGGTTGATACATCTACTGAGGATGGGATGATTTCCCGCTGGCATTTGTCAAATGAATGTAAAATTTCACTTTAAGCACATATTTGTTTAATACAGTTACAGAGTCTTATTTTAAAACATGTCTGTTTTTGTTTAGGTAAGTGTAGCAATCTTAGTGGTTAGGAAGTAATGCTCATTACTGCTATTATTATTGTTAGTTAAGCCAAAGCTTTTGAGTATGAGTGGGTGAAAATAGAAAAAAAGTCACGTCCTAGCATGTCTTCATCTCATGACAGGGATTATTTTTTTTTTTTTAATCGTGCTTGGAAAGTGTGTGTTTGTTTGTGTGCACTGCATTGGTGCATTTTAAAAAGCTGGTTTTATTCCCTTCATTATTGGCTTTACCTCAGAAGTCAATGCCATGAGTGTGAGTAAAATATGTGCGTGCGTGCTCTAGATAGATGCAGCTTGGGGTGAAAGCAGCTCTGCAAGGCTCTGTAGACTTTTCTCCATTTTTCCAACTACCAAAATCTGTCTGCCTGAGAGTGGAGGACCCGGTGCGGGAGGTGCAGCGGGGCAGCGTCCCGCAGACCTGCCTGCTGACGGGGGGGGGCCCCAATCCTGCCTGCGTGAGGGGTATGGACCCTGCGGGGAGCATAGCACCGGGACGGAGAGACCCCCTTGCTCTGTTTGCCTTGTTTTCCCACTGGGTCTAGAGCTTGGTGCCCATGGCGTGCAGCTGATGCACGCACATAAAATAAGACAGAGGTTTCCCCTCTGGGCTGGGGACAGGGAGAGGAGGAAGCCCCTGGGTTAGGATCAGCGGGGATTTTGTAGCTGTGAGTCTGCTCACTGTGAGTTTATAAATTGAAGCATGTTTTTGGAAAGCTTTTTACATGGTCTGAAGCCTTTCTCCAGAGTAATGATAGGATTTATTAAAAAATTTTACAAGACTACTTGATATGAAGGGGATCTCATATATAGGAGGAACAAAACAGGAGAGGTTCATTGGCAGGAGTCATTAATAAGCTCAAAGGGGAAGAGACTGTCAGAAAAAGGAAATTCTCTGGCACGGCAGAATGGCAGGTAATTAATAATTACTGCAATTATAGTAGGTAATAACTAGCATATATTCTGACTGTTCATCAGTGCCTTGCCAGGCTTCATTACTTGCAGAGTCTTTCTGGTAAAAAAAAAACAAAACCAAAACCCAGGCAAATCTCATCATGTTTTGGTGCGAGTTCAGCTCTTCATGAAATCTAGAAGGTGACGTTTGATATTGAGCCAAAACAACTCTGTTTTCTCAATTAAGGGAGAGGAGTCCTTCTGAAGGCTTCAACACAGCTTCACGGGGCTGTCACCATGACTGCCAAAATCCTGGCTCCTGCTGCTGAGCCCGCAGGCAGCGCTTCCAGGGCTGAGGGAGCGTGACCTCTCCTCGGACCCATCGAGCCTGGAAACACTGAACGCATTTGCTCTCCTAAAAAACAAGGTGGCTCAGTTTCTTCAGGGTTCGACACAACAGGATGGCCTCAGAAGATGGAGCCTGCAAGGAAGCGATTTGCACTTCCAAAGCATCAGGATAAGGAAAGATAACAGGAGCTGAAGTCTGCTGTGGGAGAGGAGAGTCCGGTCTTGCAGCAAAAAGTAGATGCCTGGTATGCCTGATGGGGCAATGAGGCGTTGTGTCAGTACTGCTGTTAAAAATGGTTAGGCTTTCAGGAATGTTTGCATGATATACAGGTTGCATAAGTGGTTCTTGGGAAAACTGTCTTCAGGAAGCCAATAAGTCTACAGAGACATTGCTTATACTGGGGAGTCAAAGCTGCTCAGAGGAAATATCATAAAGGGAAGTGAATTTCTGTACTCTAAGGTGCAGAAGAGTGGTAGAACAACTCTGTGGCAAGACCTCAGATTTAAAAACAATTGTGGAATAAGTGTGCAGTGATTAAAAAACTAGAGGTTTGCGTGATGTTAAAAATGGGAAGCTGAAGTTGTTGTGAGCAAAATAAACGCTATCTTAGAAGAGTGATCTCTGATAGCCATTAAAACCGTGTGAGGAGAATTATATATTTACATTCATGAAGAACAGACAAATGGCTTTTTCATGTAGTGATCTAATGGTATGGGTGAGAACTGATCAATCAGATGGCTTTTGTGGCAGTCCAATGAAAAAGTGCCTGAAGACTTCCTAGCTAGGATGGGAGATGTCGCAAAGAAATTAAGATGATTTTTGACCTGGGAAAGGTCAGCTACGTTACTGTAGCCACAGTGAAATGAGCTTGGAGGCTGCTATGGGGACAGTATGTGCTGATAGGGAGGAATGTGCAGCTCTAGCAAATTAAATATTTTGGGTGGGTCCCTTAGAATAATTTATTTGACTGACTGAGAATATCCACAGTGCCCTGAATTACGTGCCTTTTATTCTGCTGTGTATAACTACTGCAGCATTGAAAAAGATGCATTTTCAGTGACAGTCCTGTTTGAGCCAAGGCTGTGTAAGTGTGCGATTGCTGTCGTGATGTGTGCTGTGTTCAGGTAACAGTGACCCCAGATAGAAACGATTTCCTCAACTATTGTATGACGGATGTTGATTCTCTTTGTAAAAAAGCCTTGATGGCTTCTGAATACATGAATAAATGTGGCATGTCTAGTGGACAATTTAAGGCTGCAAAAGTGCTTTAGACTATGAGACCAGAGTAGCTATGTTTAGTTCATAGCACACACAGCAGTGATGCAAATATTATTCACTAACGGGTATTGGAAAGGAAAAAGAGGATGCAGAAATCACAGGTGTGGGCATGAACGTCAGAGGAGGATGCGAAGCCTTAAGCAGACCTTGTCGCCTTGCTCAGCACTGGCTCTGGAGGTGTGTGGACCTGAGGGAGGCCAGCGGTACTCCAGGCTCCTAGGTAGGAGTTTCAAGGGTGATGCTATTTTGTAAATGATTATACAGCTGTTGATAAACCCATGTGATGTGAGGGACACCGGTCCCACGAGCTCGGTTGGGTGAAAGGGTGCACAGCCCCATTGAAAAGCATCTGGTTGTTGCTGTTACCAGATTTTTTTCAGAAAGGGTAACTCTATATTTAGACCAATGTGGGGTTATGAATATGGCAAAGCAGATGAAGATCCCCAGACTTTCCCCAAGACTTTTCATCAAGATTCAGCGAGGGTGTCAGATACTCTGACAGGACTCTCCTACTGAGCAGCTGAAGGCAGAGGAACAGCGTGTCTTCCCATCCCAAAATTGCATGTAACCAGCACCATTGAATGTGTTCATGGCTTCCCCAAATCCATCATGGTGCTTCTGGAAGTGCTTTGGGCTTGTGAACATGCGGAAGGGGAGAGCTTCCTTTAGAGAAGGATGTCTGCCAGCTCCTCAGTGTTTTGTGTATTCAAAATCACAACCACCCTGTTGCATGTGGCAACAAGAAGAGGCGCAATGCTGGCATTTGGCCCATGGAAAACTTCTATGTCCCTTTTAAGAAGGGCCCCGTGTTTGCCAAAACCGTGGCATTTGTGTGACATTTTTCTCAGAAGGCCAGACAAGCTGCCTTCCTAAAATTACCCATTTGGCCCAAGCAAGTGGTATCAGGGTTTCTGTTGTAGCGGTTTGAAATGGGGAGAATAAATGCAGCACGTTCTTGGTTGTTAACCAAGACAGAGGGATGAGACATCCGAGAACTTTGTGTGGACACTGAGCCCTTTCCAGGGCTGGGGAAACAAAACTGAAGGGTGCAAGCTAGCTGGCATGGGAACTGAAAAGAAGAAACCAAAAACCAACGGAGGGATACCTGTAACATGGTGAGGAACAAAGGTCATCTTTGGATGGTCTCCCAGAGAGTCAGCCTGTGACAAACATATCTTGTGACAAGGTTTATAGGCACTGCAGAATATTTTAAAACACCTTCCTACTGGTTTTAAACTGGATAGCTTTGCCAAAGGTTTCAGTTGTTCTCATGGGATTAGGCATCCCAGGAGGAAGGTCTGCTGATGAGACATGAGCTAGGGGTGTTATATTTTGTACGTAATGAAGCAGGATGGCTCTTCTCTGACTCCTCTCTTGAATGTTGTCAGATCTCCCCACGTGCTGTTGACAGTGACTTGTAAAGCCCTCCGAAAATATACTGCCACTCTTAGATTCCTGGTCTTAACTGGTGACCTGATGGTTGCTGAATTCCTCATCAGGAGCCACTGAAATGATACCAAGCTCCAAGGACTGCTTGTAAAGGCTCTGCAAGAACCCATTTACCAGCTGCAGGGAGTGAATGCTTAAATTTGAAAGCATTGCTAAAAACATTGCTTGTGAAGACACTGAGTGCATTTTTCCCCGTGTCCTTCTTTGGATATTTTGCTTTGGTGGCTACCACGTGCCCAACACAAGTTTGTCCCTCCTGCTCATCTTTCTAAGCAGGTATTTGTATGGGGAACTGGGTGTTTGCAAACGTCCTCTGCCAAATACAGCTGTACTTCTCATGAAATTAGTGCTCGTGGATGTCCATCATGTCTCTTGCAGTCCTTCCCTCTGGACAGTTACGCAGCAGGTTGTGACCAGCCTGTGAAGTGTGGGATGGCAACCTCCAGCAAAGAGCAGCAGCAAACTGCTGCAGAGGTGGGACGCAGAGGGCAGCCGTGTCTGGCTGCTGGCGAGCTGCTGAGACCTACCAGGGGATGTTTCACTAGATCATCCTCGGGTCAGCAAAGACCCTGTGAGCCAGGAGTTGAGATGCTCCGGGTCCACCTCCTTCCGTCCTCAGCGGGAGCTTTATCAGCGCGGTGAAAGTTGGTCGTATTTGCCACTACCTTTTTTGACATTAAGTAGGAATTTTTATTTCCTTTTCTTTCTTCTACTCTTTCTGGTAAAAACCCCACCCCACAGTAACGCTCTCCCCCATCACCTTTTAAGTTGCATGCAGGCCTCTGCGCCTTGATGATGGTTATATCCAGAAGGTTTATACTGTTTTAATAAATGGTTTAAAAGCCTGCTTAAAATTCTTTCCTCTGTTTAATCTGTAATTTTCCAACATAGTTTAAAAGGCCTGAGGGATTTCACTGCCCATCTTGTCTTTTTAGGCTGAAGGCCCAGGTAGTTTTTTGATAGACTGCCTGTCTCACTGCAGATGGACTTTGACCCACAGTTTTATTTGGAGAGGTGCTGCATACCTTCACCCTGGAATCTCCCAAAGTGGATCTGCAGCTGACCCCTCCCACTGCATCCTATAAAACTTAGTTTTGCTGGTTTAGGGAAAATATAAACAGTCTGCAGTTAGAAAGCTGTGTTTTTACCTGCCTCTGAATTATGATTTCTGGCTGCTGCAGAGGGTTTAAGCCCTTTCAAGCCCAAAACCTCACTGGGGCTGCAATAAATCTTGAAGAGATCCTTCAGCTTAGACATGTCTGGTAGCTGCACTGTCACTTACTAATGTCAGGATGGAGGACTTGCTCACACTGCAAATGTTGACATCAAGATAAAGCACATTTTTATTAAGCACTTGGTGAAAGATAATGTTTTGCTGCAGTCTGAGAATGGGAGACACCTGTGCTGTCAGAAAGTTAAAGGTAGAGTCTCTTAAAGCTGTGCTTATTTAACATGTCCTCTTAAACAGCCATGCCACAGACAGGAACAAAAATAGCTGCTAAATGAGAAAATATATGTATGGATTTGAAACACCTCCAATCAAGTTCCACATTCAATGTGAAGAGATTTAAAAAAAAAAAAAAAAGTGAGGCTGGTAAGCCACAACGTTGGGTTTGGACATGGCCAGGATCATTTCCCAGCCATCCGCATCTGCTTCTGGATGCTTTTTTTCTGCAGAGCCCTTCGGTTCAAACTGCACGCTGAGCAGCCCCAGCACGGGCTGCCAGCCTGTCCTCTGTGCTCATTTGTTGTTACCTCGTTAGCTAATGAGCCACTGTCCTCTCCTTCCCCTGCTCAGATCCTTGCTGCTGCTGCTCTCCTGCAGCCAGACCCAGCTCCCTTTGGTCCAGGGTGTCCCGAGACAGCTCCCACCGGTTTTACACCTTGGTGCCAGAGAGTTGGCTTGTGTCCTGCTGGAGACCTGCTGCAGAAGGTCAGCACCAGGAGGTCCTGCTCTCTGCAGCCATCCCTGAACTTCCCGAAGGAAAAAGACTCATGGCAGAGACTGCAAAGGCAGGATTTTGGGTATACGTGGTCCGTACCATAATACTGGAGCACATCGGTTTGCACAAGGTTAGGAGGTGTATAATCCACTCAGATATTTTTAGGTATCAGACCAGGCATCCTCTGCTGTTCCATAGGAAGCTGGGCTCCAGTCTTGTACTCTCGAAGCTATGCTGGTCCATATCTGTGGACCCCCTTAATAGATACTGCTAGGATTGAGCCTGTCTCGAGATGAGCGAGGCTGCCCTGGGCGTCAGAAGGGCTGTAACCTTGGAGTCATCGATCCCTGCTGGAAAATATTTGCAAAATGATTTGAGAACGGGGAAGGAAAGCATGGCTGGTGGCTGAATTAATTGTGCAGCCAATAGTACAATAGCATAGCCATAGGTAGCTTTTATTTCTACATGCAAGTTCTCCTTGGAATAAAAAAAACCCCAAAACAACAGGATGTTTATTTCGTGCATTTAAATCTTTTGGCAAGTTGAGAAGGTATTAAACACCTAAAGCTCAGCTCTTTTGGGTTGTTCTCTAGTTCTTTGCTTTTGGAGCTATGACAAGCAACTTCAGCTGGAGTCTGTTATGCTCCAGGCCACCAGTGTTTCCTAATGGTACAAGCCACTTAGAAAGGTAGCCCACTGCAAGGATTTTGGAAGTTAAAAACTGGATTACTTATTTGTAACCAGAGCCACTGTTCAAGTCTATTGTCCACAACATACTTCCACAAAGAGTAATTTAAACAAAAATTAATTATTTGAGACTTTTATACTATCTTTAACAGACACCCAAATAATACATCTGATGTTCCTGTCTGAAAGCTTGACTATAAATCAGCTGGGACAGGGATTTTCACAGCTCTTTTCATTAACATGAATTCTGAGACAAGCAGTGAACAAATAATCCTATAATTTCAAGATGGTGATTTTGATTACAAAAGCTCATCCCATAACTGTATACTTCCGACTCTCTCTTAAAATCTGCTGCTTGTTGCTTCTGAATATGCATGTAACTGAGATCGTAATTGTGCTGCAGTGTTGTAAAACTGTTCCATTTGGGGGTCTTTGAAGTCTTGTACATTTTTACCTTCTGCAACAAAAATGAAATCAGAAGATAAAATTAACTTTTTTTCCATCAAAATAGCCTATTCCAGCTAGCATACTTTTAAACAAGAGTTGGACTATGATAGCAAAAGCTAGTGCTATTTGAAACTGCCTGTATTTGCTTTTCTATTATGTGCTTGCAATAATTGAAATTAGGTAGAGGGTGAATACCAGCAGGTGTCCTAATTTTAATTCATTTTTTTTAAATAAGCCAGAAATGAATACTAAAAAATGTGTACACATGTGCTTCTAGGAAGATATTTGATATATTTGATACAAATGTTACCTTTTAGAAGTAGTGAAACTTATTTTTGGCTGCCAATTACCCTGGTATCAGGTGGGTGAATAACAGCAGAAAATTAAGACGCGAAAGTGTTTTGATAGAGCAAAATGTCCTTTGTATGTTAATGCGAATTCCAGAAGGTTTCTGCAGTTTGAATGTAACGCTTACTGGGCAACTGCTGTTACTGAAATGGGTTGCAATAACAAGAGCTTAATAGTCAGCTTTGGTACAGGGAGACTCGCAGGAGCCAGGAACTTCCTGAGAGCACAAGTCAAAGGGGCAACTTTTTACATTTTTCTCCTAAATATAGATCTTTTGGGCAATCCCAGAAGTTAAACAAGCACTGGATGTTGTCATTACCGTCGCTGGAGTGCGACTGGAGGTATGCGAGGGGCTCCACCTTGAGCTCCCCTGGACGTCGGGGCCAGAGAGCAGAGGTGAGGGGTGGGTGAGGCGGGGGGGTGCACCCACGGAGAATTGAGTAATGCTGAGCTCGGATAACCTAGCAGGAGTCTATCTTGATACAGTCCCGAGGGTTGGGGCTGGAGAGGTGAGAGAAAGTATGAGTTACGTCAATACGGGATTTATCTAGACTCCTTCCAGGCTCTTGATTTTGGCTGTGCGTGACAAGGATGTGCAGCCCCTCCTGTCTCATGCTGTGATTTAGAGCTGTATTCTTGCCTCTTGGTGGCTGTGAGGATTTTGACATGGGCAAGTTTTCCAGAAACTTGAAGTTTCCCTCTTTGTCTCTGTTTGAAAAAATAAATCACTGTTGCTTGTCTTAAAATCCATTTGGATATTAAAACAGTCTGGATTTTTTTTTTTTTAATTTTTTTTTTTTTTGTCTCACCAAATAGTTTGTGCTCTGCAAATGCAATTTCAGCTTAGCAGTGGGTACCTATGGATTGGGGACAAGCTTGGCAACAGTACGGATGAACAGAACAGGGAAGAACTCAGAATTGTCTGAATGGTTTGGTTTGATGTTTCAGAAATAAATCATATCTGCTACACAGAAAGATTCAAAAGGAAGCCAAGGGCTTAGGGGTAACTGGTGGAATCAACTGTTTTTCTTCCCTCTCCCATCAAACTTCCTATAGTCTCCTGGGTGGGATGCTTCCTGAGATGGTGGTTTGCAATCCTCCTCTGAATTGGATCTGTTCCCCCTCCACAAGCTTGTCCTGCCTGCCAGAAAATTGGGAATTTGGAGGAAGGTCTCTTTCAGCTTCTGCGGAGAGAGTGTGTTGTCTAGTGGCATGGAAACTACAGTAACTGAATACAGGTTAACATTTGTCAGCAATTAAAAAAAATTAATTTAAATTAATTTCTTCTTCTGTTCTCCTGTTCTCAGTGTACCTCAACTCCTGCCCATCATGAGAGAGGTTGTGGGTAACTGCTGGGAAGAACTGTCCCATTCCTGTGCTCCTACTGTCCTTCCCTTCCCTACTGTGGGTTTTAGTAGCTGGAGATGTTTACCAGTAGCAATATTTGGTGCAAAGACTGCTGTACTGTGCTTAATGGTGAAGAACAGGGATCGGCTCTGACCTAATGTATTTGTTCAAAGAAGGAAAAGGCACAGAAGTGTCATAAAGGACCTTCTATTTCCAAAATCAGCTCTGAGGCACTCTGTGCCCACCACAGTGCTCTGAATCATCCCACAAACTCAGCGTGGCTTTCCAAACGCTGGGGCGTGAAAGGTGCCGAGGGGACGATCCTCCCTGCCGTCGGTAGCACCGCCAGCAGAGCTGCACCGTGGTGCGGTGGCCGTCCCCTCCTACGCGCACACGTACTTGTCCCTCTCCACTGGCACAGGGTCCGCGTCGTGCTTGTGATGGCGAAACTTTTTATTCTCCTCTCCCAGAGGTGGTGGTGGTGCCTTGGCGTCATTCACATGGTGATTTAATTTTGGGGATGGATCTCGGCCGGCTCCTCCTCAGGTGCCTTGGCAAGACTTTGTTTGGAGCTGGCTGGCTTCAGGCCACCCTTGAGGGCACCCATCCCTTGCAGACCAGAGCTAGGCTGTGCCTGTGTTGGGAATCATAGAATCATAGAATCATTTAGGTTGGAAAAGACCTTCAAGATCATTGAGTCCAACCATCAACCATGCCCACTAAACCATGTCCTGAAGTACCCTGTCCACTCGCTTTTTGAACACCTCCAGGGATGGTGACTCAACCACTTCCCTGGGCAGCCTATTCCAATGTCTGACAATCCTCTCAGTAAAAAATTTTTTCCTAATATCTAACCTAAATCTCCCTTGCCTCAACTTGAGGCCATTTCCTCTTGTCCTATCTCCAGCCACCTGACAGAAGAGACCAGCACCCACCTCACTACAGCCCCCTTTCAGGTAGTTGTAGGGAGCGATCAGGTCTCCCCTCAGCCTCCTCTTCTCCAGATTAAACAGCCCCAGCTCCCTCAGCCGCTCCTCATAACACTTGTGCTCTGACCTTTCACCAGCTTGGTTGCCCTTCTCTGGACATGCTCTAGCACCTCAATGACTTTCTTGTCGTGAGGGGCCCAAAACTGAACACAGGAGTCGAGGTGCAGCCTCACCAGTGCCCAGTACAGGGCAAAAGGTGTGGCAGGGTGGCAATTTCATGAAGAGGATCTTGGAAAACCACAGAACCCCCTTGCAAGGGGATCTGTGAGAAGTGCAGTGGGGGAAAGCAGGGGGTATCTCCTGCCGGAGGGTCATGGCTCGTTGCAATAGCTACTAACTCACCTGCCTGACTTAACCTTCCCTTGGCATCACCAACTACACTAGCTATCCTGAGAGAGGCCAAGTAACAAGGGAGCCTGGTCCATTTGTCTCTCCTCGGGTGGTCCGCTGCCTATACCTATGTTCTACCAGCCCTGCTTCTGACACAGCCTAGTGCCGGTGCTGCCATTTGGTGCAGCCCCTTCCAGCTAGCCACCCCTCAAGAAATTCCCTGCCTCAAGCTCCTCGCTCATGAGGGCTGATACCCACCACAGTCCACCAGCCGTGGTCAGGTAGCTAGTCCCTCCTGGGAGCACGCGTGGACAGTTACGGGTTGCTGCCTACCGTTAAAGAGCTTCTTTGCAATGAAGAATGACTTACGTGTCCAAAGTATTTGGACTTCTGAGACATTGATTTAAAAGAGCGGAAACGTATTTACACGCTGCCGTCCTGTACTCGGCGCTCCCCTCACGCCCATGAGTAGGTGAGACTTTGTACAAGTCGATGAGACTTTGTTCTCTTGGGGACCAGGTCACGACTTACCTAGGGCAGACTTCATGCCTCTGTCAGCCTCAGGAGCCTAAAAGAGCTTTTGCAGCCCTTTCTCCCCTGTTCCTTCTGCAGGCTTGGTCTTTACCCTTTGATCTCCGGATCTACAGCCTTAGAAAAACAACAGTTTCACTGGGGTTGGGGCAGAGCCCTCACATCTTCCAGGCTGTAAATCTAACTATTGTGTTTGAGCATTGCCTGTGATGCTTCTTATCGAGATCATTGTTCCACCCTTTCCTGTTTGGTTTCTTTCACAATTCCTTTTGAATGGGCTCCCTAGTAAAGAGCCCATCATAAACAAACACATCGAGTTTTGCACAATGCAAAATAACATCGATTTCCCACTTTTCCTCCCCCGCGGCATCAAAAATGCACCCCGAATATAAAATGAAAGAATCCCAAAGGGTTGGAAAACGTCTAAGAGTCGTAGCCTGGAGTGGCAAACCACTGCTGGTGCAGCTGAGACACCCCCCCCCCCTCCCCGCCCCATCCAGTTTCCAGCTTTCCCAGGCTTTTCCTAAGTGGGAGAAGGCAGTGGTGTGGGCCCACAGAGCCCACTCCCCCCAGCAGTACCCCCCCAGTCCAGCTTCCAGCAAGGTCTCATGTTGATTCAGTGTCCTCTAGTGGCAAAGCTGCAGTACAGGCAGGGCAGCAGTGGGGAAGGGGGTCACCCCTTGCTGCCTGGCTTCAGGACAACCAGCAGAATGGGACCTTGGAGTAAATAACCTGGGGGGAGGAAGGCCATTACACGTGTCATCCAAGCCATGGGGACAATGTGTAGCACCTGTACGTGTTAGCCAAGCCGTAGCGTTGCTGCCGTCTGCTTCGGCCTTTGGTGTTAGACGTGCCAAAGAGGCTTCTGCAGAGTGCTGCTATGCCATACTTCGGGATATTCTACAGGTGAGCAAAGCCGCCCACAATTTTTCAGGGTCATTCACTGCGAATGACGGAGATACTTTCTTAAGAGTAAAAATTCACCCAGCTTCGCTTGGGTGAAAGATAAAAAAGCTCAGGCGCAGTAGTGGGACGGAGCCCTCTCCGTCGCTGCAGCTGGCCGGGAGCCAGGTGCATTGCGCAGCAGCAGCAGCAGCAGCAGCGGTGCTTAGGAGGTTAGCGCCAACGGAGCAGCCCAAAAATCCCTCCCCCGTGAGGGCTGGGAGTAGCACACTCATCCTTGATGTTTTCATTTTATCGGCACAAATTCTTCTTGTCAATCAGTAGCCTTTGGTTACTTAAAGTATCGTAACTAAACTGCATTTAAAGTGGTTTCGTCCATCTCCTTTTCTACGTTGTTGCAATTTCTTGCTCTTTACCCCCACCCCTTCTATTCCCATCCTCCCAAATTCTTCGGAACTCTGCTGTTGGACGCTGTTTCCTGACCTGTGATTTAGTGATTTCAAATCCCTTCAGACTTTGGGTATGTTTTCTGTCTGGCGATGAACTCTGGCTAAGCTCATTTCTAGCAGTGACATGAAGGCATGTTATTTTGGCATGCAGCACAAAGTCGATAGAGAAATCAGAAGATCAAATGGATCCCCACATTAGGCTAGCTTCCTGGAAAAGATGATGCACTTTTAGTTGTTATCAACATAAGCTCCCAATTAAATGTATGTCATAACACTACCATTGAGGAATAATGATTCAGCTTCTCAGATAATGGAGTGTTTATCCACACCAGAACACATCATTTTAGTGGCTGCCCCCCCCCCCCCCCCCCCGAATATCTTTCTGTGTTGCAAAAACACATAACAAACCTTTGGCTGTAATTGTTCTCCCACAAATGTGAAATCAAGCATTATCTATCCAGAGTTTTCCTTAAATGGATGTAGAAAAGCTCCCCCCCCTCTCCCTTTTTGCTGTCCCTGAAGGGGATGAGGAAAACTCTTCAAAATGTCTGAGGCTTTTCAGATGACACTGGGTGGCTGGCTTAATCACTTCTGCATTGGGAGAAATGGAGACTGCAAAATGACTTTATTTCTCCTTCTGTTTGCACAACTTTTTGCATCAGACAAACTGGGTTTGAACAGCTCCAACAGATTGTTTTTCTTTAACAATCCAAACTGTTTGGCTAAAATGCAGAGCTGGTTCTTGGAAGTCGTACAGGAGCCCAGACCTTCCCTCTGCCTTGCTAAGTGTTGGGAAGCTAAAAAGTTCACCTGGGACGTCCTCCCTCTCTGGTCTCGGTGAAGTTTCCTTGCGAAGTGGAACCACTTCAGTAAACAGGCTTAAGGACTTCAAAGTTAAAGGCTGCTCCTGGGATCCAGCTGGAAGGGAAGCAGCAACTGCTGTCTTCTGGGAAAAACCCAGACCTGGCTCTACACCCAGGTGAGGAAGGCACCGGCTGAGGACAGCAGATCCCGAGGATGGTAAAACACCTCTGGTCTTATCCCCTGCTTGGACCAAGCCACAGCCCTGGAAAGTGAGGTTTGCTGCTTTCTGCCGCTTTGGGATGCGGTGGGGTAGATGCTGAGCTCGCGTCTGGCCATTGCCGGTGGCAGCAGTCACCCCATCACCGCCTACATCAGTGGGCTGTGGAAGTGGATAGCCTGGCTCTTCTGCCCCGCGCCATCCCTTCCTCTTCCTCCCCTGGCAGGAACAGCCACTTCCCAGCCCCTCAAACACAGCGTGGCAAAACCCAACTCTGCCCTTGGGGCTGAAAGCCTGGAGCTGGTTCAGATGGCGTCCGCCGCGTTACTCGTGCTCAAGGAATGGGTGGAAACGGCAGGACTCACACTGGGGGAAGGCGGGGAGGTTGGTTTGGGGCAAAGCTGGAGGTTTTGCCTGATGGGAAGTATTTTGCCTCTGATGCTCCTAGTTCCTGCTGGACATGGAAGCCCAGGAGAGCTGGGAGCAGCTGCCTCTGTCCTAACTGAGCTGGGCTGCTCCTCTGTGTCTGTTGAAATAATGTTCCTTGTAGCTCTTGACAATCTTTCCTTTTTCCCACCATGTTCCTTAAACCTATCTATGACACCCTGCACTTTCCCCTAATTGCTGGCTGGGCGAGAGGCAAGGCATTTTGTGTCTGGCTGGAGTTATGGCCAGAGGACAGAAGGCTCAATTTGCAATCTTTCCCCTGGTGAAGACTCTGATTTGGATCTCTTCTCTCCAGAGGTGCTGATTTTCACGCAACTCTTAGAAACATTAATTTCTTGAGGGCTGCGAGGTTCTGTCAGATTGCACCAAAAGGGGCCAAAAATCGGTCCAGAAAGCAGCAGGAAGAGCTGACAGAAAGAGAGAGAAATTGCATGATCTTCATTTCCATGGGAACCCGGGCTGACGTGAGGATCTTTATCCTATCAGTCCACTCTGAGCAGTGAGAATAGATAAAAGATAATATGATTTGTGGAACTGCAGGCTGTGACTTCCAGCATGTCTCTATGCCCTCACACTTCTCCACCATCTGCTGCTTGTTACCAGCCCACACGACCTTGCCCCTGTACCAGCAAAGCTGTCCCTGCAGATCTCGCAGGGGACCAGCCTGCGGAGCAGCAGTTCTCTGGCAGCTCTCATTTGTGTATGGCAAGATAGGTGGAAACTCAACAGAGACGTGAAGAAATGAGACTGAAGTGTCTAGATTCTACTTCTATGTGCCCAAATCCTTTTGTTGTTGGACTGGAGCGCCTTGAAATGAGACCAAAGCTTCTGAGAAGCTTTCCAATGGATCCTATGTGAGAAATTCATAGAATCATAGAATGGTTTGGGTTGGAAGGGACCTTAAAGATCATCTAGTTCCACCCCCCCCGCCATGGGCAGGGACACCTTCCACTAGACCAGGTTGCTCCAAGCCCCATCCAACCTGGCCTTGAACACTGCCAGGGATGGGGCAGCCACAGCCTCTCTGGGCAATCTCTTCCAGCGTCTCACCACCCTCACAGTGAAGAATTTCTTCCTAATATCTAATCTAAATCTACCTTCTTTCCGTTTAAAACCATTACCCCTTGTCCTAGGGGTATGTAATCAATTCTCACTGAGTTGAGGCACCCTCCCACGAACTGTACTGATGGACCATAGTTTTCATTTGATGTGATCTTTTGCTCCAGACTGAAAAGTTTATGTGTTTGTGTTCGAAATAGTTATGTAAGACAACCCAAGTAATCGTTTCTTGTTTTATTCTTCCAACCACCTCTTTTTTTTCTGTACTGTAGAGGAGATGAATGACAATTTGATATCCAGGAAGAAATGGGAAGTTTCTACACTATTCTACTAGTGTGGCATCACCTTTCTTCCAAGAGACAAGGTGATGTAGTGATAGTACATACGCCTTCCTTCGAATAGGGGTTTTGACAAAAGTCCCCCAAGTTAGCTATTCAGTAAGCAAGTGGATAAAGGTCAGGCTGATTGTGTAACTGGTTAGAAAACAGGAGGAGCTGACTTGATAACACATGGATCTGCCTTGACTGATGTTTTAAAAAAATGTCTTAAGCTGGTGGAAAGGGAGTGAAGAACAGTTTATCTAGGTTAATAAAAATACTGTGTGACTCTCTAGTCACAAACTAAGCCACCCAACACAATGATACAATAGCATATTAAATATTGCGTATGCATGTGGAAAGAGTAATTTGAGTTGGAAATGATTTGTAGTCACTCAGGAAATCAGATGTCATTGTGGATAGCTCAGTGAAAACATCTGGTACAGATGATCAAAGGCAAATGCTATTTTGGTTTGGAGTAGAGTGCTATTGAAAGTAATACGGTAACACAATGTTTCGATCAATAGTGTTTGGTAGGTTGTGTCCAGTTTCAAACGTAGAGGTACAGCCAGAGAAGCACGGTGGAAAGGACTAGATTTCCAGAGGTGGTGGCATTGAAGAGAGAGGTGGACGCTGGGGCCACGAGGCAGCTGGGCTCTTCTCCTGATCCTGCTGTTGGATTGTGGGACACTCACGTCAAGGTACCTTTTACTTATCTGCCACAAGGCAGGCATTGGAATTGCTTGCTTATGGCAGAGGTAGATACTCCAGCACTAGAAATCTTTACCTCAGGGCTTGATTTTTTTTTCTCCATGAGAATTCAGGGAGTCTTCTGGTCTGGGCACTCACGAGGTGAGGGTAGATAGTGGTCCCTAGCCTTCAAATATAATCAGTTAGGATTGAATAAGAGGGGAAGGAAAACTTAAGGAGAAAATGAGTGACAGTTTAGAGATTACATAAAAATTCTAAAAACACATGTGAAATACAGGAAGAAACGTGCAGATTAATTTCTTAGTAGAGAAGACTAGTGAACTGTAACAGATGCAACAGAGTACCCATGTTGCTAGTTCATCCACTCTTATGTGGCCGGATTATCCAGGTTTAAAATCCCCCAATCTAAAATCTTTTGATCATGTCTGAAAACGTTTCCTTGCACTAGGATGAATACTTTCCATGTGCCAAAACACCACCTGAATTTTTTCCTTTGACCAGTCTGTAAAGGACAAGAAGAGGCTGAAATATTTGTTATGTTGTTTTGGTTTTTTTTTTCCGGCCTTTTGGTTCTGACACAATTTTACCCATGAAGGGCTCAGAGCATGGTTTAGAACAGCAAATATTTTGGTAAATTAGTTGTCTTAACAGGGGCTGATGAACTTCATCTTGAGGTGGTGGAGAAATGCAAGGCCTAAGCAATCTAAGAGGGACGGAGATTACTGTGAGAGGAAGAGAATTCCAAATTAAATCAATTGGGGAAATGTCATTCTTAAATTTCATCTGATTGATTTCATGACAAGTAAAAAATTCTGTGTCTAGTGAGGCAAAATCAAATGCAGAATTACAAATAAGGTGTGAGCATTTATGCAGCAGCAAAGCAAAAAAAGGGATCTGGGGGTTATAATGGAGCAGAGACCAAATAGCAGTCAGCCATGTGCAGAGACAGAGTAGGAAGGATGGGGAGGCATTGACCATCTTCTCTGCATGCTGTATACTAACTTGAGCATGGAGATAGACTGCTTACCTGTTCTCCCATTCTACGGACTTGCTGCATAAAGCTTATTCTGCTATTTTAAAAGCTGCACGTATGACTCTGGAGCATGTAAGCAAGATCTGGAATAGAAAATGCAGACAAATTAGATGGAGAAAAGAGGTGGGCAAATGAGAAACTCCTGAAGGTTTAGAAAACAGCCCCTGTGAAAAAGGCTGAGGAGAAGACGTGATTCTTTGAGTTGAATGTTAAGACAGCTTAGAGAGAAAAATGTAACACGGAGAGTGGCCGTTTTAACGAGCTACACAGAATATTTAGCTTGGGTAGCATATGCCTCAGAATTTCTTGTTGCAAAACCTGCTTCATGTTTGATGCCACACGCCTGCCTAGGGCATGTATTTCAGAAGGGCGTGCCACCTTGAAATAAAATCTTTGAAGGAGGACAGCTCTGCTGCTGTGGACGATATGGCCCCTGTGTTTGCTCCCAGAGAACTGCTCTGGAGTTCTGGGTGTCAGACCTTGGATGGGAATGGGCAGGGCAGGTCCTGTGGCCCCTGGCAGCATGTAGCATCTAGTGCCCATGACAAAGAAATAAAAAAGTGGTTTTCATAGTGTCGTGCCATATTGCTGCATCGGGAAGTGGAGGGTCTTTGGCAAGGGGTTCCTCCCAAGGTGGTGTCATTAGAGACTTGGCAAACAGAGGCCATGGCTAACTCGTGGGATATTATCTTCAAAGGCTCTTCTTAGGCTCCTTTGTGCAGTGAAGTCTAATAATTCACAAGGACATGTAAAATCTAAAGGGGCTCTCTTGGCAATTACATGCTGTTTGAAGACTGTTTAGCAATAGCCTGCTCTGGAGTGGCCAACCTTTCATGGCCTGGGAGCCAGGAAACAGAAAAAATGGGTGGCACTAAAGGGCAATGGGTCTTAAAGCACTCAATTTATGATTTCATGGATATTATGAGTATACCACATGCTACTCATTTGATCTTTGCTTTCTTCGACTCCTTTTTAAACATACATATTGTTTGTATATATCCGCAAAATCCTGTTCTTACAGTGAACTCATCACTTGTAGCTATCCAGAGGCAGAACCACAAAATGAAGCCATCTAGGATTAGTCTCTCCGTGACTGTTTTGTGCTACCCTGCAGCACCCGTGAGGCTGAAGCTCAGCACCCCCGACACGCTGCTAACTAGCCCCCAAGTGCTGCAGCCTCTCCTTGAAGTCCTGGGACCCTGCATCTTTGCTTTCAAGTACACAAACAGCAAAAGTCTTATTTTAGCAGTTCCCAGCTGCCGTAAGCCATGGTTTCCACTGCTCACCAGCCTGAAAGAATGATCCCCAGCTGCCCAGAAAAATACAAATGCAGCGGGGAGCAGTGGCTTTCTGCAAAGCTGACTGCTGCCAAGGTGCAGCACAACTTGCTTTCCCTCAGGACTCTGCCAGGTATCTGCGGTCGGAGGGACCAAGTGGCCAAGCAAAGTCATCTCCAGGACTTTATTGCCTCAGATTGTGCCTTTTGGGGGGTAAAATATGGCCAAACCAGGCAGGCTACTCATAGGTGGTACTGTGGAAAGGATGCACAACTTTTTTCCGGTCACACTGGGGATGTGTCAGTCCAAGCATCTGAGGAGCGTGACTGAACAAGTTCAATACGGGGGCAACAGTCACCAAATAAAAAAACAAAACACATGTTGCAATAGTTGAATTTACAACTTCATTACCCACAGTGAGCGAAGCCAGCGTGAGACCAATGCCACAGATGCAGTGGGCTGTTATCAGGCTTTTTAAAAGCAGTTGTTGCAGCACTCAGCAATATCTCATAAAGGTGGTTGAGATTTCTCCCCATTCTGCAAGTGCCTATTTACACATGGGGAATGATGGACTTCTGTATTCAGCAGCAAGGCGTACCGCTCTGAAGAATTGGATGTGAAAGTCTGCAGAGAATGAGGCTTTCACTTATTCTTCTCAAATTTGGTCCCAATTTCAGAACGAAAGGTGTTGAGCTAGCAGTGACCATGCGACCTGTAGGGACAGCCCTCGCCTGGGTACTTCTCCTTCTCTGCCCCAGTTTCCTGTCTTAAGGGACCAGTGGGTGACATTTAGGCTGGGTGAAGTATCAGTGATCTTGGGCTTTGGGCTACAGGCTGAACTTGAGCCTCAAGCTGCAGATAAAGTCATCAGTGTGGTACTCAGCCTAGTGGAGTCCAAGCTAGCCGGAGCCTTTTAGCAAGGCAGCAGTACAAATGTTAATAATAAATCAGTGAATGGCTGAGAGATTTGCCCTAAAAGGAAATCTCTCCAGCTCTATTCTTTCCGGCTATGTTGTTTCTGGGAGGTTGGTGTGCTGTTTTCCTACAAAAAAAGGCCCTTTTTTTTTTTCTGCGCGATGCAAGATGCCAAGTCTTGAGGTCCCACTGCTCTGAATAATTAAGAACACAAAGTCCTTTCCTACAATGTGACTTAGGCCTCGTGATCCGCTATGGTCTTCTCATTTCTGATTCTGGCTTTAAATGACCAGATTCTGAATTCTGTATGACGCTGAATAAGTAGTTACTCATACATGCAACCTGATTTCATTGAATGGAGCTAGCTGAGCATGACCGCTTAGCTGCTAGCATAAAGAGCTCATGACCTGCCTTGAAGTGACGATACGGTCATTTTTAGCAACACTACATTTTCCTTCCTTTTCAGACTTCGGGTGAGCATGTTCCTGAATGCAGGAAAGAAACACGGTGTCCGAGGTCCCTTGTGAAACAGAGGAACTGACTAACTCAACAAAAAGGCGGGGAAGAGTCCTCAGCTGAGCATGTCAAACCCATGAATCAAGTTGTGTTATTACCTTTTGGTTTTTTTTTAGCCAGCTTGCTAACCCGGTGATTCAAGTGGATCTGAGGAGGCAGGGGAGGGCAGCCTGACCCCTTTTAGCCCCTGAGGGATGCCACGGCACTTTTTTTCAAAGTAGCAGGTGTTAATTCCAGAGTCCTGGAAAAATATGAGCCCTGAATTAGAGCCGCTGTCCTTGAGCAGCTACTACTGAATCGGTAAAAGCTTTCCTTCAGTAAGAGCTGGATCCATACCAAAGATGGTCTCAGGATCTGACCATGGAGATCTTACCTATAATTCTTTCTGGTTTTAGTTGAAAATTCTGTTTTGTGGCTCTTTTCCTGCCTGTAGTTTTGTTGTTGTGTAGTTCTGTGCTTCAGCCCAGAAATGGTAACATTTACTAGTGGCTGAAATACCTCATCTATTACCTCATCAGTTAAAGAGGTGTTAGATAATGATACTTCATCAGCTGAAGGGCAATTCAGGACACTTTGGATTTCATATGAAGATATATTTGTAGGCATTAGGCCTGTTGATCAGACTTACTTTTGTGGGCCTAATTTTATTATAGAAGTAAGTTATGCACGATCAGAAGGTATGGAAGGTAATGTAATTATTGTGCAGAATCCCGTGAGAGACTGGGAGACAACCTGACAGAGACAAAACTGGGAACAGAGGTATCTGGGAATTACTCGGTATAAATTTCTCCTATTATCAAATTTCCCTGTGGCCTCTACCACCAGTAAAAATCTATCTATAGAAAAGCTTATGGACAGCTGCCAGTAGATGATGCCTGGAAACCAGGAATGGGACAGCTGGTGCTTAACCTTGCTTTACATGATCATGATTTATAAAAAAAGCTGGAAATCTCAGGGCTCCCATGACTCCGGTGGGAATCACCCTTTCCAGTCCTGTGGAACAGCCTTCCCAACAAGATCTATAAGCCACCAGTGAAATTTTCCACATCCCCTAGAGCCTGGCCCTGGCTAGCCATTGATTCACACCCCCAATGGGAGTTTCAGAGATGTTCATTGGTGGTGGTTGATTTTGTTTCCAAAACTCTCATTGGAGTCCTGGAAAAAAGCCATGTAGTTGCACCCGAAGAAAATCTACCTAATAACCATGTAACAGACTCAGAAAATTACATGCACAGTGACACTTTAAAAATCTCAGCATATAGCCTGAGTGGCATGAGGGTTTTCAGAGGTGCATTGATAATTAAAATAATAAACATGGCACACTGACTAAAACTTGGAGGAAAAAGAGTGAGTTATATAGGAGCTGCCAAATGCTTTAATCCAGGGCTAAGAACCAACCAAAAAAATTTCTAAGTCCCCTGTGTCTTCTTCATCACCTGCTCCTGTGGTCTGTCTCCTCAACCCAGCAAAAGTAGCTCAGAAAAATTTAACACTTCACATTAATTTCTAGAATTCCTGGGTCTTCCAGTAGAGGGAACTATTGTTTCATTTCCCTTGGCTTTGAAAGGTTTTTGCCAGGGAAATGAGGCAAAAGTACAAAGAGATGATCAATATTATACAAACAAGGAGGTGGGAACAGTCACTTAGACCTTAGTACATGTATCCCACACCTTCTTGCAGGAGCAGACACTCAAAATAAGTGAACGCATAAAAGCTTCAGGATCAGGCCCTACATCATTTAATATGCATGTGAAGGACAAAGGAACCGTACCAAACAGAAGTCCTGCAACGGAAGCTAAAAGTGCAAATTAAAGTTTTGTTTGTGCCATTGTAAGTGCTTTCCTGGATGCCAGGCTGTAGCCTAAGCTTTTGCTTGTTTCCTCACTGCTGTTATATCCCGTCAGCTTTCTGTTAGCCGAGGGAAAGCGGGGCTGGAAGACCCGAGTAATCCAGGTACTACGGCTTCCCAAGGCGGCTCCGCGTAAAGCCAGCTTGAATTTCTGCATCCCGCTGCCAGGCGCACTGGTTCAGGGAGGGCTTCCCAGCTCGCGCGTGCTGTCGTGTGGGTGCTGGAAGCAGCTGGGTGGGATCAGAGCATTGGTCCTGAGCTCCCGGAGCAGGGAGAAGGAGGGAGCTGACTGCGGAGGTCCGGAGCCAGCTCAGGTTTACCAGCTCCCGGTGTTGTGCTCCGGGGCTGCGGACGTGCTGCTTCCAACTAGCTCAATGGGAGAAGAGCAGCGCCTGACCCAAATGAACATGAGTTGGGTACTTTGGCCATACTAACAATATCAGGGCCAGAATATAGACTCGGGCAGTGGCCCTCCATCGTTGACACACTCCTTGGTATGATTTTCCCCTGTGCCAACAAAGTCTCCTTCAGGCCAAAGCGGACAGGGACCGTTTGGAGACATGGGCTGGAGGCAGCACGGACACGGCCATCTCGCTCAGAGGTGGAAGCAAATTTGTCTACGTGGACACGAGCTGTGTGGTACTGCTCAGACGCATTTTCCGTGCTAGTGTAGCCACAGCCACGCTGTCCTGAGTTGGCATTTCTGTCCTGGGCAGTGTTATCTGCAGAGGAGACCGTCTGCTGGCTGGTAACGGAGAGCAGACTGAAGGGACGGTGCTGCTGAGGGTAAGCCTGGTCGCAGAGTCGCTCTGCTCCACGGCGTGACCGCACCTTCCGTGGCTTCACCTTTTCGGGTGCTGGTACCAGCGTGAGCCCCAGCAGCACGGACTGCAGCGTTGGCCTGGCACCCCGGGTGAGCATTCAGGGGGCGAACCGCTCCGGGATCCCTTCTGCTGCTGCCCCATCCCCGTGGCTATTAGGATCCCCTCCAAACTTACCCTGGGATGCAGCTCGTGGGAGGTGTCAGCAGCGCCTGGGTGAATCCTCTCTCCTGTGGGACAAATGAGATGATCCTGCTTTGGTTTTGAATAATTTGTCCCGGTATTATGGTTACTGTGATGAGCTCAGCCTCGGTTCCTTAGCACGTCGGTGCCATTGGCAATGCTTTTCTTTCCGGCCAATTCAGCGCTGCCATTTTCCCAGTTAAGGCAAAGACAGGATTCTAGTGCACTTGAATGCAATTGCTTCATGCTCTGTTATCTTTCTTGCTACTCACAGCAGCAGTAATTAAAACTATAATGATAGAAATTTTGAACTTATGGACCGTCATATCTATGGTTTTCTTCTACCTATGTATCCCACCTAAAGTTTTTGGGGGCTTTTTTTTTCTTCTTAAGAACAGTCAGACAAAAGCTGTCTTCTTCCTATAGAGTCAAGATAGACACACCTGCCTCCTCCCAGTTCAATGGTACATTAGCCTAGGGACTGGCCTGTCATTTCTTCAGTTATAATTGGGGAAACCTCTTTCTTTTTTTTTCCTTCTAGCATCTATTGTGGGAAATTTGTCATTTTAAAGTCAGCTTTGTTTCTGTCACCCCACCTTTGCTGACTGCCTGATGCCTCAGGAATTATGTGAAATTATCCAGGATGCAGCAGCTCATGGCGTCTTCCTCAAAACGTGAGTCAAAGGGACGGACAGACAGCGCCCGCTGCTCTCTGCAAGGTGGCATAGAGCAGCAGTGACTGGGTATGATCTGTCACCATACCAGGCACTTATTCAACCAGTTTGAAGGTGATGCTTTAAGGGACAGGAGTGGGTACGGCAGAAATTCCTCCTCAGCTTGTTTGTGGTAGTTGTGAGGATTAGTATGTCATGGAAGTCTTGTTACACTCTTTATACATGCGTGAGCAATCAGGAAACAGCAATGTGGAGATGATTCCAAAACACTCCAGTTCTCTTGTGCACATCATGTGTTACTGAGCGCAGAGCTGTTTGGCATTGCCAGAAATGTCGGAGAGATATTTTCTTTTCTCATATGTACAATCAAATGCAAGTGGAAGCAGTTTTGTTGGTTACAATAGACAGATTAGCTCAGAGCACAGGTATCAGTCGATTTGTTTTAGCACTGACTTTACTCCTAACCTGAAAGTTAAAGGGTATCAGGCGCTGGCTGACTTCAGTGACCCTCCATAGGAAGGGCTTCAGCATTTGAAATATCACTTGCCCTCTGCAGCGTTCCTGCCTTGTTGGAAACGCAGGAAGGGAGATGTGAACGCTTATCGCAATCAGCCTGCTGGGTTCCAGCCAGCTCTGGAAAGGGCGGCTGGGCACCGCTGGGTGCAACGCCGGGGTGGGTGATCCCGACGGCCACAAGCAGCCGTGCCTGCTGGGGCTAGGTTCCCTTCTCTCCCCTCTCCTGGAAAGATTTAATGTCTGACAGTTAGCAGTTTATATTTTTTTTTTTTGCTAATGCTGAAAACTCTTCTCAGAGATATGCGGCTGGATGCTTTCTCCAGGCAGAAGTGGCAGCAGGATTGTCCGCAGGCACCGGTCGGGGCGAGCGTCTGGCTGTTTCTGATTCCTTCAGCTAAAGGCTGTTGCTGGGGCTAACAGTTTGCGCAGAGGCATGCCGGTGAGCAGTGCCAGTTAGGAAAGGGCATTTAACACAAAAAAGTACCTAATCGGCGCCTAATAAACAAAGACATCTTGCCTTGTGTCAACAACACCCTGTGGACATGAGGACAGCTTCCTCCAACCCTGTGACCTCTATGATATGTAGCTTTGTCCAACTACGTTTAAAATAGCCACCCACATAGGCTGGTTGTCTTAAAAATGGCATTGTTCCAGACTGACGCTCATCAGTGCGATGAGAGACACTGAAAAAGAAAACATAGAATCCAATGCCTTATACTGCATAAATCTCAGGACTGGAAACATAAGCCTTCTGCTGTCAGGTTGCACCCCTGCCTTCCTTCTGCCTATCCTTTGATAAGGATATAACTATGGACAGATATGACAGAGGGCAGCTGCCAAACACACTTTCTGAAGATGGGACAAAATTTCAGCTGCTGCTGCTGCTGCTGCTACTACTATTACTACTACTACTACTACTTCTTCTTTACATTTTTGGTTTCTGATTGGGATTTTACCTCTCTGAGGTTAAAATCTATTTGAACTTTGGATGTTAACTGAGCAGAATGCTTTCAAAGGACACATTATCAGTAGATCAGTGGAAACTGAATCCAAATGTGTCGTTTGACATTCAGCTCAATTCTCTGTGTGCAGGATAAATGTAAATATAAAGTCATTTTAACTCAGGAGTTAGAAATATTGCATGTTTTGTTCAGTATGTCAGGTGCTTGACACGTCATGTTTTGTGTTCCCGATTTCAATGAATACCAGAGAACAATGGCACCCCAGAAAAAAGCCCAGAGGATTATGCTGTAACTGATATTTTATACAGGGTGATGGGTGATGGAATAAAGCACATGCTTAGAGTTAACCTGTATTAGTGCTTGTATGGTTTTCTTCCATTGAGAGATAATGTATGGAGATCCTTAAAACAGAAGAAGGGAAATTATTTCAGGAACATGTTTAATATGTTCCTTCTTGTGATTTGGTTGCCACTTGTCTTTGGATGCATGTGAATTTTTCTACTTGCTTTTACTGGAGTGTCTTCATGCCAGCCGGTACTAGATATATGGTGTATTAAGTCTGCATACCTTAGCAGAGATGATCTAACACTTCAGGGCAAGCAGTTAACTCCATATGTGCTGATTCCCGTGCATTGTCATAGGAAGACCTGGATTTTTATGAATATGCTTGTTATTTAGTTAGTTCTGGATGGTTTTAGTCAGATGCTGGATTTTTCACAAACTGTTTCACGTCACTTGTTTCAGCCCCAAGTGACCAGTAATTCACGCAATATATGGTGCGTTGGCTGTCTCCATCTCACGGGATCGCGCCTGCTCTCTCATTGGCGAGCTGAAACTTTTCACACAGGCTCGAATGAGTCCCTCGGGGCTTGGACCTTTGTGCAAACATATATTAGTGTGAGTGTTGCTATAGTGATGTGTGTTTGTGTATTATTCATCACAGATTACGTGTCTCCCTGAAGCAGCAGCAATCACTCTGGTGAATTAATTTGCACACTGGTGCTCTCCAGGTCACCTCCTTGCACGAGAAACATCATGAGCGAAGTATTTTTGTGTTCAGGAATGAGGAGAGCAGAGCACAAGAGTGATATTTAAGCAGATATTGGAGAAAAGTTAGTATTTTCCTAGTTCCCCACTTTCTGCACTCCAGCTGAAAGAGAGAGGTTTTTGTATCTCGCATCTGAAGTGAGGGTCAGATGGTGGAATCTGTAATTCTGGTGAACCTTTTTCCCTTCTCTTCTGTTCACCACCTTCAACATGGCTATATACCAACGTGAGTGTGCTGGTAAATTTACCAGAGCGAATGAAAAAGTTTTTCTTTATTGTTCCTTAAGGGGACAGATATAACTAGTGATTTTTTTAGTCCCTGGTGATTTTTACAAGAGATGCTAAAATACAATGTTTAGATAGCTGTAGCAACCAGCATAGACTTCCAGTGTGGACACTAGCAAATATCAAAGGATGAAGACAGACAGAATATAAGAATCAAAGATGATGGAGTAGTTTCTAGCACACAGGTGAAATCTCAGCACATGGAAGTGGGGAGCACAAACACCACAGGTCTTCTTCACATGTGCTGAATGTTGTCTTGCAGAGGCTAAAAGTGCCTGTCTTCCCTCTCCTCCCTAGTCACTCAGTGATAATGTTGAAAAACTCAGAAGTTCTCTCCATTTCACCGTCCTTTGCTGTTTTGCTCCCCAAGCAGGTTTGCAGGAAAGCGATTTTTAGCTTTTGGGAAGGGAATTGGGACTACAAAGAACAATTTTTAGTTGGAGCTCCCAGAGAGAGAAAGCTGATCCTGGGAGCTGCCACGGGGGCTGGAGCGCGTGGCACAGGCAGGGTGGGCTTGGGCATTCGGGGTGACCTGCTACTGGTTTCAAATGCTTGCTCCTTGGTTTTTGCATCCAACAGGGCAAAAAACGGTGCCTGTCTCACTGGTTGCTGATTAAAGAAGAGAAAATGCTGTGTCTGGCTCCATGGTGCCAGAAGGCAATGCTCAGCATGCCCTGCAGGCCCACTTTTCCTGGGATTCACATGTTATTGCTAGTACCCACACACTGCTTAGTTTCTATTATTCACTGATTGTGGGGCATATAATGAACAGAAAAACCAAAAGCGAAACTGAAAAAAAAAAAAAAAAAATCTCTGGCATGGAAACAATCCAGTTTGACTGTAGGACACTTTTCTTACTCTCATTCTACTAGTTTGCTTCCTGGTCTTTACCATGTTAACCAATCAAAATATTCTATCAGGCTGTACTAAGTATTGTAAAAAACTTCTTCACACGTGCACACAGCTGTGAGGTCTTTCTCTGATTTGGCACTGAATCTGGAAGATGCTGGCTAAGGACTTTGGCACTTAGTTGACTCCAGTGTTTTAACAAAATGTCCCCTCTGCTGAATGAGTAACCTGGCCCTCATGGTAGCTGTTGGGCTTCAAAGCGGCTGCAGCACAGATTGAGCTGGTATTAATTGCAGGCTTCCAACTTCTGAAGTTAAGGATGTGATCCCTTTGCCGCTGGTGGCACAGTGTCTATGGGAGGGAAACGGTTTTGGCCCCATCCAGAGGATGCTGGTGATGTCCTATTTTTTTACAGAAATAGTGAGCTTGTCCTTGTTTTTCTTTTGTACTTGAAGCCAGGTAAAATATTCCCATTTAACCAAAATGTCTATTCATGGCTCTGGCAGTGTGTAGGAGTCCATAAGAAAATGAGTTATTCCTGACTAGGTTGCCTGACTCACCCCACCATGAATGCTGTTGGACTGAATGCAATTTGATGTATTTCACGTAGTACTGTGAGATCTTGGGCATTGGAGACAATTTCAGGGAACTTGCTTTCTGGGTAATCTTGTTGATTTCCCAATAGCTTCTGGGAACATAGTTGCTTTAATTGCCTACTGTTGCTTTAGCTACAAGTTGTGCTGATGTTTGCACAGCTCACTACGGGTGAGGTTAGCAGCAATATTCAGTGTCTTGCAGACTCTTAATGAGCAATATAAGGAACCACATTCCCTGCAACAGCCTAGGGTTTGACGTAAGATTTTTCTGGAGAAAACAATGGGGAATATAATTTCCTATTCAGCTTGTACCTGCCCAGTTACTCACAGGTGTAAAAGCAGGGGTAATTCAAATATTTGTTTTCTTTGAGGCTGGATTAAAAAAAGGTCTGAATGGCATTTTGCAGCAGGTTTATAAAATGAACCGTGGAGTGCAAAAGCATTGTTAAGAGCAAAGGGGTATATTAAGACAGCCCGGGCCCCACGGGAAGATTTATGTCGGTTCATTGCAGGTTTCAGATATATGTAACTTAAATCACTCTGTAGCTGAAGGAGGGAAACAGGTGGCTCCTAACCCCTGCAACGAGGCTTTGAGGACATAAATAGGGCACCTATCTCTGTCCACTAGTGATATTTTAGGCTGAAGTGCCTCTGAATGGTGAGGAGGTGTTGTCGCAAGCCAAGGGGAGACCGGCAAGCGACCTGTAGGAAACAGTAAATAACGTGGGGTATGTGAAAAGCTGTCTGCCTCAGCAGCTGCGTCTTCCAGGGGAAGTTCAGAAAAGTTTTGTGCTAAGCCCTCTACGTTTGCTCAGGACGGACCAAGTTAAAGGTGGGGATGCAAAGGAGAAATGTCAGTCTTAGCGTGAGCACTTGTATTAACTTATGCACGTGAAGCTGTTTGTCGGGTTAGTTTGACCGCGGCAATCTGGAAACTGGGTCAATGGCTTGAGCTGTTGTGTAAAAGCTAAACCCAGCCATCTCGGAAAGAAATGGTGGGAAGGGTCGGATGCTCTGTGGTGGGAAAAGCAGACATTTCACCTCAGTCAGAGAGGGAAAAGGAGGCTGACGCTGATGGCACGCAGCCATCGCTTCCTACCACCAGCGAGCTTCCCCCGAGAGGAGGTGCGGACCCTCTTTTTGGGAATAAACAGCTAGGTAATAATTTATGGGTAGACAATCTGTTACTCAGGACAGTGTAACTTTCCCAAGCCTTAAGATAAATGTGCCAGGAGAGGCGCATGCTGTATGTAAAGATGAATAAATTCTGTGAACACTTTCCATTTGAGTGTGTGGAACTTGAAACATCCACTTCAAAGTGTCCCGGAGAGCTGTGGCCAAGCGAGTGTCCTTTTATGTTTAGTTTTGCTTCTGCTGGGTGATAAACACCTTCTGCTTCATTGTTAGTAACGGAACAAGGTCTCCATCTCATTTTACGTAGCAAAATTAGGACAGCGTATTGATTTCCAAAGCTATTTATCGTTACATGATGATGCATGGGGTTTAGAACTTGGCTCACCAGGTGGGCAGGGGGATTTAGGCTCCACATGACATAACCCCTTTCAGCTTTGATTTGCTGATGAAGACGGCATCTCTGCAGCACTGCGAATTTCCCCCCCCACCTCCGTGTCCAGAGGGTACGGAGGTATCAGCGGTGTCTCCTGTGTAGCTGGAAACAGCAGCTCTTCACAGGCTGTAGTGGTTGGGAGAGCAGTTAGCACAGCATTTTTTATTTTTTTTTCCCCTGGATTTTACTAAATGTCTGAAATGAGCAGCTGGAGCCAATGTTGCTGCCTGCAAACACTCACCTAAGACTGTTATCTAACCCAGGTGTGGAACAGGAGGTTACTTGAGATCCCTTCCAGCTTCATATATCCCATGCTCTCCTGAAAACCATCTTTATCACCCAGGTTCAGCACAAGCTTTCAAGCATTTGCAGTCAGTGATGATTTAATTAACTAAAACCATTCTCCAGGGTTTTTTTTTTGTGGTTTTTTTTTTTTTTCAGGATGCTACTGCACAGCACAATATACCATGGAAATATTGACAGGATTGCTACAGTATACCACGGGAATATTGACAGGATTGCTACCAGAGCACTGAGACGAAGCTCCATAGGAGGAAACTGCAACCCTGAGCTCACCCTGGACCCCCAGCCAAAATACCTGGGCTGGGTGTCAGCCCTATAGCAGGTCCCCTTCCTTGGGGACCAAGCTGCTGGGGGGCGGTGTGGAAACCAGGAGCTGTAACCCCCAGGAGCCCTCAGCACCTTGTCAGGCATGTTAATGGAAAAGCAGGCAGGTTTCCGCTCAGGTCTGCCTGGGCTCTGCCAGAATTTTGTTGCGATAGCACATTTTCAGAAAAACTTTCATTGAAATTTAAAGTCAAATAAATGGAAATTTTCCACCTATAGCACCAACTAGACCTCTCAGTGAGTAATTGCTGACTAGCTCTAATTACTATTATGTCAGCCATTGAGAACTAGCCAAGCATGCCAGGGTTTACTGAAAATTAACACCAGAGCCAGCTGCTTTGTGGCTTATCTAGGCCTGCTGCCCTTCTTTCAGATGGATGTTGTTTAACATCATCTTTGATTATTTATGGACTAGAGAGAACTTTGCCCTCTAATGAGTGTCCCTTGTTCTGCCTCCTTCCAAATCCAGGCTGAAATATTTATTCATTACTTTTGTATTTTTCTATATCACTTCTGGCATTCTTGTCACATCCAATTAATGACACACCTCTGTGAGCACTAAAACTTCTAATACATTTTCATTGCTTTCTTTTTTTGTCCTTGAACACATACCTTCTCCTTTTCTTTAACTCCCCATTCGCTTGCCACAGTATTAATTGTTTAATTAAAACAAGCTTCTGCCACAAGAAAGTTATAGCTCAAGAACCATCAAGACAGAGCAAAGGAGATGCTGCAGGGAATTAAGGATACCTAACCAGAAGGGAAGGAGAAAATTGGGGAGGATGTTCATATTGAGCAAGGGTCTTGGTCTGCAGTGTCTCCCTAATTAGCGGGCAGGTGGCAAACGCTGGCTGGCCAGGTCTGCGAGCGTGGTTCTCACATGAGCTCATCGGTGCTGGAGCGGTGTGAAGACCAGTATATTTTGGGCTACGATTATACACCAGACAAATATGTAACAGCAGGAAAACCTACAGCTGCAACGATAGGAAGTATTTATACAGAGCGGTACCATCTGGCACGCGCTCCTAACAGTGACTATACTTAGCTGCTATACTGTGTATCCCGGCTAATCCCATGCTCTGAAGAACGACGCATTCAGTATCTCGCAGACAGCCCCACTTTTAACGCCAGCCATTCTCTACCCGGTGATGTCTATGCAGCTCCATGCATAGATACAAAACAGGGTATGCAAAAGGGTTGTTATATGAAGGGGCTGCCACGTTGCTCATCTGCAGATACAGGGATACACAAATTTCTCTCTTAAAAGGGAATGCAGTTTTAGTGATGCTTGCGCTAAAAGGCTACCAGTTTGTCTCCTTGATTTTCAAAAAAATTCCTTCTCCTGCTAGCCTAAAACAGAAGAAAAAAAGATCTACGGTCTTTGAAAAATTCATTTATTATACATCCATGGATGGTTTTGTAATAAAAATCCTCACAAGGCCTATTGTCAACGTTACAAAATGAACAAGAATCTCCAACATCCACCATTCCCAGCAGTGCCAATAAGTTAGTGTGCAATTCTACCCCTGCTCCCAGTATGTGCAGCAGCTGCATATCGCTCTGACCAACATATTTTAACTTGAAAAACTGACATTTTACAGACTCTCTACCTCTATTTGGACAGCAACAGTTTTGTGCTGTGAAAAGGCAATGAGTTATGCTATTGTTCCATAGTTGTTCTGTTACTTGCCTTGAGGTCATCCATATTTTAGGTGGGCTACATGAATTCCTGAGTCTCTACATGTAGCTGCAGTCTCTATATGTGCTTTTGCTCTGAAGCAAAGATGCGGTTACAGTTCAGTTCTTTCATACATGTAACTCTCAGTAACGGTAACAAGAAAAGAGGTGTGTGGGTATATTACTATTAACTCTAGTCGTCGTTAAAGGCCTCTTCAGTAATAATGCAACATTTTTTGTATTAGTCTGCTTAAAATAGAGCAAAAGATTATTCGCACCTCTTTCTTAAAAAACTGCAAAGCCAGAATTAGCATTTGCAAGGAAGCGTGGCCCAGTATATTAAGGATACAGTACTCAAGTGAGCATAAAATACTGCTCAGGAAGATAGCAGTTGGCATGGAATATGTATTTGATATGCTTTTCCAGTTAACCTGTAAGTATATGCACATTTATCCACACACACACACACACACACACACACAGAGAATTTTGTGTGAAGCTGAGGAGTGAGCAGAGACAACTTTTGTGTGCTTTATGGCTTTCTGAGTTCACAGGTGTGTACTCAACAGATTTCTAAGTTGGAAAACGAAAACTCCAATTACACGAGCCTGGATTTGTGTAAACGTGTTAAAACCAACAGTTGCACCTTCCCACTCATTCCCTCTGCTTTGGAGTTAACGTGACTTCTCTGACTGTTTTTCCTTGGTGTGTACAGAGAGCATATGTAGTGGGTGCTCCACAGCACAGCCAAAATCACAAGCTGGAGGGTACTGGGTGTTAATTAAGCATCCATATAACACGGAACTTAAACCTTTTTTTTTTCTGTCTTGCACAGCTGCATAGCATGATACGCTTGAGATCGTCAGTAATGTTTTTTCCTTTGCATACCTTAATTAGGTATGTTGTTGAATGCTAGCATTCACATAGACAAGGTAAGGTACAGCAATTGAGCAAGTTCTACCCAAATTTGTGGTGTGCAATGGTAATACAGAACTTTGAGGCACGTATTAAAAATTCTCAAGAGGAAAACATCTTGCAATTTATTGTAACCTAAGTAGTAAACATCTGAATGTGTTTTTACACAGGTAACAGTTAGGGCTTGCTACAGGTATATTTCAAACACCGCTGAATAAAAATGAACCTTTTACAAACCCACCGATCCAATAAGTTTTCTTCAAAACAATATTAAGTGTGTGGCTATGAAAACAGAGTGACACATAAAAAAATTTTCAAAAATCATTTACCACAGGGTAACATTTTTGTAACTAGAGGAAAACAAAAAATTATGTACATAAATACATATATTTTTATATATAGCAAATTACAGTTTCCTGCACTGAACATTTATCAAATACACAAGTACTGAACAATACTGGACAGGGTGCTTTGCCACACCTTGTTGTCTCCTTAAATTCCCATGAGAATGGAAGACAAGTTTCTATGGAGGATATAACTTGTTCAGTGATGCAAGCTCACACGAGAATTAAAAAAGTAAAGAAAACCAAAAAAACCCACAGCAGAAGTGCCTGACGTTTCCAGCACAGGCGTCTTTAACAACAAAGCGCGAATGCTCAACTGTTCTTCAAGCACACGCCCCGGCACAGGGTCTGCGCCAGTAGAGCTTTATTCGGTATGACAGCCGTCACCTGCCAAGGGCGATGAATTTGGCTAACAAATCTGATGCTCGGCTTTGTCCACTGGCTTGTCAAAGCCATCATCTTTCTGATGATAGACAGGTTGGTAGGGAGCAGTCACCTTTCAGATCCCCTACAGAAACTGTACCTTTTCTCTTGGACCTGGGCAGCCACTCCCATGAGCTTCAGATAAAAACAAGGTACTAGCTGGTTTTCTGGCCATTAGTTTCCCAGGGCTCTGGGAACTGTGGTTATTAGTATAATGGGAGAGTCTGAAAAGGGTGACGCCAAGCTATTTTTGAGGACTATGTACACAGTTGTTTTGGTTTTGAAAATAGAAAGCATCCACACCACACATTTCATTTCACCTGGCCAGAAATGCTAAGCTCAGGTTCCTAATGGATAAATAATGATCCTTAGTGAAAAGGATGACATAGGCTCCAATGAGTTGTAGTGACCTTACCAGAAACTGTCTTCAAAATACTGCAGTTACTAGCTAGGAATAACAGTCCCGTTTAGGTGTCCTTCAGAGCACAAAATGCAAATGTTTATGGTATAAAAAGCACTCGCTTGTCTCCACAGGTTAGTGATGTCTGGAGCTTGGGGGATTGTAAATCCAGTCCATTACAATAAGAGTCATACTCACAATCATGAAGATTATGCCAAGTATGAGAAAAATAAGAGCCTGCAATTGGAAAATGAGATTTTGTTAATAAAGCAAGTGACTGAACAGACTGGAGTTCACAGACTGTCCCACTGGAACCACATTTATCTAACACCCAGGGCCTGAGTTTCGGTCATTCTCCATGAGCTACGCGAATCAAAGTTAGTCCTGTGTGAATTTCAGTCGAAGAAAGCCAGGCTTTACAAGACTAGAGCTGAAAAAGCTCCACTTTGTTACTATGAAAAATAATACAAAACATAGCAGAGAAACAGTTTTTTCCTTTAAAATCTGACCAATTTTCAGTGAACAATCATTTTCTCTGATATCAAGAACAGCTTCATTTAATCCTTTTCATCCTTATTAGACAAAGAGGTAAGCCCATCTCTCTTCTCTGAAGGCATTTCTGTATATATTCAAGTGATTCAGGTGTTTATAGTCACCCTTTGCTTTAGCGGGGCTTTAGTTTACCGTAATCTGTCCACACTTAACAATATTCTGCCTTGCAACACAAAGATGAATATTGTATGTGATCTCAGTGCAGGGTGTGAAATTCTAGATGTGCCTAACACACAGCAACATGAAGAATGAACAAAGAGACATGAACAAATATTCACAGTCTCTCTATAATAACAGCTCCAAAGTAATCGTCAGGAATCCTTTTATGATAACCTTTTTTTTTTTAATACTTGCAGTATGTATCGGTTGAAGTTCCACTTCCACGGTTTTTGCGAACTTGTGTATAGATGTATATATGTACAGCTGTTTACATTATGTGCCTTCCTCGGTAACTTTTCTGATTAAACTTGCAAAGGACAACTCCTTGGTGATATTGTTAAATGTGCAGATAGCTATTGATGTTCAGGATGAAAGGTACTGCTGGGGCAGTCTGGCATGATGTATAAATTCGCGTTGTGTATAAATGATAGACCTTCATATAAGTCTCCTGCAGGTGTATGGATCTGTCTCAGTGGGGAACTCGCTATGAGTTAATTATGTCTGCAACACAACTTCCTTCTTAACCTTGACCTCACGTCTTCCCCTTAATCCACAGCTGGCCTTCTAGCATGAACCAACGGCTCCTTATACGCTGCCTTGGAATTATTTATGCAAGTGCAGGTGTTAACTAGAGCTTAGATTGGATTAAATAAATGCCTTTTTCTAGTGATTTAAGACACACTTTGACCTAAGGCACTCGCTGCTGTGTATCAGTAGCAGTAGGGCACTAAAGGCTTTGACTTGTGAAGCCTCGCTCTCCACGCTAAGGTCAATCACACCACCCAACCTGTGCTTGGCGTGAGACACTACCATTTTTGAGCAACTGTTGGCTGTTGCAAGTCAAAGGCCTGAGTATCTGTGACCAGCAGAAAGCACACACCCTCCCGTCCTTCCTTCTGCAATCGCTGCCACCTCCCTTACCCCGATCTTCTGGGGAGACCTCAGGGGCTCCTTCTCAACGAGCCGCAGGTAGAAGGCAGCGGGGAGGATGAAAATCAGCATCGTAGCAGAAGAGGCACCTGGAAGAGAGAGCAGAGCTGAGTACGGGGCCGTCTGACGCATCAGCAACGCGGTGCACCTACAAAAGAGAGCGTGTGGGGAGGCGGCTGCTCTTCCAAGCCCAGATACACAAAGGGCTCTCTCTGCCAACAGCGTTCGTGCAGATCTCTGAACGCTTTTTTGAGGGCTCGGGGCCCAACGAGGTGCTCGTGACCGAGAGCCCAGGGGTGAAAGGCAGGGAGGAGCAAAACAGCTGCCCGCGTGGACTATGAACTCTGAAAAAGGCAGAACCCCCATGGAGGTGTCTTTCTTAAGGGTGTCTGCGTCCCTGAGTCCTCAGGCAGCTCAGAGCATGGAGGGTCTTCATGGTCCTCTTTGGTCAGAGGGCAAAACTGACCAAAAGAAAGAGGTGGGGGAGAACTGTGAATGTCAGAAGAAATGCATCACTTTTCTCCATTTTCTAACAACATCACCGTTTGGAAGTCAATACATTTTGTCTAGGCTATAGGTGCTCGAAAACCAAAGGTGATTTCCCTCTCCTCCACATGCACTAAATGCCCTTGCTGTCAAAATGGGAATTCCTTACCAGATTTTATACTGGCATTATTCGACTCCTTGTGCCTCATGCAAGGGAGCAACAAGGCTGGGTAACGTTTAGCTTTGTCTGTCAGCTCTTCGGAGATTTTTGTGTCCCTTTTCACTTTAATCTGTGTTTATATTACTCCACTGTAGGACCCAAACTGCGACTGTCATTCAGTCCATGAATGTAAATATGTTGTGGAAAGGATTAACAGAGTAAACAAAAAGTCTTTATGAAACCTACCAATAAATCCAAAGATGTCTTTAATAGTCGGGACAAAAATTACAAGCAGGTTATTAAAAGCAAGAATTACTGCTGCAATCAGGAAATGTCTTATCCAGCTGAACGGCCTTTTGGGAAACAGCAACGCGCTGATAGATGAACGGATCTGTAAGATGAAAACCAGCAGGGAAAGTAAAACAGCAATTAATTTATCTTTGCTTTTCACTTTTTTAAATGGTCTATGCTAGTTACTTTTGCTATGAGAAATTCTGACTGAAGAAATGTGTTTTAAGTCTTTGATTCCCTTAATGTAATCTCACTCTGATGTAGGTTTTTGAGAACTGGGTTCACAGTTTAATGCAGAAACTCAAATATTTGCAGTGTAGAAGAAAGTCAAGTAAATAGGGTGTAAAATCAGGGACATGAAATCTGTTCAACTGAGAGATGCTTATGTCAGCAAAAAAAACCCCAAAGAAACCCCCACTATGAATACTAATCAGCGGGCAAAAAACGCACTGGTGAAATATGAGTTGCTGTATTCCTGAACCTGATCCCTCTGAAAACCCCACAGGAGTTCTGTCATTTACTTTTGTGAGAGAAAAAGCAAGCTGTTGTTTTACTTTCATTAAATATATATATCTCTCAAAATAAAAGCGTATTTTTCAATGCCACTTGGAAATTATGATCCTAAAAGCTATTGCAGAGGATCCTTTTTGCTCCGCTGACTTTCTCACACAACACAGTTTTTTTGCTTTTTCATCAGCAAAGATGGTAAGTAGGAAAAAGGTCAAGAGCAAACTCCTTTGGTGGCTGGAAACAGTGTTACTCCGAAGTACCGTGATTAACTTAAAAGATTTGAAAAGTACAAGTTGAACAAAAATGTTTTTACACTGTAAAAAGCTCAAACTCCGCTTCCATTTGGCTGTTTTAAAACAACAGACAACTGCTTCTGGATGAGTTTGGCAATTCAATAAATGTTTGGGGTTCTCTCAGACTTGGAGCCCATCATTTGAAAACACAGCATGAATTTTGCATTTTATGCTTTTCAGGTTGATGTAAGCCAATATTAGGAAGAGGGTGCAGATTGCAAAAATTTTGTCCAGCCCCTGAGTTGATGTAAAACAGCTTTATTCCACCAAAGAACTGCTGCCTGCATTCTTGTTCACTTATTGTCAGCATCTTGTGCGTTATTCCTGCTGTGACATAGTCCTTAAAATGAAGTTATCAAACTGAAGTTTTACAGTGGCTAATGGTACATAGATCTATATAAATCTTTTTTCAGCAATGCAATGATTTCTTTTTTAAAAAAAAGTATAAAGTCTAACTACTTTAAGAAAATACATATCTGGTAGTTCATAAAAAAATAGTTGATACAACTATGCTGCTAATTTTGAGTAATTAGATCTGCTGAGCTGGCTGTCCTCATAGGCCGTGTCAAATTGTTTGATATGCTGGCTTACAAGGAAAAGATATTTTCTCAGGAGTTCTTTTAACAGAGCACTTAGTGCTGTGGTATGTAACTGCTAAGTCTTTGCACACTATTCAGATATAAAAATGATCATACAGAAAGTTAAAATGCAAAATGCTACATCTGACAGATAAGAGCCTTTTGCAATGCCCTTAGCTTGTTTTCCCATGAAGAGTGACCAGTTCTTTAAGGCTCACGTAAACATTTAGTCACTGGTTTAAACATGACATTTAAGGCAGAGCACCGGAGAGCTCTAAACTAGACAGACGGATCACTCTGGGTGCTTTATACCAGAACTTTTTATTTTTTTGTAGACAGCCTTGAATGGTGATCGCTTCTCTTAGGTATTTGTCAGCAAGCCTGGAAACAGCACCTACGCAGAGCTCGTGTTTGCATCCAGGACAACGGAGCAACAGGACCCCAGGGTCGCCGCTCTCCTCAGATGGGAACACCACGGCGTGACGTGGACTGCTGGGAGCCCACCGGCAGCGTGATGCTGGGCTTCCACGTGCCCTACGAATGGCACGCCGGCCTCCCCAAACTTAATGACCGGGATCAACTCTTTCCTGCCCTGCTGCGCAGCAGCTCAGGGAAGGCACGAGGGACGGTCCTGTGCGTTCAGGAGCCTGGAGGTTTAGCTGTGTCTTTCTGCCCCTGCTTCTGTGGATATTGCGGTTTTTTTCCCCTGTGAACAGCACCGAGGAGCTCCAAACTTTGCTCAGACCTCTGACTACGTGGCTGAGTCCTGACTGCCTCTGTTTTCTGGTACTTAGCTTGGTGCCCTGTCCGTAGAGTCGAGCATGTAAGATGTGCCTCTGCCCCTCCACCTTGGCAGCCAGGTCTGGCAGTCCTGCACCGCACGTGGCCTGAGCTGCACGTGTCTGTGCTGAGTTTGGATGCTATAGCAGGTGCCTATAGTAGGAAATCTCATAAGTGGTTTCAGTATATCCCCAAGTCTTTGATACTTACACTGCTGCTCTGGTAAATATAGTACAGAGAGAGACAGGGCAGTTGTTCCTGATTTATTTCTGATTTATTTATAAAGACTGATTTATTTCAGTCTTTCAAAGTTTGCAACCCTAACTGCCTAAGGTCCTTGCTGTGGTCAAACTGCATATGAGAAAACAGACCCTCCCAAATAAAAACTCAGGCTTACTTTTCTTCGATGTTAAAGCCTGTCTGTGCTGAGCACATCCAGTCAGTGTATACAGTGTATACAGGCTAGCCCTGATTTCAGCTTCAGCAGCTGGGTTACTTACGGGGAAAAGGACAAGGGGCACAGTCAGGGTTACAGCCACCAGCACTGCCAGGCGAACTGACAGCAAGAGGGTGTCGAAGGTGTACACTCTGGTGTACGTGTGAAGTAGCTCATCTTCAACTTCTCCTACGAAAAGGAAACAGAAAGGAGTTGAGTCGCTTCAGCAATATCTGCACATGCAAAAGGATCTTTATACTGCAGCCAGATAAGATTAGCTTTGGCCCAGCTGCTGTCATCAGATACATGTTATGGGCTAGGCACGAAAGAGGAGTTTCCCCAGTGCAACCGGTACAAGTCCATCATTCAGAGATGATGAGGGTAATACAGCGCTGAGGTGATGCTTTGTACTCCAGTATCTCAAATGACTTTCTCAAAGTCATTAAGTGGATGCGGAACCTAAGGTAAAAATAATTTCTGCGATACGAAATAGGAAACAACTCACTGAACTGGGAACAGGTCCCTTCGACCTCCACCCAGGTATCCCAGCCCTCAGACAGAGCCCTCTTGCCCCAGGGACAGAGAGCAGATTGTGCTGTGTCATTCACTTCTCTGCTGTAACAGAGGAACTAACGAGGTAAAAAGAGGTGGCGTTTGCATAAAACGGTGTGCTAATACAGGGGCTGCTCTGTTTACCTACCGGTTAGTCTAGCTCATCCATATTTTTTTTACACTAGAATGATTTGCACCTGTTTTTCAGCATAGGTGAAGCTGAATTAGTGGCATCAGAGCCAGGGTGGGTAGCACTTAATAGTGTCATGTAAAACTGTTGAACGCCAGAGTATTTTTAGCATGGTCACTCTTGGCCTTTGCCAAGAGCCAAGTTTACAGCAGCTGGTTGTCCGAGTTCACAAACCCAAGAGATACACAGCTGGTCCCCCTAGTAGGTGCCTCTGAGCCTCTCACGGGTGAGGAACTTGTGGCCTGACAGCTGGATAAGTCCCACCGCTTGTTCAGGAGGTTACACACGGGGTATTACGTTAGAGTAATGCTTACATCTGGATTCGGACCCACAGAAAATACATGAACGCTTGTGCCTCAGTGTGATAGAACCACCTTCCCTGCTTTAAAATGAGAGGGAAAATTCTGCAGAGAACAGGGCTTTGACCTACCGTAGAAGGTAAGGTATCCAAAGAGGGCAGCCAGAAGATACATGATAAGCATGCCAGTGATGGAGATATTTGAGACATTCTGCATCCGCTTTCGGGAGCGACTGAAGTAGGAGAGAAAGAGAGTAACAGTGCTATTCTTGTAAAGCCTCTTTTTGTTCAAGAAGTACTCTGAAGAGTCATAACTCTACTGACATCCCCTCACTGGCTAGTAAGTTCAGAGCAACTATATTGGTTATACAGAGCTCTTCACTTGAAGCTTCGCAGCTCTGTGCAGACCAACACCACAGACTTATAAAAGAAGTGTGTCGAAACTCCATTTCTACTGCTTACTTAATGACAACATATAAATGTGCCATGTTATTTTGTATATCATTATTTATATACTATCAATCTCAAATGGTGTATTGTAACTAAAAAATGGAGTGGCTAAAATTACAGGGCAGGTAATAATAATAGACAAGAGCTTTCAGTCAGCTCTATAAAAACATACCCTTATATCTAAAAAGGGCTGTTCTACAGGTTCAAGGACCTCCTGCAGGTCAAATCCTTTCTTTAGAAATCCTTTGCTTAAAGATTTGGTGTAAGAAAATCTTCAGCTTATAGGACCTGGAAGCTTGTTCCCAAGTCATCTGAGAATTTTTATTTCTTCTGAGGTTAAACCTGCTGAAATAGGAGGTAATGGGTCTTGGCCTCCTGGAGTTTCGCAGCACAACCTCCTGTAATGTAATTCTTGCCGTTGAACAAATGCATTTTCTTAGCCCTTCCCAACTGTCGACTCTGTGCTGATTTAAGCAAATGTATTTGATTTTTGATATTTGATAAGCAAAATGGGCTGGGTGAAGAGCCTATGTAAGACACCCAAACCAATAGCATCCCAAGAAACCTTAAGAGTAAGCAGCAGCTGACCCAGACACAGAACTCATTAAGATATTATTAGAAACCAGAATTATCTGTTTCAGTGCAACCAAGTTCCCCAGTATATTTCACATCATTTGAAGGACTGTCCAGATTTCTCCTTTCCTAAGTAAATACGGATCAATGCGGCTTTCTGAACAGTGGTTCTCTGTCACCAATACCTGACTATTAGGTCAAAGCAAAGCCAGTATCTGCTTACTATGAAAAGCAATAAATCATTAGCAGGTGGGTGTCTACACACCAGCAATCAAGGCAGAACATGTAGAAAGTGATCTCTAGCTATGGTTAACTGGAAGTATGGGACAAAATTTAAGAACCTTACTCTTTCAGTTCACTGTATATTGGTAGCACCTCAGGGTGGCATACGAATGCAAATGCCAGGATGGGTATTGCATAGGCAGTCTGTAAAATAAAGCTCCCATTAGTAAGAACGGTCACTGCTGTACCTCTGACTTTTGGCAGGCAGCAGTTTAGCTGTGGTACGAATGGCTAAAGACAAATTCTACACAATCTCCCTTACCCGTGAGTTGAAGACAAAGTATTTTGGCTGACACATGTCACTACTGTCACTGTGTGCTTCATATTCTACACCACTTTTGGGTGAGGTGTCTCTTGGATCCTCAAGGCCCGGCAAGTGCCCAGCTGTGTTGTCCATCATGAAATTCACACCAGAACCGAGAGACTCGTTTGGTAACATCACCAGGTGCATTGGCACTGTGTTGTTGGTGGCGGTCCAGTTTTCAACCCCGTGGTCCATGACGGGGAGAGGACAGGGTACTTGGAATTTCTTGAAGATTACCTACAAAAGAGGAGACAATGTCATCAGAAGAGTACCACCATAGGAGATTACACTTACATCCAGGGTATGGCAACAGAAATGTAAGCAGGCACACAGAAGGGAGAGGGGAAGGAGAGGGAGCAAGAAACCAAGTGCTACCACTTCTGCTTCTCCTGCAAATATTTGTTGTTACTCTGCCTCTGCTGTTGTCCTGCTCTATTTTTTGTTCTCAAGTGTTGTTTTTTAGGGTGATCTTTTTTATTCTGGCTTCATTCGGCAATGGGCTTGTTGATTTGGTTCACTTGCCGGTGCTATTCTAGCATCCACATTAAATTGTCAAGGTAAGAAATATAACAGCGTTGCGCAGTTTACAGGCTCTGTATTTGCTTAGAGACAATACCCAAACAGTCACCTACCACACTGACAAAGAAAACCATACAGGTCAGCGAAAAACCACTCGTATAACCAAGATAACCTGTGCAGCAAGAAAAAAAAACAACAGTTCAGCTACATATAAATTCACAATCCTAATAGAAAAAAGAAATGAGGTTAAGTGGGGCATTAAGCTTACCTAAGCTCTTTAGAAGGGAGAGGGGAAGAATAATCCCAACTGTTACGAGTATTACGAGGTAGTTCCCATTTACATACCACTCCCTAAAAAGGAGGAATAAAAAAATAACAATCATTATCATTGACATCAAAGTGAAAAATTTTCATCTGAGGTTCAGGCTGGGCAAAGGTACCTACCCAGAACTCTCCTCAAGTTTCATAAATGCTCTGATCACTTCAGGAAGTTCATATTTAATAATAAAGAGGTAGCTTGACATTGCTGAAAAAAACAAACAAACACCTTCAGAGCAAACAATGTAGTTCCAACAAAAATAATTTTGTGTTAAAAAACATTAATGCTTTATGAAAAACATATTGTTTTGGGAAACCAGTTTTTGCTAAAATAGAGAAATGAGTTTTGTTTGAATAACAGTGTGACTAAATAGATGGTATGTTCCCTTGATATTGTTATGAGCACGTCCTGAATGACATCTAGCATTCAGTGTTAGAATATAATACAGTTATTACTGAATTAACAACATGCTCAAATCACTGTTCTGATGAAATTTACACTCTTAACTTTTCCTTTTGCTTTTTGGTTGTAAATGTTGTTTTTCCAATAGAGAGTGTCCATCGAAATTCTGTAGTAGCTTTAGTTGTTACTGCTTCTAAATCTCTTCATCTACCTTATCCTGTCTATTTTCAGCTTCTTTCTTCCAACACTCAAGTCCATATATAAAAAAAACCAAACTAGTTGTCAAGATTCCTGATGGAAGAGTGGACTTCTATACTTCTCATTTATATGTACTGCCAGAAGGCACGCTTTTTACAGTTATTTTACATTGGCCACAGAGAGGTCTCTGGAGACATATGGATTGACCTAGACAAGAGGATTAGAGGAACAGCTATTCCTTTCTAACAGGGAAGCATACTTCCTTCCTGAATTCAACCACTTTTGGTATCCAGGCTTGAGTAAGGAATGGAAGACCATGGAAAGGGACCTTTTATGAACAAAATCAAAAAGTCTCTTGCAGTAGAGAGATGTGAACCACCTCTGTCTGGGTAGCAAAGTTGCTGTAAAAGGACAGTAACGATCTGTCAATAGAGATTTACAAAGCGTACCAAGTTCCAAGAGAGAGATCACAAAAAAATCTACATACATTTAATTGACCAGTGATGCATTTAATTTATATTTCAACTACCTCTCCTTAAGAAAGCTGGAAAAAATTACAAACTCCCCTGAGTTTTCAGATCTGGTGTTCTCCAGTCTCTTAAAAGGCTTCTTCCACGGTAGTAAAAGGAAATAAGCTTCGTTGCGTGAATGCACAGTCCTACCCTTACTACTTACATCGGTAAGTAAACAGCCTCCTGTTCTGAGGGGATAGAGGTTACTCAATAGATATTTCACAGGAAGTATCTTTGTGGATGAATATTTTCAACGATCACTCTGCAACACTCAACATCTTAGAGAGATGACAACCCAGCTGTCGTTTCAAGGAGAGGATTCAGCTGGAAAATGAACTACTGAAGAGCCATTCTTTTATGGAGAAATCAGAACTATGTGCTGTTTGTTTTAGGTCAGATTAATCTTTTCTAAGTTGAAGCAGATGGTATCTAGTCTGAGCTGTACTCAGTGAAGAGAAACAGCCAACTCCTTGAGGACAGTCAGCCAAACCATTTTAGCCATCACTGAAGGCTCTGCACTGGTCATGGAGAGATCCCAGGCAACTAGCTTCCACCAAACACCCAAGTGTCAGGTAGCTGAAACTAGGCAAGATGAATTCCTCCCGTCCTTCCTTATTACAATATAGTGTATACTGTACCTGGCTCATCTCTGATGCCATTTAGCCAGACAGAGGAGAGAAAGCATTTTTGTTCTGTAGAAAAGCATCAGAAGTTGGAAAACTTTTGCCCCTTACCTCCAATATTCTGCATTGTAACTGAAATGAAAACACCACACTTCCCAGGCCAGCCAAACGCCTTTTCTCCCAGCTTTTCATATATTAGTGATCCTGAAAAAAAACCAAACCAAAAGAGAAACATGGGCCACTACATTGGACACTCTTCATGAATTGCATTCCAAGGTACAATACATGCAAGCAAGCAGTAGGGAATATTAGTCAGTCACAGCCTGATCCTCATACCTCCTTCTTTTGATATCTTCAGTAAGAGGTGGACTGAGTAGAGCGACAGTATTGCTACGCTGAGCAGCAAAACTCTGCAAGACAAAGCAGAAATCAGAATCCTAAGCAGCACATCAGAGACACTCAGTTGATTTAAACGCACACTTCCTCACTCTCATGAAGTTCAGCGCGTAAATAGTTTTCAGCAAGTTTGTGCTCTGGATTCCCAGTGCTAAATGCAGAGATAAATGTCAACTGTAGCTTACTTGTGAGTGCAGTTGCACCTTATACACTCCAAAAGCCCCTCAAGGCTTGTTTAAATCTGCGTAAATGCCAGTTCTGTGTTTTTCCACAAGGACAGAATCTTACATCTTAACAAGACCCTAATAAAGTAAATGGATTTCTTTGCAAGAGTCAGGTCTTTGGTCTCTTAGCTTCTCACTGACCTCTCATTTTAATCTCTCTCCTTACTCAGAGCTATCAAAAAACCCCAAACCATGATTGCGACAACTTCACTGCCAGGTCTGGGCTAGTCACTGCTTTCGAATTCTGCCATGCTATTGTGAAGTGGTGGAGTTTACCTTGAGATATATGCTTTGCGAAGTACATTAGAAATTTTGCATGGTGCTAATGTGTGGCATGACACTGGAAAAGCCTGCTCTTGGAGCACTTGCAGCATACTCTTCTAGCCTAGTCTGCTTGAAGGTACTGGTGACTGAATTCATTAATTCTGATTACTGCTATGTCACTTCCACGTGACATTTGCATCCTATGTGATTTCAGTTATCTGCCTCTTGTGAACTGCTGGTGAAAAATGTAGCTTTGTATGACGTTTTCAGGGCACAACACTGTGGGCAGCATATCTTATTACCGTAACTGTCTTGTCATCAGCCTGCAAAAGTGTTGGTGCCGAAGGGGATGCGATGATAACATGACAGAGCTAGGAAACAGGGATGTGCCTTACTCTGTGGCTTGTGCCCACACCTTCCACTCCACTGAACATGCGGTTTGGTACAGATACCGGAGACGCCGACAGCCAAATTCGTAAATGAGTTATGGTCTAAGAGGAGACACAGGTCCCGGGGCCAGGTGATGGCCACCAGGCCGTCACGATTTTCTCCGACGTTTCTTTCTCCAAGAGAGACAGACAGCGCTGCAGACTTGGTGTGAGCAGGGTTGTCTCTCATGCTGTGGTCTCATGCAGTATGGTAAGGGGGGATGGTGTCTGAGGTCGCAGTGTACCCTGCCAAGATGCCATCCTTCTTGACCAGGGGCACCCATGCGGCTGCTATTCAGAGACGTGGTCTCTGTGTCCTCGCACGTGAGGTATGGTAAACCAAAGCCATCCTGGCTGCACTTGAAATGCCATGGCAGGCAGCAGAAGTGATGCTCCCATGCCATTGCAAACATCCCCCGTGGGAGAGGAGGCTGTAATGGGAACTTCAGAACCCTCCTTTTGCCTTCACCCCGTGGAACATCTTCCGGCATGAGAGCACTTGGGCAACATGAGAACAGTAAATTACAAAAATTTAGACAATGCTGCCAGCATCGTCTAAATTAGAATTAATGTCCAGCAGTTTCCATTTAGTAGATGGGATTTTTCTGTCCCGCTAACACTAACGTCATGATCTGTGAAAACAGAGGAACCTCCAGCAAGTGGATGCATGCCATGGGGGTAACAATATCCCCACACAGTTTTATACTTTTAAATAAAACTCCTTCCTCTACCAGAAGGGAGAATGTTCTCATGCAGAAAGTATGGAAGTAGGACAGAAAAGAAAATGAGCTGTGGGTGGAGACAACCTTTGTTTTTGCTGCTTAAGACTCCATAGGGTTGCTTTAGCATTATGCCCTGCTTTAGCACTGCCAACAGAGCTAATGTCATTAAGCTTATATCAGAATTTTTTAGCCACTTGTGTGAATGAACTTTAAAAACAAAGATATTACAAAGGTTGTGTTTTTTCCCCCTAAGTGAGGCTTGATGTATCACAGTTTTCTTTCCAGTGATAATTTATGGCCATACTAGTTAGTGCAAGTGCTCAGAGAAAGTTGGAGAAAAAAAAATCCTACATTTTTCAGACTCTAATGTAGTCAATTTTAGAACCAGCTTCCATTTCTGTTTCTGCAAATACTATGTCTAAACCATTTGAGTGCAGGTGCTGGGAAGTACTTATCCAGGACAGCATTTGCATCTACAATTAATTTTCAGTTAAAAATTCTACTGGCAAAACAGGAGGTGTTTCTTAGCAACTAGAAGCTACATGTAGCATTTCAAATGCTGTTGCTGTCGTAGTTACACAATCTCCAGAAGAAAGAAGCCATATAAAGATAGCCATGCAATCTGATTTAAAGGCTTGTTAGATTTCAGTAATGTAAAACAACAGCCTATTGTCATACAGTACTGTCGTGTTTTATTCCACTGTCATGGGGCATTAAAATTAAGGCTTCAGTTAAAAAATAAAAAAAGAAAACCAACTTTTTTTTTTTTTGTACAGTCTGTCTCATTTTACAAGGTTAGCTATAGATTAAAAACCCTCACATGGCTATCTGTTACTGCCTATCAAAACCCATTTTGTATACGTACTGTATGTCAGCCACATACCATTGCTGTCATCTGTGCACATCGAGTACAAATAGACTTGAGGGAGCAACATTAAATCTGAATAAATCTGTGAATGCCTTTGCATTCAAAGCATGCTGCTATTTCAGACTTACAGCAAATATTGTTCTTCCATTTCTACATAGTGATTAGATAGTTGGGATGACGTAAATATATACTTTAAGGGTGATTTATTTCCCTTGTTGAACTCCCATACTGAACCACCAAGATTGCTGTTGTTATTTTAGGACCCGTATACTGTTCTTCCCCTCTGGTTTTTGACTGCACAGTATCAATTCACAGTTGTGTTCCTGATACAAAATAGGGCTAAAATAAAAAAAAAATGGTTTGTTAGCAGCGGAAGGTTCCTTGCGGTGCAGCTAAAATGTTTTCATTACAGTTGATCTTACAAAACTTTTCAGCTAACAAAACAAGCTTAACGTACCTCTCTAACCACAAAAAACTTTAGCTCCAGCTCTCTGCTTATATTCTATTTGCTTTTGTTTCTATGTACTTACACGAAAAGGATAATTCCCGTGTTGGCCATGGCATAGGAGAGCCCTAAGATGCCGCTGCCCATAATGGCATTGCTGAGGTTGAACGACGACATTCCAAAGGAAGCTCTGCCCCGGTGCTGTTGGGAGCAAGCACAGAAAATGCCAATGAATTTGCCTTTTACTGAGCAGAACAGACTAATTATCCTAATTGCTGGTTTTCCCTGTATTGCTCCCTTGATCCTTAAGAGGTGGAGCTTCATCAAGGTTCCTGAGCCCACAGGCGCTTGCCACCATAAGGAGGGGTTTTTCCCCCAAAAGCCAGCTGTGCTGGTAGGGGTTTGCCTCTTCCCACTCGCTCCGTGTTTCGGCGGGGAGGAGGGCTACGGGCGACTCAGGTGACATAGCCACAACTGGCTGGGCTGGCTAGCCTCTATAGGAATACATGCTGCTATCTAACAGATTTCCCGATTATTGTTTTAAAAAAAATTCAGGTGATTTTTAAAAATTAATCTAACTGATTACTGAATTTTTCTCCAAGCAGGACGTGCTTCTTTCCTTGGAGCATTGAAAGTGCGTCTGGGGGAGAAGACGGAAGCGTTGTGCGGCTTGGGCTGGAGGCAGGAGAGTGGAAGAAGACAAAAAACTGGGAAAGGGGAGGATGGTGTGTGAGGGAGTCACATCTGCCACCACGTGGAAAAGAAAGGGGGGGGAATATGGCTCTTAATTTTAGCTTGCAACCACAAATAATATTGTTTTGTTTGTGTTGGATCAATCCTAATAAAGCCTGTAACATGAGCAATAAAATAATGCCTTTCTTTGCACCAAATTCATGAAAACTTTGAATAAAGTGAAATCCTGAGCAGAGGTACCAACACGCACAGCCCAGGAACCGGTGCTGTGCTTCCATTTGCACATGGAGTTGTCTAAAGAGTTGGAGGTGTGCTGAGTGTGTAATGTTCAGCACTGTAAAGCCAAACATGAATGTCCTTTCTTTAAAGCAATGCGGCTGGATGGGGATTCATTTACGCGGATGCTGGAAACAATATAAGCACGCAGGCACTAAGGCCCACCTCTACCTTGATATAGGAGCAACAAAGTTCCCCTGGACTAAATCTGCTGTCAGAAAAATGGGTGCAGAGCCACCCTGGCTGAACATCTTGGATGAGATAACATGGGTGCTACTGATGTCCAACTATGATCTGAGGAATTTTTCTGATGACTTGTGAAGGAAAGACTTAGTTTTACTTGCAAGGCAACAGAAAGGGTTTGCTGTGCTAACTCTTAGAAAAATGTGTTTACTCTTCCAAAGCCAAGATTATACTGATCAAGCTCCAGACTAACTTTGTTTACTGAGACTTTTGGAAAAAGATTTGGGTCAATAAGATTTGCTTTGTAATTACTCTTAAAAATGAATAAAACTTACATATTCTTCATTAAATTCTTCCAATTTCTTTTTACCCAGATATCCATTTGTAAGGAATTTCTGACTTTCTGCATCATCACTAGCAAATGGACTGAACACAAAGAAAAACAAGAAAATATTAAGTAAGGCTTATGACACACATTATGTTCAGGTAGTGCCTTTTGTTGTCAGTGGGAAACTTTCCTTTGACATTGCAATGAATATTTAAACATCCTTCAGAAAAAAACCCCTCTTTTATCCCGTAAGATTCTCACATCCAATGGCGTACTTAATAGATCTTTGCTTTGCCTTGGAATTTAGTTTTACACCCAGCAATCTTCGAATCGTATCTGATTGCAGATGTTGGAAAGCAGCAATTCCTTACTGCCGGCAGTGCGCTAAAGCTGAGCACATTCTTCGCATCTGAGGAACGAAGCGCTTTGCGACTGCCCTGTTGGAGATACATGCTGGGGGGGGTTCAGCAAGCTGAGAGCCGGAGGCAGACGGCTGCTTTTGAGATGTCTTTCTCAGGCCACCCAGGTGCTGGGACTATGGTGGGTCCTGCTGGAGATGCCTGAGGGTGGGCTGTCCCCGCGGGAGCACCGAGCTGCTGCCCTCCGTACCTCACCCTGGAACGCGTTCCCCCGCGTTGCCCTGAGAACGTATTAATTTACACACGTACTATCGGACCGGAGTGGTTGGAAATTGCCAAGCGGGGGCTGGGAGCCTGCAGAGGTGACTCCAGGGGGTGGCCGGCAATTTGAGGGGGGGGGTCCTGGGCTGGACCTGCTGAGCTGGGCACCCCGTTCTCCAGGGCACGGAGCAGGGAGGGTTGGTGCTGTGGGAAAACGCTAGCCAAACAACCACACTAATTTCATTGTATTACCTAGGAAATGTTTTGAGTCCCAGATGCCATTAGTGAAGCTCGTTTTTTGATTACCGCTTTCTAGCCTTAACGGACCAGCCTTCCCATTTAAATGCTTACCTCCTAATTGCAGCCTTTTCTGAATCAACCAGCTCCGTGTAGTTGTCTTCGAGGCTTTCCCCACTGTTGCTCTGATCATCAAGTTCGATGTTGACTTTTTGCAGCTCCATGCGATCCATTAGAGTGGTCAGCGCTTTCCAGCACACACGCTCGTTTCTTCAGGGTAAACAGCACCGCGCAGTCTGCTTGCGGGTCCTCTCTACCATGCGGGGACTGCCAGAACACTCTGTTCTGCAAACAAAACACAACAGGACTCATTAGAGTTTTCCTCAAATTAGAGAAACCAGTGTGAATCGTTGGGTTTGTGTTTGTTCTTTGTAATAGCATTAAGAGGGGAAACCGTTGCAGACTGGGAAAATTCTGGGCAAGCATAATGTCCCTTTATATGCCAGCACTTGGCCCTGCTGTCTCCCGTCAAATCGTAAAGAACGCAGGGGCCATCGGATGCACAGTGGATGTCCAGCATCTGGCAAAATTACAAAGCCGGCAGAAAAGAATTTCTTGAACTGCTGCTTTTGAATTTCTAGGGGATGGTGATGCAGAAGTGCTTGCTGTTAGAAATGAAGGGAGTGTATCAGGGTTTTCCTACTACTGCTTCAAAACATACATACTCTTAAGGGAAACGCTCAGTGTTTCGAATCATTTGTTGTAAGATTAATGTTGTCACAGATTTAAATGTTTTGAAGATTTGTCCCTTTCACTGGGGTCTGACAGAGGTGAGCATCTCTGTATGATCACTTCTTTGATAATTAGGATGTGCAATTCTGATACAGCAATTTGTGGTTTTCAGTATATCTGTGTTTCCTTCTTACTTGTCCCGTGACTAGAAGCTCTGTCTCACGTGGGATTATTACATGAATATAAGACTGACTATCTTCACCCTTGTTAGAAAAATTCCTGCCTTTTAAAAATCATTTGAATAAATGCTCAAGTCTCTATTTCTATATGGACCAAAGGAAACTATACAAACCAAAGTTACAAAGACGACTTCACCTGTGGGATTTCAGCAGCTTTACGTTACAGTCTCATCTGCAGATATACATTTACATTCACTTACTCATTCCCACATTCAAGAGGAAAACAGTGTGCAAGAAATGTTACAGTTTCACAATACTTTTCACTTCCCAAAGATATTCCTTGACGCATTTTATATTTCCATTTCAGAGCTGAGGAGACGAAGGGGCACATGGGTGAAGGGAGCGAGCACAGAGCAGATAGCACGCTGCTGGCACACCTGGGGCCAGAATTGCAGACTCCGGGCACTCTACCTCCTACCTTGCAATCAGGCAGACTGGCTGGATCCATGACATTTTTCATAAATATCACACGCTAAATGCAGCCCAGCGCTGCATAATAACAATATCAGAAAACACCGCAGCAAATAATTTCTATGTCTGGCTCTTTGTAACACTAAACCTGCAATTATTTAATAGCCTTTTTCCTGGTTTTGCATTTATGGATGTGTAGGTCCTTGCTCGATGACCAGACCTTCGCTATCCTCTGCTAGTGATCACATGCAATTCTTAAGAACGCCTACAAATGTATTTGTAGTGGCAAAATGTTAGAGCTCATGTGTTAAAAACGTAAATGCAAACTTTAAATACCAATCCTGGAGGCTAAAACTGACTCCGGGCCAGAAATCAAAGTCAGCCTCCTTGCTTCTTACTAAAAACATTCACCCAGACCAGACAACTGAAAAGGAAAAACAATATCAGAGTGCACTAGGAGATTTCCTACCAGAGAAAGCGGCTGGGTTTACTCCTTTCTGCTGCCGCGCAGGGAGTGTGCGTGAGGGGACGAATGATTCGGGCATCAGGGCAGAGCTGCCGGCACATGCATTCCGGTGGCCGGGGGGTTCTGCCCGCTTGGGTTATGAATAACTCCGGGAGACAAAAAAAATAATAACAATAAAAAAACCCCCAACCCAACGGAGCCCTCCCAACTGCGGTTTCATTCACAGAACCGTCTTCAAACGCAGACGCTGCCCTGTCTGAGCAACAAAGTCCTTCCAATTCCTATTGCTTATTTTTAATCTGTGGTGTAATGGTCAGGCAGACAAATCTGACTGCGCTTAGCCCTGTTAGGGTAGAGGGTAAAATCTCCCCCATGTGCACTGCCTAACTGCTTGTTGGAGAAATGTCTTTTCCAGGAGTGGCCGTCCAAAAAATACAGATCTTCAAAGAGTTGGGAAACAGAGGAAAAGTAAGCAAAAAAGTTGCCAGGAGTTAGGTTACACAGAGATTAGGCTGAGGAGGAAAGTCTGTGCAGCACAGCAAACACACTTTGGAAAGGGGAGCAAAAATTGGCTGGAAATACATGTTACAGCATAAGAATCATCTGGGCATTGTCCTGTCAAACATTTACACAAGTAATCTGATTTATGGGCGTCATCTCAAGAGGCTGTGGAATTCCTGCGTAGAGCAGTGATTTTCAATTTTATTTTTTTTTTTTAAATCTGTGAATTCCTAAAAGTCTTCTGGTGAAGGTGCAAAGCCTCAGGTGGCAAAATTAAATCTGCTGAGAACCCAGTTTCTTGCAGTTGTCACTTTCTGGGGAGCGGTTGGTAGAGCTCAAGGGATCTGCAAACCATGAGCTTGAAAGTCGTTGGCATAAACGCGGGCAGGATGAGCCCCACGAAACAGGCTTGGTGTTAGATTTGAATCCCGCAAACACTAACGACTGTAATTACAACCGACGGTGCCTTTGGGCTCCAGTAGGACTTGGCAGAGCTGGTCCTTGGTGGCAAATCCGTCTCTTCAGGTTCCTACCACCGCCGGTACTGAGGGGTTTGGAGGGATGTCGAGGTACCGGTTGCGCCTGCTCCCCACCAGTAATGTAGAAGGGGCAGAGCTGCCATCCCTTCACCCGGGGAAGAAACGGCGTAGCCCCGCGCCTCTCAGGTCGCTGCTCCACCTGCGAGATACTATTTAGCAAAAAACTGGGGGGACGCGCTGGCTGGCTCTGTTTAAAACGAAATGGTGGCTACGGCTGCGCGCCGTACGGTGGCCAAGCCCGGTGCCAGGGCTGGTGGACGGGCGCTGGGTTGCAGCCCCGTTCGTGCTCCTGGGTGATGGCCAGGACAGCGGTGACGTGACAGAGGACGGCCACCAAGGTCGGGCAGGCCTGGGCCCTGCCAGAAGGCCAGCACATAGAAAAACCAAAGTTCATCTGCTTCAGCTTCCCTGGGATTTAATGCTTTCTGCTTCAGAGTTCTGAATTTTGTACCTAAACCCTGTTTTCGGCACCCAAACCCATCGTGACTCGCCCAGCTTCCTTTTCCTAGAGAGGAATTTGGTAGGTTTGGAAGTAACCAAAAAGCTCTCCACTTCTTTTTCCTTCCTTTTATTTAAAATCAATAATTTTCCCCCTTATGTTTGCATACAAGAAAAATCTCTTAGCTCTACAGAGTTCCTTAAACGTGGCTTCAATATGGCGATGGTTTTGCTGCCTCCTGTGGCATTTGGCTGAACAGAAGATTTTTCTTGAAGTATGGCATTAAAATGGAAATGCTGGTTGAAAAGGGATTCACCTATTATTAGAGGGAAGGTACTTATCCCTCTAAAACTGTTTTTCTCTTCAAGTATGGGGTACTGCTCTGCCTCATTTATTAAGTAATGGTTTTCGGCAACGATTCAGAAAATGATGAAATTTTTGGCATCTGATCTCACAACGTTATTGATCTCTGCCCAGTCTGCAGTTAGGACATTAAGAGAATGGACAACCATTGGGCAAATAATGCCAGGTCACAGATATGACTAACATTTTCATGGCTTTTGCAGTATCAAAATTTGTAAGCTCCACCATGGTATCTGGTTTAGCAGATTTTGCCAGATTCTTCATCTGCATGACTGTGGGTTTATAATATTACTGTCTGCACAGCTATTTCAAAATGAAATAAGTGTTGTCACTGTGAAATAAACAATTAAAATGCAAAGCCTGCTTTCACAAATTCATTTATTTACAGAAGTGTTAGCCAAGTAAATCAAGAGCCTTGAAAAAAATTCTCAGAAGTTAGCCAAGGGCTGCAAAGGAAAGCAGGCATTCATTTCTTAATTGCCTGGTCAATTTTAAACACCTTTTGCTCTTTCTTTTGTTGCTTAAGGTTTGATTTGCTGTACAAAAAAAAAAAAAAAAAAAGTCTAAATTTCATTCCTGAAGAAATACCAAAGACATTTGCCAACATAAATTACCATGTCAGTAAATCTTAAGGATCCCATCCTTCACATTGCACTTATATTTACAGATTAATTACATTTTTAATTCTCAATTTTAAAAGGTGTGGCCAGTGTCTAAAATACATTGATCAAACATTGTAAAGAAAAAAAGTTTTAGGTTTACCTCTGAGTCAAGCAGGTTTTCTTGCTCGCTTGCTAAGCAGGTTATATCTTTTAGGATTGCACCTGTAATGAAAAGTTTGCTCATGTGCAACCTAGAGCAGTTGGACAGTGATTTAAAGACAAATGGGAGTGTATCAGATGAACCAATCAACAGCTGCTACACCCCAACAACTCCCTTTGACAAACTTGCGTCAGCTCTTTTTAAAAAAAAGGGCAAAAAAAAAGAAGAAAGGTAAATCAGTTTATTGGAGCACACTGAGGGCAAACATCTCAGTTACCAGAGCTATTTGCTCTCTGAGCTTAGCACTATTACAAAATGCATATCCGCAGAACGCTTCACCCAGGCTCGATCATGCTTTCATTTGATAGTCTTGATTTGTGAACAATGCGTGTGCATTAAACTTGCAGTAGCACAGTAGTAATAAGCCTGGAAAATAGGATCTGGGAGAAATAAATAAGGGCTCCCACACTGCTCTTATTTGTGTGACTACGGAGCTACACCTTGCAACTGCAGTAGAGGTGTGCATGGCAGGACTTGGTCGGAAGCGTGTGCTTTCAAATAGGCTGGTTGACCTGTGCCTTAGTTTCCCAGTTGAAATATTTACTGTAATTGCAATTGTGGAGCTATATGTCAAATGACAAATGGTTTTCATTTAACGGTAATATAGACCCGGGGAGAAGTGTTTCATTACCTGTGATGTGCCTGCAATACTGTAGAATTTACAACCTTTTATCCAATGACATAATGACCATAATTAAAAAAACCAGACAACCCTCCAGCCCTCCCTCCCGTGTAGGCTTTTTGATTAAAGCCCTCAGACAGGCCTGACTGCGAAGGCAGGAAGGCAAGCGAGGGGATGTAATTTTTAATTCTTGGAGTTTCCTGCGGAGCACTTCAGACTGCTTTAGCTCAGGCTGGGTGAAAACCTGCGGGAACCCAACCCCGCTCCGCCGCGAGCAGGGCTTCTGCCTGCTTGCTGCCGGCACTGGCTGTGGTGTGCCGTTTCACGGTTCCCTCCCTCCAAAAAAATCCCAGTTCCAATATAGACTCAGACAAATAGTTCAACAAAAATAAGCTCTGTCTCCCTCGGTTCTGCATTCCCGTGAAAATGCGACTGATCGTCAGGGCCGTCATGCCATACGATGCCAAAAGTAGTACAGTCCAAAGATGAAGAGGTGCAAGGTTCGGAGCTAGAGGTCCTATCTTGCTTTAGACCTGTCACGTGGTTGGAAAAATGAACAAATTTTGGGGCTTAGACTGGTGGAAGGGACTTTGAGTCTGAAAGCTGCCTCTCTTTTCCACCGCATCAGCTGGTTTAGTGAGGGAGACAGGCTCTTCCCCTAAAGCACACGACAAAGAATAGGTGTCCTTAATGAATTAAAGCAGTTCTCGGCTGCGGTTCGGCACCAAACTCTTCTGTGTCATTGCTGGGGTGAGGGGACCGGAGCTGCGGGGGGGCTGGGGAAGGCAGTCCTGCTCCGCTTGTGCCTGTTTGCTTTGCACACTTGACAGGGCTGCGGGTATAGGCAGCGTCCTCGTCGTGCTGTTGTTCATGTGGATGTCTCATGGAACGACAGGGGAGAGAAAAACATTTCTTTAAACAAATGAAAATAAGGTTGTAAACCATAAAGCAAACAGCAGGGAGATGCTGGGACAGATGTACTAACAAATCAGCAACAGCTGTGAAAATTACTTCTGATGCATTTTTTGAACCTGATTAAAAAAATAATAATAATCAAGATTAGAGTTCATTTCCTTTTCAAATGCCACAGATATCAACACCTACGTCTGATACCCATCGAGCCTAAGCAGCGTGGCACAGATCTCTCCGTAGCCACATCAGGGTACTTGGGTGGGTCTTTCCTCAGTGTCTGGAGGGATGGAGTCGTCAGGATCGATGGTGCTCAGCAATGCCCCTGACCCAGCACCTGATGCCCCAAAGATGCCAGGCAACATAAAGTATGTGGGCAGGTGGGGCTGGCAGAAACCATCCACATACTTGTAGGAAATTTTGTCTGCAGAGGAGGAGCCAGCTGTATTAACATGGGGTTTCTTGACGCTGCCAGTCCTTTCTGCCTGTCCCTAACTAGAAAAGCACTGCTTAATTTTCACCGGGAATGACTTCTCTCAGCAGAGCAGATGTTGGTGTCCAATCTTCAGACTGAAGGGAGACACAGCGTAACCCTAGGACTGCAGAGCCCTTTCTGTCTTGTCCGCAGCATGGCTGTGTTTGATTTCACCATTTCTAAAGAAAACTTTGATTTGCTAGGATTACTTGAGATTGTGCAAGAGTTTAAAGAAGAGAATATAGTTTCTTGTTTTCTGGCAAAGAATAGGATTAAACTCTCGATTATAATGTTGGAAACAGTGAACAAAAGAAAGCACAACCTTGTGATATTCAGCACACCCGTGCCTGTTTGTAGCTGACACTACCTTCCTGTGAGACACGTCTCTGCCACAGATACTCTGCAGCCAGAGTAACTTCTCTTATATTCAAAGAAGGGCCAAGTGTACTACTTTCGACCAACCAACCACTGCAAAATCTGCTAAATAAATCTCTTCTCTCTCTCTTAATTTGTGGGACCATACTACAAGCTCCGACAGTCACTTCAGTGCCTGTGGAGCACCCTGCAGCTCACCAGGGAGTGTTTCCCCTGCACCCCTGTGTTTACTCTTTCTCTGAGGACACCAGGTCAACTGCAGCCAGAACTATGACGTTTGGTAGATGTTATATTATACTTCCCTCTTCTGCTGCCTTTTGGCTATGTACTGTCTCACAGAGACAACACGCGATGCAGTAATACCCGCCATCGTTTAAAGGAGAAGTTTCCAGACGTGGCAGGACTGAGGGCACGTTTCCCGCAGAGAGAAGACCTCCCCTAAAGAATCTTCCACAGCTAGCAGGGTGTTTCCAGAGCAGAGGTTTTCAGCAGGGACTGGAGCTAGCGGTGGTGGCAGTGCCATTAGGAAGGGCTCAGCAGTCCCCGTGCTCCAGGCACAACCTGCCACATTCACCACGTCGGCAGGACCCGTTTTCAGAACACCGTTAAGTGCTCGTTAGGGAGTAAAACTTACCAGCTTTTGCTCAAAGCCCTTGTCTGGGGCAAAGAGCAATCCAGAGCTGCTCTGGCTGCGTGAACTGGAGGTGCTGGCCCTGGAGGTACTTCAGGTCCCCCAAACGTGAGGAGCGCTGGGGGAAGTCCAGCGCGTTCTGCTGCCTGCTTCTGCCCCAGCTGCTGTCCCACACGCTTGGGGTGCAGTGGTCAGCTTCCAGAATTTGGATTTAGGCAAAGCCGGTCCGGGCTGCGCTGCTGCCCCTGTAGCTGCTTACTTTGCTGTGGCTGGAACCCAGGCTGGTGAAAAGGCTTTATAGGGTGAAATAAGGTTGGTACTGAAGGTGCAGGAGATGCTTTTACCGAAATACTAAGCACATGTTTTTCTGCATTTTGGCCTTCCTTTTTGGAATGCGAGGTTCTGTTAAATGTTTCATTAACGTTTTCCTGTTTTCCACAAACAGGAAATCCCACTCTCACCTACGAACTAAAAAAAATAATGGCAATATGCCTGTTTTGAAGTAACTGCTGCTCTCTGACTCATACTACCTTCCTCTTGGGACCAGAGCCTTATGTCTGTGTGTTTGCTTCTTGCTCAGATAGTATCTTCTGAAATTGCAGGAGATTTTGTTGGAGCTCTGAGTTTAGTTTTCACTCTGTACTCGTCATTGTCATTGAGGCAGCCAGTCTGTAGAGGAAAGCAAAGTGTATTTTGCTATTTTGTTGTGGCTGTCAGCTCTTTACCAGTACATTAGAAGTCAAAGTAATCCTGGTGATGATAAACCAGCTGCATTCAAAGCACCTGACCCTACACACACATCTACACACAGGTCCAAATCCACACTTCAAAAGGGTTAGGATGCTTTTGCAGGGATCATTTCAGTATTAGCTGACTCTTGCTATGCTTCCTCCTTAGAAATACATATAAAAAAAATAAGGGTTTATTTCACAGTTTTTTAAAGTTTAAGGCCAAGAGCGGTAATGTCATCTCCTGCATCTCAAACACCCTGAATTCTCACCCAGAACCTGCAAATCCAAGGCACCACATGACTTCAGCTGGATTAAAACATTTGGGTTCTTCAGAATAGAAAAGATTGGGAAAGCAGGGCTCGTTTAAGCTGGCAGAGGGAAAGCTAAGGGGTGGCATGCAAGCAGGCTATAGCTACTTGAAGGGTAGTTGCAAAGACAACAGAGCCAGCCTCTTCTCAGTACTGCCAGACAGCCCAGGCACGGGGCAGAAGCCACATACCAGCGCGTGGGACATTCAGGTTGGACATTAGGAGAACTGTAGTGCAACTCAGGAACACGTTGCTCGGGGAGCAGAGGCTGCAGGGTCACTGTCCTTGGAGGTGTTTGAGACTTTGCAAGGCAAAGCCACGTCTGAGCTGACCCGGTGTTTGTGGCAGCCCCGCTTTGGACCAGCTGTCCTCCACAGGTCCCTTCCAACCAGCGTTCTGATGAGTCTGTGAAACTGCTTAGTGCCACGAGCATGAACACAAAGATATTAAAGATGCCCTCAAAACTACTGAGGGCAGGAACACGATTAGGTGAGACATGGCCAGGTGTTAGGCAAACAACACTCCATGTGTCAGAGGCAAGTTAAAAAAAAGGCTTAGTGAGGAATTCAATAGTCCGTTGATTTCTTGAGGAGATTTACTGGAGAAAAAGCGGCAGGTTTTGGCTTAAGAAATCTTTTTATCTTCACACATAAACTGTAAATACGTAGCTACCCACAAAAGAGCTCAAAGTGCTCTTTTAAAATATTCATATTCACAAATTTTGCAAAACAAAACTGAAGATACTTGGTAAATGTATTAAATTCTTTGTAGCAGAATAAGTGCTATGTTCTGAAAAAGGGCTGCAATATCCTGTTTTTCCTTTCCAAAACCATAATTTCTTCTTATCCCCAAGTTTATTCCACTCTCCCTGGCAATAATGAACTTCACAGGGCAAGTATGAAAAGCTGCATTTGCAATTGGCTACAGTGAACTGAGTAAGAGCTAAAATAGAATATTAAATAAAACTCAGGTGATTATTTTTAAGAAATAAGATTCCTTATAATAAACACAAGTTTCAGAATCAGGGCTATAATTTACAATATATTAATTGCTTAACTACTGTGCTTTTTGACTTAGTGTGCTTATAACATTAAGTATGACTACAGATGGCACAGGATATTTTCTTGGCGACATTACCACATCTCCCTGTTGTAATGATTCCTGCCAGCGCAGAGTGTAAGTATTTCTTATTGCCCAATATTTTTTAAGAAGAAGGGAAAGACAGACAGGTTCAGGTTTATAACACCTAACAAAAGGCACTTCACTGCAATGACTAAGAAAGGAGACAATTTGCCTTAGGGTCTGTATAATCTCAATGGAGGGAGACAGGAACATCTCAGAAGGTGATTCAGCCCACCTAGAAGGGGCTGATGGTCACCAGCCAGCTTCTGTAATACACTTCGGTCAGGTGCTTAAAGCTTGATGGAGTGAGTCTGGACGTTGGGAAGGGTCTAGGTGTTATTTATATAATTTAGAAGAAGGACTGCTAATACAAAATTTGTTTTGCCTTCTTTCTATTTGAATGATGTCAGGAATGGACAAAAACATCCTCTCTAGATTTTTACCCCAGGCTTTCTGTTGTTCCACACCCTCACATAAAAAAGATTACTTCAGTGGTGCCAATCCCCCCTCCATTATTTTCAGAACACATTTGGGAACATCTTGCACCGTCAGGATGATTATTGCTGGCTTTGAGCCTTGCCTGAGCGAAGACAGGGGCTACCTGGAGTTTTTCAGTGCAAGCCTGTGTCTATTGTTTGCTCTGAAAGTGCCCACGTGTGCTAGAAAGAACATGTTGTCCATGCTCTACATGGAATGAGACTGAGAAAACAAAGCTGCAGGGCAGAGGAATGATGAATTCACTAGGTAGTGAATAGCCACTGCTGGATAACTTGCAATATAATACCATGGGTTTATATGTTTTTTAAATATAATAACTCAGTGAGGAATATTGCCGTGTTAGATCACTTTAGCTTAGTCCCCTTCTATACTGACATATATAAGAAGTCTTATCCCTGATTGTTTGGAGCTATATGTTGCAATTTATCCAATCTCTTTACAATGTGCCATTTGCTAAATGTAGAGAACTGCCCTTTCAGGTGACTAGCAGAATACCTCTGATTTCTCATAGCTTCTGCCATGTTCTGCCCAAATGTGAGCGAGTGATTTCAGGCTTTTAAATGTGCTACTGGTTTGACACCTGTGACTTGGGCAGGGAATGGTGCTGAGTCTCAGGGGCCCTGGGAGCAGCCAGAGCTGCGCATCAGGCATGTCTTTGGGACCTCTGCTTCTTTTAAGATCTGGAAAACTCGCAGGTCCAGATCTGCTGGGTGAAAGGGAGTTAAACCTTGTTTGATATTTTGGTCTCCATCCTCATTTGAAGAGGCTAATTTCTGCAGCAGCTGCAATGACCCCTGCATCCTGAGCAAATAATCAGAAGCAGCCCGGCTCAGATCCAACCTGCCAGAATATTTAAGCCAGTGGTCTCCATCGCTGCTGCTACCTCTCATGAAGGTCCTTCAGATGTGAGTAAGGAAAGGTTGCCAGCAGTATTACTCACTACACTAGCCTGCTTGAGGCTCCCTCTTCCCTGGGGCCCAATGCCTGTCCCATTGCATGACCAGTCGTGTGTCCACCATGGCATATGTCCACGGTTGTCTACCATGAGATAAATACACTTCCAGTCACACAGGCTGGGAAGAGCTCACCATTCATCATTTAATAGGGAACACATCCATACATATTTGTTCACGTCAGAGAAGCCTATGTTTGTTTAGTAGTGTACAGCTCTCAAATGCCTCCAGATGTGCCGGCATGACGTGCTGGGACGGATGAGCTGGCCATGACTACTCCTCACCTCAGGGTCATAGAGTGAAGGCCTAGAAGAGCTGTCATGAAACTATCTGGATTGCATTAGTTAGAGTACATCCAGCGAGTCAAAGGCAGGGAAGAGATTATTCCCCTCCATCAGGCACTTTTGAGTTTTGCTCCCCCCACCCCAAGAAGGAGTGCAGCAAGACGGTGGTAGGGTGCAAGGCATACAGAGAGACATTGAGGGAGCTGGGCTTGGCCAGCCTGCAGAAAAGAAGGCTAAGGAGAGATATTATTGCCGTCTACAACCACCTAACGGGGTATGGAGAAGAGAGAGCCAGGCTCTCCTTGGAGGCAGAGAGGCACTGAACACAGATGACCCACAGTAGGGTTAGCAACACCTGGATCCTTCCTGACTGAGACCACAAACGTAGCTGTAGCTCCCATGGTGAGCTAAGGAGAAGAAGCAGGCAAGGGGATAGGGCACCACCTTTATCAGACCGCTGACCTAGCTGGGTATAGTGGGCAATCTCTTCCTAACAGGCATTTGTCTAGTCTGTCCTTGGCCGTGTTTATGTTAACCATGATTTGGCCATTTGAATTTCAGTCATTGTAACATTGGGAGTCAATAAGTTTTTATAAAACATGTGAAAAAAGCCACTGATACGTTAGTTCCACCAGTAATCTTCAGAATTCCGTGACTACGTTTCTGTTTATAAAAATAATAACATGTTCATATAAACTAGATGCGATTAAAATCAGCCTGTGAAAACAATCAGATTCCCCTTTCATTAGCAGACTCTGCGGGAGAGCAACACTGTTATTTGTGCTGAGCAGTGTATAATACTTTGCAGCACTTAGCAACATTACTTAGACCCCGAGAGCAGAGTCAGCTCTTTAGAAGGAATCAGGATGAGGCACCACTCAAGCTTCGGTTCTCCTCTCCTGCGCTCCTAGTTGTTCCATGGGTTGGACCGACTTTGGGCATGGGCAGTGTCAGTGCATGTCTGCCCAAAACACACCTTGTAGACAAATTCACAGCAGCTCAGAAGATGTCTCAATGTCCTTAATGGATCTAAACCACACTCTGCTCCCCAGTCCTCCATCTGCAAAACTGGGAATGTAGTACCTCCCTATTTCACTTGGACATCACAGGGATAAGTACACTCAAGGCGAAGCAGCGAAGGAGCATGCAGGTCCTCAAGGAAAACTGGCTGCCATTTGTCAGCTATTTAATGAGTGAACGATATAGAAAAGCCACACAAAAAAAGACAAGATGCAAAAAGGGTTAAAAAGATCAAAAAGATACTCTATGTGAAACATTCTTGTTCTTACTTCTTTTTTGTTGAATCTTCATATCTAGAAAAGCTTTGTCTCTGTCACTGCCACATACTTCTCTTGACAGTGTTCTTTACCCCATGGTAGTGACTTTTTGTAATGCTTTGTTAGTTTCTAAAAAAAATTAAAAAATCACCAGATGACTTATAACAATGATTCATGTTATTTTGTTGCTCATTATTATCATTTGTCATATGAGACAATGCCTGGTTGTTCATTTTTCCTCTTTTAAAAGAGAAATCTGGCTCAGCTCTCAAGGTTCCAAATTCTGTTTATTATACTAGCTGAAACATGTTTATTACACTGTCATGTTTTTATATCCCTCCTGCTACCTTGTGCAAAACATACTTTTGCTCTGAACAAACTGTGAAAATTCTGCAAGGTTTTGCCCTCTCTGATCAAGCCATTGATCCACCGAGTTTAACAGCCTCACGTGATGGTAGCCAGTATCTGACCCAGCAGATTGTCCTCCACATCTCAGCACCACAGCTAATCCTGAGAGGCACTCCGTGGGGAAGATGCCTTCATGAATTCCAGTCCTAATTCATGAGATTTCCTGAGTTTTAAGCTCTATTCTTTCCTAAAAAAATGTTAGTTAGGAATGGTCATGTACTGCCTGCCTGTACGGTTGTTAGTATAACGGCATTTGATCAAGAGAAGCCACAGGAGACATATGTAATAGTTAAAAATAACAGTGATAAAGCAACGGTAATGACAACCCTATTTTCATGTTGCAGCTGCAATGAATTAGTGCAGAACCTTGGCCAAAAGGCTTTCCAGGCACTTCACGGAGCCTTTTGGACCCCTGAGCCACACTGACTCCACAGCTTGATGGCAAGAAGTCTGCCAAGCAACTTTCTGAACACAAATAGCGATCAAAGAAAGTCACCTTATGGGAACCCCGTCACCGTTGATGTCTCCTTGATTGTGGACCGTATCTGAAAGACTAACAAGCTCTACCTTTTGGACCTGGTGAATGTTCCCTCCTGAATTCTACCTTTCAATCTAATGAATTACATTACCTTCCCCTACAAATCTTGCACCATCAGGTTTGTCTGTGATTCGATAACCAATGGGATGTCGCTAGAAACATACTAAAGGTTCATTGTGGCATGAAAGCCTCCCAAACTATTTGCTTGGCTTTGCAGCGATGTCAATATTTATTGTCACTGTCACAGACCCAGAGAGATTACACAGATGTGGCCAGGACGCTGCGCTTGCGGTTCATATAGGGTTACATACAGCACTCCCCCTCCGCTTTTGAATGTCAGAGATATTGCGTCACTACTGGTGCCAATGAGACAGGTCTTTCAATCAGCCCAAACACTATTGGGAAAGGAAGGGAATCAGTGACCGACGTATCTGGGCTCCTGCTTCTTGCTCCACAGACCCCGGCTGAGTTTGAACCCCGGAGGAGCGATGCTAACACTGTAGTCCCACAACTCCCTTAAGTCAACATAAGCAAATGCTGATGCTGAAAGAGGCAGTGCCAACTTCCCACTAACCCAATCACTGTTTTCACTCTCTTTGCTTCCCCACTGACTGCAAATAGCCATAAATACATATGGGAGGGAAAAAAAAAAGAAAAAAAAAAAAGAGGCTAGTTTTAACCCAGAGCGTTGCCCTGTTCCCTCTCACCATGTGGCTGCACGAACATCTGGCAGAAGGGAGAGAGATGCAAATGGCAATAATCAGGCAGAGGACTGGAAGGTAAGCCAGGACTGCTTATTCCAGTTTAAACTGATTGTGGAGCTAGTGAGTAACCTGCGGCACTTGTACAGCGTTCCCTCAGGGCTAAAGAGGAGTGGGGGGTGGGTGTGCAAAAGCAGAGGCAGACTTCCCATTATATCCAGATTAGGCAGATAAGATGAAACCAATTTTCTGACTCCGAGGAAATACCATCAGAAATGTTTAAGCTAGTCTAAGCATAGCTAAAGTACCCTTCACTTACAAAGTGCTTCACGTAATCCGTGATGACATCCAAAATCAAGTACTGATAATTTCTAACGAAACATAACCTAGTCAAGTTGCTCTTTTAAATCAAAACTGTTGTCTCATCTTTTTTTGAGATGAAAATCACTTGCCTCATAAAAAGTTTTTATGTTTCAGAAAATTATATTGAGAATAATGTTTCTTAATAGACTCTTAAAACAGCATTACTTAAAACAATTAAATCAATTAGTTCAATAAAATTCTTCAACTGAACTGCAATATTTTGGCACTGTGACTGATTGAGTTTACTGCCTTTCCAATTAATGAAAGATTGGTTCCTTTAGCAATTACACTCTGATTAGTCCGCAGCAAGAACATTTTCCATTACTCATCCCCCACTGCTATCAAAGGGCCTTTATTGCTGCCTTTTCATTCTCTCTTTAATCCTAAATTAACAGAGTTTATCACAATCCTTGCTCAGTAGAACTCTTGGAGAAAAATTGATTTTGAATTTTATCCATGCAAAAACTTCATTGATATAGGCAAAGCCAAGAAGTAACATTACTAGACACTGAAGCGTCATGCCAGCCACAACCACCTAATGTTTTTGGCTTAATTTTAAAAATTGTAGCTGTGGCTGTTCAGGAACAAGTACGAGTTAATGTCAAAAACTAGGATAAAAAAGTAAATGTTTATCACAAAATAGCATAAAGAATCTTTTCATAGCCCAAGTAATCAAGCTTCTGTCAAGGTGAGATAATTGTCAATCAAGCTCTCAATTCAAACACAGCTGCTAAAAATCAGAGACAAATGAAGCCAGACACTTCACTGCAGTTTGAGTACCTAACTCAGAAGCGAGTACAGTCTTGGCAGTAGCTGAGACCCTGTTGTAACTCCGTACAGTTGTAAAAGCACTTAGAAAAGAAGTCCAAATTGGAGAGTTTTGTCTTTCTGAAGCTGAAAACAAATGTATTTACCATGCTGGTTAAAATGGTGCTTAATGCAAAAAATCTGTTAGATTTTTTAAGTATTAAAGAAAAAGTGGTTCTTGACTTCCAATAGGCAATTAGTATTTCTTTTAATCAAATCCTATTAGTAAAAGCTTTTTCCTGGCTCAGCAGACTGAAAGAACATGCCAGAGAAGACTGTGAGTACACTGCAATGAGCAGTCACCATTCCTGCAAAGGTTCATGCTTCTTTACTTTGCTCTTGCCTGTTGAAAGTCATCAGGGATCACATATACAAGCATTGCTAAAACAGAAGTGTATTTGTATTTATATTTTGTCACCATTAGTTTCCATGTCTTTTTTTTTTCCTCTTCTCAAATGTTAAAAATTATTTAACGTGTTACCAGTTTTGTCACATACTTTCTCTACTTGACTCTGCTAAGTACAGTTTGAAGTAAAATCTGGAAATCAACAATTCTCCCAGGAAATTAATGTTTTACTTTTATGTGCTGCACATTCATACACCACTATTGTTTATTATACTATTGTGTAATTTTGCACAAATATCGATTAGTAATTTTGTAAATCTGAAAACCACAATTCCCAGGTGATGACCATGACCCTAGAAAAAGTCTAGAGAAAACAACCTCATTACGAGACATACCTTGCAATAGATGTTTGTTTAACTGGAAATCCGCAAGAGCAGCTGCCCAGTGCAACAGTACATATTTGCTTCTGAATCCTTTCTCAAAGGCACTATTTAAACATGTTGATGAACTGAGCTGGATTTGTCCCCACCTCCATTCCAGCAAAACAAGGAGACTCAGAAGATAAAATTTGTGTTGTTATTGCAAGTAGTGCTATGTGGTAAGTGAGAAATTTACTTTCTATAGTCCTATTTAAATGTGAGTGTAGGAAACTTCCATATTCCTGTAGAGGTGCAATGTCTGTGTGTACTGCTCTGACATAGTGACATTTCTATTTGAAAATGAATATACTTCTATTTCTAGAAGTGTTTGTGTATAGAGCTCCTTCTTGTCCATATTTGGTTTGATATTAAAGATCTGGCTACTCTAGCTTCACCACTTTGGCAAGAGGGAAACAAGAATTACTGTATAGAGAATATCAGTCCAATTCAAGATATATGACTTGTTTTAGATCTGGTTCTGATTTATGTTAAACAGTAAACAACTGAGAATGATGACAAGAGTTTTATGATGTGTGCAGCTGGACTAGCTATCACTAAATTTCACACAGCATCCTGAAGAGCAACAGTGATAACAGAGATTTTTCAATCACCCTTGTTCCGGGCTAAGTTCGATGCTTTGACCTAGAGGGGAAAGTTTGTGTCTCCTGAGCCAGTCACACTTTACGCTTCCTTTCTGGGCTCTCTTTCAGCCTTTCTTCTGCCAATGTCTGGATGGGAATCCCTTCAGCCTGTCAACACCTAACTTTAATTAGCTGAAGAAATTTCTCAAAGTGCTCCTTCTCTCGTGGAGCTGTTTCTGCAACCATTCTAGTTCCAAAAAAAACGTGGAATCAGGGGTGACAAAAGGCAGGTCATCAATGGACCATGGCTGAGGTGGTGTCGTGTGTCTTCTCCTCCACCATTGGCCAACGAAGTAAATGGTCAGAAAGGACTTGATCCAATGTCCCTTCTACTCCTGTGGGCAGCATTTATGCATGTGACCAACTTCACTCTCGCATGGAGGAAGATCTGAGCTAATTTAAAAGTATGTTAAGTGCCACAAAAACAAACTTTGTCAGAGCAGAAATGATGTTTTCCATAGTAAAATAGAAACAAAAAAGTACAAGATGAGTCACACTTTTAAGATGTGTGAGAGTTCTGTGACACCTATTTCAAACAAAACTCAAAATGTCCACCAGCCACTTTCTCTTTTGTTCACCTTGTGTCTTCACTTACATTGGTGTCTGTAGGCAATAAACCATAAAGTAGAAACATGGACTGAATCCTGAGACACTTATTCAAGCTAAACTCTTATTACTGGCAAAGGAAGATCTGTCTGAGGAATCTTATCATCCCCTAATTTTTTCACTGTAAAAAGGAAAAATACTAAAAAATCATATTCCTGCAGCATCCAGCAGTTTTGTTCCTCTCAGTTTCAGTAATCAGAATATTACCCACTAATCTGGTTTAAAAGCAGGAGGGTAAAACCATGCTTCCTAATAACACTTGTGGTGGGCTTGGGGAGCAAAGGTTCGTTCCTTAAATTTCAACCTTTGGTTTCATAGTGGAATTTTCTGATTCTTGTTAACTTGCCTTGTCTTTTCTCTTCCTCTGCAATGTCTTTAACAATAATTTCTGAAATATGACTTTTAAATTTTCAGATCTAATTGCTGGATAAATTAAAGAGGAGAAATATTAGGAATTACAAGTGTTCTGTAATTAAGGCAATGAATTTCTAGAAAAACAGGAAGTTGTTATGCTTTTTGTTGCAATGTTATGAAATTTTCTTTTTACTTTGAAGCAAACTTTACCTTGAAGCAAAATGGGCTAACCCTACCATTTTTAATAGTGTATAGAGAAACTGTCCGTGGTGGTTATGAAATCCAAATCATAAATGAATCATCAAGACCAGATGGTAATCTTGACTAGTACTACTTGCAAAACTCATCGGTGGTAGTGACATATGAGACATTTTTCAAGTCCTAATATTCAGTTCTGATGAGAGGAAAAATGTGATAATAATTTCCTCCCTATTTCACAATGATTTTGTGAAAATCAGTTAGTGCTTGTAGAATGTTTTGATTGGCTAAACTGCTGCACGAGTGCTCATCTTTTATTTGGACGTTTGACCTTAGTGTAATATTCTTTAGCATTCTTAATGTATTTCATAGAATCACAGAATCATAGAACGGTTTGGGTTGGAAGGGACCTTAAAGATCATCTAGTTCCAACCCCCCTGCCATGGGCAGGGACACCTTCCACTAGACCAGGTTGCTCCAAGCCCCATCCAACCTGGCCTTGAACACTGCCAGGGATGGGGCAGCCACAGCCTCTCTGGGCAACCTGTTCCTTCAGTGCCTCACCACCCTCACAGTGAAGAACTTCTTCCTCACATCTAATCTAAATCTATCCTCTTTCAGTTTAAAGCTGTTACCCTTTGTCCTGTCACTACATGCCCTTGTAAAAAGTCCCTCTCTGGCTTTCCTGTAGATCCCCTTTAGGTACTGGAAGGCTGCTGTAAGGTCTCCCCGGAGCCTTCTCTTCTCCAGGCTGAACAACCTCAACTCTCTCAGCCTGTCCTCATAGGAGAGGTGCTCCAGCCCTCTGATCATCTTCGTGGCCCTCCTCTGGACTCGCTCCAACAAGTCCATGTCCTTCTTGTGTTGGGGGCCCCAGATATGGATGCAGTACTGCAGGGGGTGTCTCACCAGAGCAGAGCAGAGGGGCAGAATCACCTCCCTTGACCTGTTGGTCATGCTTCTTTTGATGCTTCTCATCAACCAACAGCCCCAAGTCCTTCTCCTCCGGGCTGCTCTCAATCCATTCTCCACCCAGCCTGTATCTGTGCTTGGGATTGCCCCAACCCATGTGCAGGACTAGGCTTTGTTTAACTTCTTGAGGTTTGCACAGGCCCACCTCCCAAGCCTGTCACGGTCCCTCTGGACAGCATCCCTTCCCTCGAGCGTGTCAACAGCACCACACAGCTGAGGGTGCACTCAATCCCACTGTCCATGTTGCCAACAAAGATGTTAAACAGCACCAGTCCCAATACCGACCCCTGCAAAATGCCACTTGTCCTTGGTCTCCACTTGGACATCGAGCCGTTGACCACAACTCTTTGAGTACGACCATCCAGCCAATTCCTTATCCACCAGATGGTCCATCTGTCAAATCCATGTCTCTCCAATTTAGAGACAAGGATGTTGTGCACAAGTCTAGGTAGGTGACTGTTGCTCTCCCCTTATCCACCAATGCTGTAACACCATCGTGGAAGGCCACCAAATTTGTCAGGCATGAGTTGCCCTTAGTGAAGACATGTTGGCTGTCACCAATCACCTCCTTATTTTCCAAATGCCTTAGCATAGTTTCCAGGAGGGACCGCTCCATGATCTTGCCAGGTACAGAGGTGAGATTGACTGGCCTGTAGTTCCCCAGGTCTTCCTTTTTTCCCTTTTTGGAAATGGGGGTTATGTTTCCCCTTTTCAGGTCAGTGGGAACTTCACTGGACTGCCACAACTTCTCAAATATGATGGATAGTGGCTTAGCCACTTCATCTGCCAGTTCCCTCAGGATCTGTGGATGCATTTCATCAGGTCCCATGGACTTGTGCACCTTCAGGTTCCTTAGATGGTCTTGAACCTGACTTTCTCCTACAGTGGGTGGTTCTTCATTCTCCCAGTCCCTGCCTTTGCCTTCTGCCACTTGGGTGGTGTGGCTGGCGCACTTGCCAGTGAAGACTGAGGCAAGAAAGTCATTGAGTTCCTCAGCCTTCTCCATATCCTGGGTAACCAGGTCTCCTGTTTCCTTCCAGAGAGTGCCCACATGTTCCCTGGTCTTCCTTTCATCACCGATGTAACTATAGAAGCTTGTCTTGTTGCCCTTGACATCCCTGGCCAGATTTAATTCTATCAGGGCTTTGGCTTTCCTAATCTGATTTCTGTCTGCTCTGTATTCCTCCCAGGCTACCCGTGCTTGCTTCCACCCTCTGTAGGCTTCCTTTTTGTGTTTGAGTTTGTCCAGGAGCTCCTTGTTCATCCACAGAGGCCTCCTGGCGTTTTTGCCTGACTTCTTTGTTGGCATGCATTGCTCCTGAGCTTGGAGGAGGTGACCCTTGAATATGAACCAGCTTTCTTGGGCCCCTCTTCCCTCCAGGGCTGTATCCCATGGTACTCTACCAAGCAGATCCCTGAAGAGGCCAAATTCTGCTCTCCTGAAGTCCAGGGTAGCGAGCTTGCTGTGTGCCCTCCTCACTGCCCTAAGGGTCTTGAACTCTGCATTTCACGGTCACTGCAGCCAAGGCTGCCCTTGAGCTTCACATTCCCCAGCCCCTCCTTGTTGATGAGAATGTAACTTCTTAATAACGTAATTCTTTAATGTTTTATTACTTCCTTTATACTCTGAACTCTTTAGCTATGATATGATCTAGCATCTGACATTTTACACAAGGCTGTGCCTTCCATGATTTGAAAGTGAGATTTAAAATATTGACAAGATGATGAATCTTCCCCTTCCCTGAACTTTACACACTTGGATAATACTATTGGGTTTTTTTACAGCAACAGTCTAAAATCATGTCAAATTATGTACCAAGGGTGTCTGTTGCATAACTTTCAAGATCTGGAATCTGTGGCTCACTGGTGGTCCATAAGACTTTTGGTAAAGATGTAACAGACAAGATTGTATTTCCAGATTTACCTGATAAATTTTCTATCATAAGAATAAAGTAGGTAACAACAAGAAGTCTTAGCCACCAGTGAGTTTCACTAGGAATTGCTAGATTTATCACAAAACTAAAGCAATGAAAACATATAGCTTCAAAACAATCCACTTTGCCTCACAAAAGTGGTACATAGAGTAAATGGTATCACATTGGTACAACATTTTAAGCATGGACCAAGATTTTTTCCATCTCTTGTAGGTCTTTTAATCTATACATTTGTCATCTCAAGGTTATACTTTGAAAGCATTCTGGTTTGTGCTGTCCATAAGAAAACCAGAGAAGTGTTAAATATTTCAACATGTAGACACTGATGCCCTAAGCGATGGTGGGAGGTTGCTCTTAGCATATTGCCCTGGTGTATCACAGTATTTTCTGCTGCTCTTTTCAAGATAGCTCAGACGTTACTTTCTGGCATCCACTTATTTGAAAAACTCATTTGTGTCTTATCATGAATGAGACTGACAGACCTGCCATGCTTTACCCTGCTGATATTACATGGGTATTCACCCTTGGGGTCTGAAAACTGTTTTCCAATGAAGACCCTTAAATGCAGAACTTAGCCCTCTCCTTCCTTGCTCCAGTTTTTTATGCACAAGTGAAGGAAAGAGATAGAAAGAAAGAATACACTGACTCCTTGTCTTAGAAGGATTTCTTTGCACGTTGATGAATACCATACAATGATGGTATGGAAAATATGAATATAGGATCTTAATGGGAAAAAAAAGATGAACTACTAGTGCTTCATGGTGATAATTCTTTTGAAAAGTGGATAGGCTGGTGCTTTAGTCATATTCTACTCATAGGTACGTCCCACAAGACATGTAGAATTCATTATGTTTTATTATTCCTTTGTTTATATTACTGGACAGTATTTTTTAAAATTTTTGGTGTTGCAGCTTTTGACCCTAATACTGCAATGCCAGATACTGGCTTGCATTTGGAATGAAGGCCTTACAGCAGAAGGTTGAAAGTGCATGATCTAGTTCTCATCTTCTAGTGCTGGAATACTTGATTTTGTGGAGCTTGAGACCTGTTCTATCATATGGTGCTGCAGAGCAACAAGTTAGGCAGTAACATCCAAATACTGTAGCACTTAAAAATTGGAGTCACACCCCCGCCCCCCTGCCAAAACACCATCAAAATTATTTTAAGGATCTCTATGACTCCTTTTAACATGAAGTGTAAATGTGTAAAAACCCAGCTTCTACAGTTTATGTCAGGGCAACATCTGAAACACATCGCATCTCTCTTTTTCTGACTATGGAAGTAAATTCTCAAAAAATAGCCTTCCCTTCTCATTACCAGCTAATGATGTACATTTATGATCTGTTTGAGTTTCTCCATCCAACCGTGTTCTTCCTGACTTACGGGAAAGATGTGTTTGTTCAGCCGCACTGTTCAGCCAATTCAGTAATGAGTATCCACTCTTACTGGCTGACATGAAGCACAGAAGAAGCTGTTCCACTTAAAAGTATAGTCTTCACAAGGTCAACATGCAAGCACATATGCAAGTCCCAGTATAATAATCAGACCTTATGGACAAGTTGAAAAAAGTTGTTTATTTTTTTACTATAAATTTTGACTTCTCCACCCAGGTCCTTAAAACCCACAATTTTGAGTAAAAATATATGTATTTAGAAATACTTTTGTAGCAGTTTTATTTCAAAAATATTATTAGCTGGTATAAGGGATTTTGCCAAATATAGACATTTCCTACAAAAGTTATTTTAGTTAAAAAAACCAAACTCACGAAATGAAAACATTTAATCAGGTCAACCTACAAATAAATGCATAATGCAAGAGTTATCCTGACATACACAGGGGAGCTCATAGAGAAAAACAGTCTCAGAAAGTTACTTACTCTTTTTCAAAGTAAATGATTAGAAAAATAAATAGATGCCAAAAAGATAAACGAATTTGATTACTTCCAGCAATGCACTCCTTTCTAATGTGTTATCCTGGAGAGTGACTCAAATAATTGCTCAAAAAGAATGCACTGGAGTCTACAAGTTAAATTTCTGATGCCATTTAGTAAAATGGAGTCATTAAATACAAGAACTAAGGACCTGGTTCTCCTGTACACAAAAGTGTCTTTATGCCACTCTGGCAGTACAGAAGGGCTGTAAAACAAGTAATGCAATTAATGCCTGACTGAATGCCCACTGGCACTGACTGGAACAGTGAAATGAAAACTAACCCCCAAATTTTTCTGAAGATTTTTCTAGATGAAAAGTCTCATAACTGTCATCAAAATCATCATCTACTAAAGAACAGAAACAAATCCACTGATTTTTTATTTGATTTTTGATGACAGAAGACTTCAGAAAGTGATTGAAGCTGTGAAAAAAATACACTAGAAGAGCACAAAGACTTCTGTGGATTTGGTCTAGGAATAATTTTCTTTGTCTTTTAGCCAAGTTGCAACAGGAAAACAAGTATTTTTGATAGAAATGCTGACATAACTTTACTAATAGCACCTCTAACAGAGATTGTTACAATGTGTATTTACTCAGGTACAGCATTAAATAAGAGATGTGAACTCACCATAGCAACCCCTGCATCACATTGCAGATATGCTGCTTCTAAGATACGGCAAACGTTTCTGAAGAAATACACATGAATATTAGGTAAACATCTATCAATTCCAAATTGTGTTTCAAATATACTTTGCCATACAGTATAACAAAAAGCAGCATAACTTGATGCTATGTAAATTATTAATTTATTAATGGACTTTATTTGCATTGTCTCATGATTACTGCCTCAAAATATATGTTCAGATAACTCCCCAACTCACTATGGCAAAAAAGAGTGACAAACATGTTATTGAGCTCCTCCAAAATGTCACTCTGAATCCTTATGCTCCGTCCTAATCCAGGAAACTCACCTGTCCTTTTTGGGCCTCCTCCTGCTGATGGCCTGAGATCTTGCAAAAATACTACTATTCACCATAAGATATGCAGTAGAATTATGTGAATACAGTTAAAGTTGGAAGTAGGTTTTCTTCTGAACAGTCTTGTAGCCCACTTTTAGGTGTATGACTGTTTCCTCTTCATTATCCCTCTGCTCTTAGTTTTCATCTTGAATTTTATCAGCTAATATCTGTCCCTTCAATTTACCTTTATTCAGGCTGGCTTTCCTCCTTTTGCATGAACAAAATGTCATTGTATTTACAAAGTTACTGCTTGTTTTTTTACTTCAGTGTTTTCATCCTTTCAGTCCTTCTCCTATGATTCATATAAGCATTTTCTGTGCTGAATTTAATTTTAGCATTTTTCCTTTGGAGGCTTAGTCCTTACTATATCCACTATTACTTATATCTGAATAAAAAGCTTTTGGGTTGACGTAGCATTGACTCCAACTTGACCAAAATCCTTGGCAGGTTGCCTGTTCACATGCATCAACTTTAATCACTTACGCAGTGCCTAAAGCAAGTTCCTGATGATATCCAGTGGGTTGCTATGCCTCCTGCAATCAAGCTTTTGCTGCTGGATCTTTCTTATAATTTACCCAACAATTCATGGCAGAATTTACTTCTGGAAAGAGAAGTAAGTGATCACATCTGCTTTGGTCTTTTCTTGATACTAAGCGACTGTATTGCCTCTTCCCACATCTCACTTGTAGAGGAGGAACACTTTTTCTCACGTGACCTGAGAAGACTGATAGAGAACCAGCATTCTGTTTTGCCACATAAAGTTGTCTCCATAGATTCTTTCATCACTGCTGACCAACTTTCTTGGGATATGCATGCCAAAGTCTTTAATCTGTTGGTTGTGTGCTGTAGCCTGAGCACAGGAGCATCACCTGAGTAACTCGGGGACTGTGCACATCTCCAGGGCTACAAACTTCCCTCCTCTCCACATCTAGTCCATTGGGACCACCTGGAGGAGGAAGAGATGGAGACAAGGCTGCTGGTTCTACTGAATTACTAATATGCAATATGGTTGTCTTTTCTTGCTCCTTCTCCCAAGTCTACTTTAGCCTACTTGGACTGAGCAACTACCTGATTTGTCAGTGGACTGGATATTTTAAGATCTCCACTATTTTTTGAAGAAAGGAGATTACACCAGCTGTTGTTCAAAATAGTGGCTCGCCTGGATGCAAACTGATACATACATATGTGATTGATTGCCTACAGCTGGTATACTAAGATGAACCGTAGTGCACCTGGATGCTCACTGTATATGGAAACAGTGGGGCTTTACACCTATGGATTTCTTATACAGAATATCACAAAAATAACAAAACTTAATATCATTATGTGATCACCACAGAATCAGCTGCCTGCTAAACCTCTGAAGTGTTACCCAGTTTAATCATCAATAGCAATTGCTTTCTACACTTCATAGCAGAAGGCTCTGCACTTTGTGGAAAAGATGGGCAACACTCGGTAGTTCTTTTATACCTCAGCTGCACCTCTCCCACAACGTCAGTGTCAGGTCAACAGAGAGGTGCTTCCCTTCTTCTTAAGACTTTGCCATCCTTGACCACCCATTTGTTTCTATGAGAGAATAGACACTGAATCTTGGCCTAGCCCAATAGTCCTATGTCCAAAACTATGTTAAAATAACATAATTTAATATAGCTTTTTTTCCTAAAATAATGACAAGCATTATTTTTAATCTCAGAGGAACTGTAGGAGTTCACCTACCACTCTAATTTGCATTTTAATCATATTTCAGGCCTTCAAAACTTCAGCAGAATAAATCACATGAAGAATGCAGCCACCTGAACAAAACAATAAATGAATGAAATCCATGTTCTTGTGACTAATAAGGAGAGAAAAGAAGATGTTACTGCAAAATATTCGGGCATCTTCAATATATGAATTTTTTCTGAAATGCTGAAATCCAGCAGAGCAGGAGAAATTATAAGATCCAACAGTTATTGTTCTGATGTATTCTAGATTGATATCCTTCCATTCAGTATTCTGAATTATTGTTGGAAATATTATACATCTCAGGTATAAAGAGTGAAAAATCCTGAGCTATATGAAAACAAATTAATATGCTGAAATGTCAACTGAGAATTATGAAGTGCCTGTGTTTTTGCCAGAAAAAGAATGTGAAATCAGGCAACTATTATAGTGCTCAGAAACACCTCCAATAGCATACACCCAAATAAAGAAGCATCAGAAAAATTAATACAGTCATTAAAATGCAAAAATTCTATCTTCTATAATAATTATCAGAATGAGTCCTAGAAAGCAGTATAACCTACTCTTTGTAGTATCTTCAAAATATATGGATGCGCTTTAAAGAATTCAGGATCTTCCTAAGTGGAGAAGACATGAAAAGATTCTGCCGCACTGTTTCAGGCCACAGGTGACACATCCGCTGCCTTCCCTGCCTTTAAATGTTAGAGCAGCTCCAGTCAACTGACAGGATTTGGGTATAGACCTTTCAAAGGGTTTTCTTACACTATGAACACAATATAACTCACCAAACATATGATCACATGAATATATTCAGTGTTGTTCAGCACATTCATTCACTAAAGCTCTAAACTTGCTTAATTAATAATATACCTTACAGGTCTTCTTCAGCATTAAACTGGTCAATCTGGGGGTCTGTCGTATTGTTCTTATAGGTTTTCATAGCAAATTTGCTGAATGAACCGATTTAAAAATGTCTATATAGACCCTAAAGACTTGTCCAAAATACAGAAGTTTATGTTTAAAATTATTGTGGAAATCTAAGGCAGTGGGATGCTGAGTACAAAAGATCGATTAGCGCAGACCAGAGCAATATCATGTGCACCATTTTTGCATTCATCATTCAGGACAAGTGAGGTATAGCATATTTTGTAGCAGAAATAATCAGCAACTTTTAGAATAAAAAAAAATATGTGTTTACCATCCCTACTACTGCTGTAATCTTTATGTTATGCTTTGATTTTACTTGTCTTAAATGGCACTATTTCTTCTAGAGGTTACATTAATGAGTTTTATTTCTTCTGCTTTACCTGATTTGGTCACATTTATTACTGGTTTATTATACCAACAGTTTTCAACTATTTTATATTTACAGACTTCTAATGAATTTTGAATAAGTAAGGATTCTCTGCACTGAATTTGATCCTACTGACAAAAGCTTTTTGTTTTTTCTTGGGTACCTCTCAGAGGCTCTCAGAAATTGCCAACTCCAGTCAAGTTAAAAGGTTAAAACTCCTGCTGTATTCTATAAAGTCTCTGCTGCCATGCTGGCGTCCCCAAATTCTTCCTCTTCACTAAGCAGTGAACGATTTATTACTCGGCATGCTCCCTGCATCGGTCCTGAGAATTCATGCTATTCCAAAATTAGATGGTTCAAGGAGGTCTTCTCTCTGTGGTACAGAAATGCAAAACCCTCAAATATATTGTGAGTATTTTTGGTAGCAGAGGCAGAGATTCAGTTAAAGCCTTGAGGTATTTTAATAAGCTGAAAAACTTCATCGTCAATCAGCATGTCTCCATTTCATCAGAAAGAAGTGTTTTTTTCCTTACAAACTAATGTGTTTCTTCACTGAAAATGTTTAAAAATGTGATGTAGAAATCTACTGATGAAGTGCATCTACCTCAGATGCAATTTATTTTTATTACAGCACCATTTCCCTGCTCGTTTTCTATTTCCTTGCTTTCACAGAGGGTTATTTATATTTGGGGTAAGGGATGATGCACAGTGACAGAAGGGATGTGACGCTGTGGCGGCACAGTTTGTTGTAGGGTAGGTGAGATGTGCCGTGGCTTCCTGACATCCCTAGCCCTCTTTCCCAAGCAAAGATATCTCTGTAGTTCAGGGTTTTTTTTTTGTGGAGAGGGTGCCCTTTGTTTTCTTTTCGGTTTCGGTACCAGTCGGACTTGGTTTTTGCCTGGCTGATTGATCCAACGTACACCCACCACAAGTCTGTCAGCTCCCAAGACAAGGAATTGCTGGTTGTGGTCCTCAGATGACTGAAATAATAACATGGACAAAACTTATTATAAAACAATAGCAATCTAGATTACTTTTCAAGACCTAGGTTTATACATTTACTTTAGTTTAAGCAATGGAAGTAGCCTAGCCACCTGGGCTGTGATTTTCTTACATTAGCTTGAGAATCTTGTGATTCACTATCACAGGGCTGTATCTGTAACATCGCTTGTCCCTGATAATGCAAATCCAGGTCACTAAACCCTCCACAGCCTGTATCGAAACGAGTTAAAGGTCTGCCTGTGTGGCTCTCCAAACAAGCATGACTGAAGATACCATTTTCTGTGACTAGTGACAGCCAGGGGTGTGATGTGGCCAGCATCACATTCAGCTGCCTTTCAGTCCCTGGCTTCAACAGACGAGTTTCTATTTATAACTGGATTTATTGAAAATGGCCTTTGGCACCAGTACAGACCAGAGCTTTGGACTTTGGTCCCTGGATCCGAGGGGGACAGCCCTGTCAGTCTCCCACCCCCTGTGTCTTCCCCGCACGAAACAGCAGCCTCGTTAGGGAGCGATAGAAACAGCTCATGACATCCTGCTATACGTGTTGCTGTAGATATTCACTGGGTGGATCCCTTCATTAAAAATCAAATCACATCCCCTTGCCTCATTAACCTTGCCTCGCAAGAATGTATTTCTTTACTTTTCCTCCACCTGCCTTACTCCTGATGGAAACGATCTGTTCCGCGTATGGCAACCTGACGTTATAAATTATTGTTTTATAGTTTTTTCTTAAAACCTCATTTCTTATTTTCTTTCTGGGGGAAAAAAAAAAAGTTCACATTAGCTTTGTAAAATTTAAATGTCAGCATTTATGTGGCTCAGAGAAGTACCACAAATCTTCCACTGTTGCCGCCTCAGATTTCTGGACAGCGTGACATATTTTTTGCTATATCTGTGTTTTTGCGTGGTGTTTTCATTTACAATGTTTGAAAAAGAATGGTTCGTTCTCTTTTGCAGTGAACATTTCTGTTTGACATCACATAGTAATTCCTCATCAATGGTGCTTGAAATAAGTGAGCATTAAAGATTGATATAATATTGTATGGCTTACTGCTGAGTGTGCACCACACACTAGCCAAGGGAATGGGACCCCTGAGTGCTGAACAGATTTCAAAAATGACGAAGCCTCCCTCCCAGACGTATTGGTACAAATGGTCCCTTTTTAACATTGCCCTCCAAAGTCAAATCTGTCAATTCACATTTCTTCTGTCCATTCTTTTTCTTTAAAATTTGGGGTTTTTTCAGCTATTTGATTTAAAGGAACAAAGAGATCTGATAATATTCAGACTTTTTTCTTACTGGAAATACTTTGTGTAAGTTCTTTTACTATCCCTTTCCCTGCCACTGCAATTACTTTTCCATAGATTATCATTACAGATATATTTTATAATAAAGTAATGAGTAACACAACACAAACACATCCATTCTCTTAATTAAATGAGCTACAGCTTTTTGGCTGAAACAAACAATAATATTATTTATAACTGAAATTACATTACATAAACTGTGCTCTCATCTATAAAGACACTATAAATGGCATGGTAGGGTTCCATATTTGTTTTTTTCTTTTTTTTTTCCCCAATGACTTTCCTGTTGACCTCTCTTTTAATTTACAAATAAAACCATGACTTCCTTGACTGCCAGCACTGAAAATGCACCCAGGGATCTGAGATCAAGCTGTGTTCTTTCTGCTTTATGCCAAAATAGACTCCGGTTCACCTCCCCAGTGCTGAGGTGGCTCTGCAGGGTTGGCAGGAATGAAAAGCAATAACAGTACTTTTGCCAGTAAAAAGATGAAGCGAACAAATTCTCTCAGAAGGAGGAAGATACCAATTTTCAAGTCAGCTTTATAGAAAACAGCTGTTGTTTGAAACAAACGCTCATAGCAGAGCTGGGGTGGGATATCTCATCGCTTGATGTTCCTCCGCAACCTTCCTTTGCTTTTCCCTTGGTTTTTCCAGCTCAGCTTGTAAATCAATCAAGGTGAGGTGCTGGCGGCTGTGGTTGCACGGCCTTTTTCCCCGGCTCGGGTGTTTCTGCCCTCTTCTAATAGTTTGCACCTCTGCGCTTGTGTTGGTACTGGGGCTGCTCTGTGCGTTGGGTGGAGCGGATTTTTGTGGAGGACCCCAGGCTCGTCTCTTCGGAGCCAGGTCCCACCACAGTGCTGCAAACAGTTGCGCTGTCAGGTATATACGCTCACCCTTCTGCTTCTGTATTTATGGGGCATCATGAAATCTAGGGAAGGCAGCTCCTAATTTTTTTTTCCCGGTCCTGGTCCAAGGTGAACACTTAGCCAGTTCTTTGCACTTAGCTCTAAAACCTTCCAAAATCTGTGTTTTTGGAAGTCAGTCTTCCACATCACAGTTGGCAAATATGTCTTTGCGGTGAGAGTCTGATGGACATACGGTCCTTTTTGGGACAAAGCATGAAGACTTAACTGTGGGGTGCCCAGCTGCCTTCGGGACCTGGGTGTCTCTGTGGGGCTCAGGCACCCACGTGCACTGAAACGCGGGGATCTAGTGCTCTCCTGCCGTGGGAGAAGGGCTCCTCCTTCTTTACACAGAGCAGAGAAATGGGGGCAGAGCAGAGCGAGCGCAGTGCCTGACAGCAGTTCAAAAAAAAAGATGCAAATGGGCTGCTTTAGCGGTTTGCAGAAGCTGCAATTATTCCTGCTGCCAACCGGGAGGACTGGGGCACTCGGTAGGTGAGAGAAACTCTCTTTGGAAAATGGTCACAGACGAGGACAGGCAAAGACAGGATTGTATCCAAAGGCACATGTGAAAGCCCCTTCCCGGGCTGCAGTGGGTCTCAGCACCCTTGGCAGAACCCACATTCGGCTGCTTAATCCTGTAATTCACTGTGTTTTATTTCTCATTTATTAAAGAGGATAGAGAAAAGGTAATGGTGCATAACAAAGCCTGCTGCCCCTGGAGCTCTTTCAGGTGGTGGACCACAAAATCCCAAATTCAAACTCGGCGAAATATTTGGCTACGGTTCTGTCGGTTCTTAGGGAAATGCGTAGAAGGCAGGAAAATGATGATGTAAAGTTCACGGTGAGCTGCGGATGCCTGGATTGTCACTGCCCTCCTCTCCCAGTGGCTGTCCCCTGCGAGCCCACATGCCACCAGCCCCTCTGAGAGCACTGAGTTCATCGTCCAGTGCTGCAGCAATCCTTCTGGAGAGCCTGACGAGCATCGAGAAGCAAAGCTGAACAATTATTTGCACTTTCTAACAGGACAGATTTAGCAGGAGAAGAAACACTGAGCCACGGGCGATGTGCGCTGGCATTTACAGTTCCTTCTGCTGACATGTCCCCTGTGAAATGTGATTCTCTGCACTGTTTCCTTGGGCTTAAGGAAACAGAAATTTAGTGGAACCCAGTTTTTGGTCTTATATGTAATTCGGCCCACTGGATATGCACTGACATGTAGACTAAGAGAAAAGGAAGATAATTACAAAAGCAGATTAAAATAACTTCCAAACAAACCAGATTTTTATGCAGAATTTCTTCTAGAAGAAGGAAGTCTTGTGCTTGCTTTGGCTGGTATGATGCACATTTTTTTTTTTTTTAAATGCAATTTTGTAGGCTACTTCTGCAAATATGTGGTTGAGACTTCCTTTTAATAATCACAGCTCTTTGAATATGCACTTGTTTCTGCCTGAGGGGTAAACATCTGCACATGGTAGAAGATGTATCTGTGACACTGAACTCCAGTAAAGCTCTGCTTTCCCACCAGCCACCACCAAAAAGGCAATTCTTTTTTAGAAGTAAAACCAAACGCACGGAAGTAAAGACTTTGACAGTGAAGACACCAACTCTTTTTTTTCCTCTTAGCTCAATACAATTTGTTTATGTATTACAGCATCTGCTGCAGGTTATGTAAGATCTGTTGCAAGAACTCGTGATATCAGATGGATAAAGGACAAAGTCTCAGTTTAGTTTTGAATTTTCAGGGTTTAGTGAATTCTGCTGTAACCCTGCCCCAGGTCTTACTGCTCCAGTTGGTTCAATTGCAAATTGTCTCTTTCTATGATTAATGGCAAAACTACTGCCACTGAGCGCCTTGAGGTTGCAACCCTGTGTGTTAGGTGCTGTACCAGTGTAATCAAAGGACATTCCTTGGGTCAAAGTGCCAAAATTCACATACTAGTTAACAGACAAATGTCTTTTTGAATTGGATGAACTGCTAGATTACATTATCAGAAGCAACCTTTGCGTTTTATGAGTTGTCAGTCATTTAAATTAGAAGAATGATCCTCAGAATCAAAATTCTGTCCTTAGCTCAATTTTTAATATTCAGACTACGCGGACATCCATTTTGACATCACACAAACTGGTTAGTAATCAGAAAGCTTAATCCTGTTCATTTGATTCAGATGAGTAGTCTCACTGGGGTTAACTGAAGTGCTCATAAGAATAATATGAATATGATTACTTAATTCTTGCTTAGATAATGCTAAATCATTTGATCAAATCCCTTTTTTCTCCTCAGGGCCACCGACAAGCCAAATTAACTTGAGACTCAAAAATGTCCAGTTATGGTCTAGTACAAACCACATACATTGCCAAGGAGAAAAATAAAATAAGAAGTTTCTTTTAACATGAGGAGCTCATTGCTTTTAATATCAGAGTGAAGGCAGAGTAGTACTACAGGATTACCATAATTAACTAGGCCAACTTTAAAAAAAAGCAACCGTGCAGACAAATTGCATTCAGAAATTAATTGGATTATGCATAAGAATTAAATATTCTCCATTCATTACTTGCAAATGTAAATGCACTTTTCCTGAGGACAAATGAGTGTGTGCTCATTTAATTAAATAATGCATACTATTACATACCTGAGAATATGGAGAACAACAGATTAAAGGATGGACAAACCCATTACAGCACTTCCCAACTTTTTAGCTCTTGAGTTGGCAACTAAAACACTATGTCTGTCACACAGATGAAATGCACTTTGGGAAAACAGGCAATACACACTCAATTACTGCTTTTTATTTCATGGCTATAATCTAGAAGAGATAAGTGTTTTTAATCAGTATGCATACACATTGCATACAGAAAACTGCATCAAACGAATGCTGAGATTTGTGGAGCGATGTCTCCACACTGAAGAATGTTTTTAGCAAGGATTGCACCTGCACATGTGAACGTTGTGACGATCCCTAATAATCACATTGTGATGGCTGACAGTTAACAAAGAGTGGGTAAGTCCTATATTCTATATTCAATTCTATATTTTATATATATATATTTATAAATTCCATAAAGTTTATATATATATAAAAATATATAAAATTCCATAAAGTTCTATATTCCGTTGCTTCTGCAAGAGACTGGCATGTTGGTACATAAGGTGTTAACCTGTCCCATGGACAAAGCTGGGCTATTGCTGCGGGCAGTGCAGAGAGAGGGACCGTCTCTGAGCAGTCGTCCCATGTGGCTTCTGCTTGAGCTGCGCAGTTAGCTCAGTAAACATGGGGTAGGGAACAGCATCGTTTATTTTGACCAAATAAGCAATAACTATGGCTGGAATAAAGATTCATTGAATTAAGGTTATGCTTGCAACCTTTGGCATTTTCTGCCTCTTGATTTCTTAATTGGGTAAATATCTACTACACTTTGCTCAGTTGATTAAGTAGTATTTCCAGGTTTGCTTTTGTGCTTATTTCTATCTTTAAAACACAAAATCACAGAGAAATAAGTCATCAGGAAGAGTTTAAGTCTTTCGGCACTTTAAAATTAATTTATTTTGGGGAAAGCATAGCTTCTTTACACTCACTGCACATAAAAAGCTACCACTTTCTTTTGCTCAAACCTCCCAGGACATTTCACCTTCTGTCAGAGCCCAAATGGAAATTTTTAGAAAGAGGAAAAATTTTTGAGGTTGCTGATGTGTGGTAATGCAGCAGAACTGAATGAGAAATCATTGCAGTGTTCTAAGGCAATGTGTTCCAGCACCTACATCATCACCCCTGCACTTGGAAAAATCAGTGTGCCTTTTTTTTTCAGGAGTCGCTTAGCTCCCTCTTCTTTCCTTCCTCAGTCCTTCCTTTCAGCCCACTTGTGTTTTCTCTGTAAAAATATATGTTAGCTACAGGACAAGTGAGAGGGTTACATGACTTAGTGGACAAAGGAAGAGAGATGGGTAGACACAACAAGAAAAAACATGCAGTAAGAAAATGGTGGAACAGATTGTGGAAGGCGGTCACGCTGTATGTAAGTTCAGGCTGATACTGGGATGAGACAAAAATAGAGTATTTAATGTATGCCTGTGGCAATTATTGATATTAATATGACTATATAATGGCTGTTAGAAGCATAAAATTAGGAGAATAAAAATTGATCATAGAATTTATACAAACCATTATGATAATTTAGATTCTTATGATCAGTGTTTACTTATGTCTTAGGGTAGAATAATGAACCTTTAATTGCAGGCAAGCAATCTTATGTCAGAATAAATCGCAGCTTGGGCGCAGTGATACCATTTATCCAACAATGCAGTTGATTTTGGCACTCATTCAGGATTCTTTATATTAAGTTTTAATGCAAAGAATCTGAAGCATGCTGTTAATAAAGCTGTTAGATACATCCCATATATGATGAAATGTTCCCCATCCTCTCCCCTTTTCTTCCTTTTGACACACACAGGGCTTATTTTTACAGTACAAATTCACTTTTTGATCTCTAAACTAAGGGAAACAATGAGCCAAACAAAATAAAACACACATGCAACAAGCACAGTTGATTTCTGAGGCTGGGAGGGTGAAATGCGGAATGACTTCTTGTTCCAGGAATGTTTTGTTAAGCATTCAGAAATATTGTTTTCTGAAGGAACTATACAGATTAAATGGTCTGGAACAATATCATATCAAAAGACTGGTGACTGTATTTTAAAAGCAGGAGATCTTAATCTTAGTCTAGAACAGAGTAAGAAGTATCTGTGTTAATTTATTCTAGTTTCAGTGTGTATTAAACAAGATGTGACCTGTCCTGAACTTGAGACTCATTTGAGAAGTGATGTAAAATGCTATTAAAGCACAGACATGCTAATGGGATAGCAAAAAACCCCACCCTGTGTCAACACTCAGACTCCTGAATGTCTCAGGCAGCCCTCGCCAAAGCTCCATAGCCAGCAAACTCCCCTTCATGTGTTACCAGAAGACTGGGTCAAGCACCTAAAGTGGTCTGAGCTGGAGGTTTGAGAAGGTTTTTTACCATTTAAAGGCAAGTTTTGTGGCCTTTGCAATACATTGGTGTCTTCACGGGAGACGTGCTAGCCAGCGAGCGAGCTGCTGCTGGTGTGGGGAGGGCAGGTTTACTCCGCCTCCGTTAAAATCTCTGTTTCTGTTAAAATCTCTATCGCTAATGCTTGCTTGAACTAGAAGGTGGAAAACGATAAGACAAATGACAAGGTTATTGGTGTTACAAATCAAGGGAGGGCAATGATAGTGACCTTCCAGAAAATATTAATCTAAAGAGAACGAAGTACTTCTAACTTTCTGTATGAATATGGGAAATAAATTAGAAGAAAATTAGGCAATGTTATCTAAAAAAAAATCTCCGATTCTCATGGCCAATATTTTATAATGGCTAAACCCCCAAACTCAACCAGCTAGCCATCACCCCAGCCCCCTAAAATTTATGCAGACTTTTCAAATAAATTGCAAATATTCTGGCAAGAATTGAGTACCAAAGACATAACCAGGATATGTCTACTTTTCTCATCTGCCTCAGCTACTTATCCTGCCATCTACAATGCCTTGTTACATGTATATATATTCTAATTAGACTTTGAAAACAGGTAGAAACTCAGAAAGAAATTGCAAAGTAAAATATAGACTGTAGCACTCCTATTTCAGGTTAAACAAAGATTCACTGTATCACCAGCATACTGGCGCTGGCAAAAACTGGAGGTGATTAGAGACAGAATCAGAATGAACTGCAGGAAGTTCAGAATATTATCAGAGCATTATCCTTTTTCATATATATGTATATAAAAATATATAAAAATGTTATTCTAAAATTTCAAATGCCAATAGTAATATTGCTCTAGTTCATATTTTAACTGTTAATAAGCTAGCTCTATTTCAAACAGAGTATTACAAAATCCAAGCGAGAACTAAATTTGAGTTGAGTTACCTTTAGGGTAAATGCAGTACTAAACACTTCAAGTTAAAAGCATTTCTTCATGAAGTAAAATGGAGTCTCTGTGGAACTTCATGATTAAAAATGAAATTATTTGTCATGTTTTGCATATTATTGGGCTAATTAATGGCTGTAGTCAACATAAGTTGCTCTTTTCCAGGAAAGGACTTGATGTACCATATTTTACTAAGCCATTTTATTTTGTATATGTTTAATACTAATTTCTAGTGAAAAAGTTGCAAAGTGAAGAGAGAATCTTATTTTGCACAACCTGTTTCACAATTAAGCCTCTCTGAAACTAAGGTGGTTAAATGAGCAGAACCACCTTGCTTGTTTTTGCTCATATCACTTTTATATAACCCACTTATTGTTGGTATTTCGTGAGTTCACGTTGCAGCCTTATATTCTTGATCTCTCTTTAAAGATGATTTTCTAATTAATACTGAAATACATGTGCCAAATTACACACACAGGCCTCCCATAACAGAAGTTCAAGGCTGTGAGTTCAAGCTCTCAAAGAATATAGAAATGCAAGAATCAAGACTGCCAGTGAATTCTCAGGTCATGTCCCTTTTACAAGTATGCATAATCTTTAATGACCTTTCCCTGTTCTTTGTTGCTGCAGCCACTCGGATTTTTTCGGAGGTTTTTGTCTAGCCAGCTCTGGAAGGTAGTTCCTCCATCTCAAGACAGCCACTGCCAAAGCTTAAGATTTTATTTCAAAACCTGAGGAGATTTACCAGAAGTCATATTTTTGCTTAATATTGATCACTCACTAACAGCTGAAGCACGAAAATGATATATAGGCATATAAAGAGTTTGCCTTAGCTTGTTATCCATGATGGAAAAATCCATCCCAAATTGAAACTGGACGAAGTTTTAAGGCACTTACATCATGGGTCAATAGTGGGAAGTATTGGATGGCCTGATGCTAGTTGGGGCCGAGACTGACCAGTTAGTTTTGCCTGAAACGCAATCTATAAAGAATATAAGAAAACGGAGAGCCCGAATTCTTTATTCATTTTGTAGGCTTTTCATTGTTTTCTTTTCAAAACTCAGTTTTAAACAGCGTGGCATGTCCGTGTTCTTCCCTGTCATGGACAGCTCTGGAAATATGACACAAGGGATAAAGCACAGGGGAAGGGAAGGTGAGGTGTAACCAGTGGGGTGGCTTTTTAGCCATTTTCACTTCTAGGAAGCAGCCTATAGCTCTTAAGGAGCTTGTAGTCCTTCTCTGAACCCACAGACAAATCAGTATTTGATCCAGCAAGATTAGAAAAAAACATATGAGATGCGCTGAAGCTAATCATAAGTTGAGGTTCAGTTTGGCAAACATTTTGAGCCTAAAAATACCCTAAGAATTTGCAAAATATTGCAGTATTTTAGAAAATTTCAACAGCAAAATATTGCAACTTTTTATTTTGAAACAGTTAATTTATTTCAAAATTGACCTAAGTGTTATAGCAGTGTCAAGGAAGGGTTAAATAACCTCAGGATGAAACAATATAACACAATTCCAACATCTAGTCTGGCTGAATAGCCACAGACTACATGGGGCCAATACGCAGAAAGTACTAACAAGCCAGAGTCTCACATCTCCGAGGGATGGAAAAAAAAGAACCTATTTAATGATAATTTAACACTGTTTCTAGTTATGTTTTCTCTGAGTTCAGCCTGGTATAACACTTCATTGCAGTCAAGCTGCCTTGGCTTGCTAAAGAACAAAATGCAAACAGGTTCAGAAGTAAAGGACATGACCTCGTGAACTTGAATACCTGCCCTACCTTGTGGTTGTCATTAACTCAGAGTTGTTGACCAAAGGGATCATAAAAGTTTTGTTGCAATTAATGACTGATACTGAATTTCAAAATCCAGAGACACATCTGTTAAATTAAGCAGCAACAGTTACCTTGACTATGGTTATTCAGGCTTTATTTTACCATGAAATATGAGATGACCTATTTTACTTGGTGTTCAAATAATGATATTCAGAGTGGGAAGAAATTAAAATACTTAAAACATAGTTAAATTATAATTATTCTTAACTACTGCAGTTAAAGGAACTTTCAGGATTTTGGAGCTGAAAAAGCCCATTCAGGTACTGAGTCTGAAAAAAAATTAAACATTCAATTTATATGTGGAGTTCAGATTTTTGTTTGCATTTCAAAAATACCTCTCTGTTTGGGAAAGCATGTAAACACATACTTGATCCCCACTATCTTGAATCAGGGACATGGTTCAGTACAAATAACATCAACTTTAAAAATATATTAAAATAGCATTAAGAATATGCTCTGTTTGTAAAGGAAATTGCAAGCTGACATCAAAGAAAATGAGGATATTTCAAGGAAGTTCCATTTCTCATTATACTAAGGTGTTACATTATAAGTTGCATAAGAAAAAGAAAAGTTACCTAAAACCTGACTTTACATGTGCAAAATTTTACCCACGCTAGATTTATTTCTTTGTAGAGCTATTCAAACTCTTTACTGTTTGCAATGTATTTGGTGAAATTAGTTTATTTGCAGTTTATGAGTTTTCTATAAGTTACTATATTTGTTGTTTAAAAATTATTTTCTCACCACTGTTTTTAAGATCCCATTTTGTCAGTGATTATTTGAAAAACTGCATTTTGTTGACATCTGAAGTTGCAAAGAAAAAAAAAATTGCAATCACCTAAGAGAGATTTCAACTAGGTATAAGCAGATTTCTAATACTGATTAAACAGTGGAAACTTATAAAGTGTTTCCACATAAAACAATTTTTTTTGTTTCATCAGAAACAAAATTATTTCTTTATTCTTTACCATAAAACATGTCCAAAATTTTTTGCATGTGCCTGTTGCTATAAATAAATCATAGAATCATAGGATGGTTGGAAGGCACCTTTAAAGGACCTTAAACTTTAGCCGTCTGATCTTGTTGCAAAAGGAAAGAAAACTGAATGAGAAACATGCAAGCTATCAACTTCACAGCAGATAAGGCAGCATAGACAGCATTTCAAGACCCAATATTGTGAAGTGCCAGAAAAATTCAAATATGAAGGCCTCCTGAAAATCAAGATAGAGACGTGGTAACCTAGTTCCTCAGGGAACTAATGGCTGTGACTTAACTGCTGCAAAGTGTTGGTGTGTGTTATAAAGCCACTTTTTCAGAATTATATAAAAGAGGAATTTACTTCTTGCAGTACCTGTATAATAGATTCATACTTTCAGGTTTGAAAGTGCCAGGTACCAAACATTTTCTGCTGAGGAAATGTTAAGTGTGGTGGTGTTTTGAAATCTACCCCCATGTTCACTAGCATATACATTGATGAGCATTAGTTTCCTTTTATCTTTTGGACTCCTGTGCCTTGAGGTAAGGAGTGTGGGCATTGGGATGCCCACAAGAAAAAGAAGGAGATTTAGCAAATGGAGAGACATATTGCCATTGAGGGGTTATGTATGTTGTTTGCATCTTAAGTACTTGAAATTACTTAACCTTTCATCTAAATCCTACTTTGTAACCACAGCTAAGTATGTTTTTAATCATCAATTAGAACCCATCATTCATCCTTAATTTCTATTCAATTTAAGGTTAATCAAAATTTCTTGATGTGTCAAGGAACAAAAGAGGGCTGACTTGCTTCTTAGAAGAATTGAGGATCTTAGAGGATAAAATAGAAAAGCAAATGCCCAGCGATTCTTTCATTCAAATTCCATTCTCATGGATCACCTCTCTTTCTGTCTCTGTATGTATCTGTGTATATACGTATAAAAGGAGACAGTAAGTGAAAATGCCTGTTATTACTTTGGCTGCCATCTCCTTATTCAATTTGGCAGCATCTTGGAGTCATGAGGTAGAAGGAGTAAAATATGATTTTAAAGCTTCATGTCCCATCTGGTTTTAAATTATATCAGCTATTTCAAATTTTCTGTTTGTATTCCTTAAAAAGTGACTTGCTCTTTGGCAAAGCTGTCTTTCATTATGCTTCTTATATCTTTAGCTAGTTAAATCCACGACCTTTTGTGGCTCAAATAAATTCTTAAACTTCCAGAATTTGCAACGGACCTATTTTTAGAAAAACCATATAACCTGATGGAGAAGATAGTAATTCAGTAAGTACGTTTAGCCCTCTGGCCAGATGAGCTTATAGAACTTCCTTTGTTCATATACAGGACACATTTTTCAAATTTCTATTAATGTAAGTTATGAAGCCAATCACTTCTTCACAGTCAGAGTAATAAATGTGAGTATACGTCTAAATGGTCTTCTGCAGGCAGATGCTCCCCTGCTCTGCTCATGCCATAAGTCCAGCAGGAGCTGCGTGGGCTCAGCTAATAAACTCTCAAGCTTGAGCCATGTCCATTAAATGCACCCACACAGCTTTCCTTTTACTCAAAACACGCAAAGAGCAAACTGAGGTATGCCTCCAGAAGACCTTGTAAGTATTGCCGAGGACTTTATCTTGAGTCTATCTCTGTGTTAAGTAATTAAGTGAACAAATAGTACAGTACTGTGTTGTCACGTACAGACAGTCTTGAAATACTGTAGTCTCTATAAATAGATGCTGAGAGGGAGGGAGTCACACCTGGATTGTCCTGAAAGGTGTTTGCTTTGCCTGGAAGTCTACTTAGAGATGTATAAAGCAAACGGCAGTTTTTGGAAAACCTCAGCTGTCCGTAACTTTGCACAAGAAATCAAGCGTAGAGGCTGTCTGTGTCACCCTGTTTGGCCTTTAGGTACCATCAGCCGAGTGTTGACAGCTACTCCTTTTCTTGGTCTTTCACTTGTCTCTTTGAGGGGAACCATATCCCCGGTTCGGCTCATAGGCTTCCCAGAAAGCAGAAGGGAAAGCAAAGACACACAGGAGAGTTTCCCTGCCCTGGGGGACAGAGGACCTGCCTTGACACAAGCTTCCCTTCCTATGATTTGTTTCTTTATTTTAACTGAGGTCGGTTTAATGCAGAATGCAGAAATGGTGCTGGGAGTCAGAACAGGAATTCAAAGTCTGTTCCCATCATACCAAGTGCTGAACTACACAGTCATGTGTCCTTTTTGCCCTGGTTTGCTGTGGTAAATCATAGGTTTAGAGGCAGGCATCAGCTCCTCACGTGTCTCTAGCGCTTGGCTGAATATCACCTTGCCTCTACGTCAAGCAGTCCTGCATCACCAAGATGTTGAAGCATGCATCTCTCTTATGCACGCATTCAAGAAGGTAATTTAACATAATTTTGCAAAGACTACACCAAGAAAAGCTCTTCAGTCCTGGGAGATCAGACAGAAAATTAATTTCAGATGTGTCTGGTTTATTCCAATGGCTTGTTTCCTTGATCTAGGAAGAAACCGAACATGGACTTCTGCGCCCTGTCGTCCGCAGTCTCATCTAGCTTGCTTACGCAGGAACAGTTTTGATTCCAGAGGTGCTAAAAAGACATGGAGTGAACTCAGATGATTTAATGAGAGCCTGCTGGGTAAACCATACAAAAAGTCAAAAGTCAGTTTGGTGTAAATGGTGTAGGTCAACACAGATGTCCAGTGTTCCGACCATGTTTTTATACCAAAGAGGTCCTAACACTTCCTAGGTTAAACTATCAGATAATATTCAGCACTCAATATTTTTCCTCCAAAATGTTATCCCACTCCAACAGTGGGGTAACAAGCGTTAGTTTAAACAGCTCAAAGGTGACAAGAAAGAGGACAGATTCATATTCAGGAACAGTTACGGCAGTGGGAAGGCGGCCCCTCGCCGCAGACAACAGCCCCCCCAGGAATGCAGCTCTGGGGCTCTGGCTCACTCGGAGGGGATGCAGCGTCTCTTTGTAGGTTCCCCATCGCTCCGATCGGTGATCCTACTCTCACTTTTAATTCCTGCAAGACACATCTTTTAAAGACTTTTGTAATTCTTCTGTGACACCAGTGATGTTTTCAGAGACAATAGGTTCCTTTCCCTTTAATGACATGCTTACATCCCATTTTCTAAAAAACACTAAAACTATTGGGATGGTAAGACAATTAGAAAATAAGCTATTGTTTTAGATAAAGGAAATCTCATATGCAGTCAGCAGGGCAGCTAGCAGGAAATTTGGAGCTTGAGGGTAAATTTTAAAGTTAAGAAACAGTTGCTAGGTGGAGACACTGTTTATCACTTTTTGGGTCTACAGGACAAGGATAACCTTTTACAAAATAGGAAAATCTCATTTGTCTTAAAATGGTACCAGAGACATCCCCTCCCTCGCCCAAAGGTGGGGGAAGAGATGGAAGCTTTTAAGTGGAGTAGAAGCTCTTGTAAACAGCAGGCAGGTGCTGCTGGTGAACATACTGAAGAGGGAGTATGGCAGTCAGAGGTGTCACAAAACAATGGAAAAGGAGCCAGGAGTTTCACATCAGAAATAGTCTTCATTTAGCACAAAGACAGCTTTGCATCTGACCAAAACACATTGCATGTTCGATGCAGAAATAGATATTTTTACATTGCTTAATCAAACATAGGTTTTGGCATGTTTACCATGCAAACTGCAGTTTTCATTGCTGAAAATCTGTGGAATTTGGTACAACTCTGCCAAATGTTTGCATACATTCAAGTCATCTTTTTTAAAGGCAAAACCATTCCCAGTGTTTCTTTGCCACTGGTTTTAATTCATGACCGTGTTGAAGAGGTTATGCACATGCCACATACAAGAACTGGTGGTGCCTGGCTAAACTAGCTTGGCATAGGCAGGTGTGATCTGGCAGAGAACAGATATTTCTTTTGCTAATGAATCAGCTTGAGCAGTTCAGTTTGGACAGAAACAAACTGTAAAATGCCAGCTCAGCAGGAACACTTCCTCGAATACATCAAAGCTGTTCCTTTCTACATGGCACAGCTGAGCTCTTTCCAAGAATTTCTAGGCCAGTATTCTTGCTTTTCAAAGTGTTTTTAGATGGGTACAAATCCCCCTTCTTGAATGCTCCCAAACAAACAGAAAGGGATATAAAAATTAGAAGCATCAAAATATTAAAATCATCAGTCATGCAAAGCATGAGCACAGCTGGAAACAGTGTCCCCTTGAAATTTTGCTGATATCCCGACTATATTTAAAAGATATATGTTGCTGTTATTTCTGTGAAGCAGATATGCTAAACATTCTTGTTTTCTCTGAGTACTTACAATAATTTTTTCTTTTCATAATGTTTCATTTCCTCTATAACTAAGCACTAAAGTCTAGCTGCATTATTGGCATGGGATAGATTGCTGCTGCAGCAGTAACTGGAGGGTGGTTTTGCCTATTGCAGCAGAATGGGATAGAAGAATCAGAAGTAATATCAGAAGGAACACGATAGCCACATTATAACATCTAACAGCATTTCTGAGGCTATGGACCAATTCTGTGGCCATCACGTCTAAAAGAATTGGAAAACAGTAAGTTAGCCCCACGCAGCCACTCGCTCGCTCCCCCCTGGTGGGATGGGGGAGAGGATCAGAAGAGTAACAGTGAGAAAACTCCTGGGTTGAGATAAAGACAGTTTACTAGGGAAAGCAAAGCAAACCAAGGAATCCCTTCCCCACTCCCCACGGGCAGGCGGGTGTTCAGCCATCCCCAGGACAGCAGGGCTCCATCACGCCCAGCGGGGACTGGGGAAGACAAACGCCATCGCTCCCAACGTCCCCCCGTCCTTCTCCTTCCCCCAGCTCTATATGGGGAGCATGACGTCCTACGGGCTGGGATCTCCCTTGGGTCAGTCGGGGTCGGCTGTCCCGGCTGTGTCCCCCCCCAACCCCTTGTGCCCCCCCAGGCTCCTCGCTGGTGGGGTGGGGGGAGAAGCAGAACAGCCCTTGGCTCTGGGTGAGCACTGCTCAGCGGGGACGGAAACATCCCGGGGTTATCGACACTGTTTCCAGCACAAATCCAAAGCATAGCCCCATACTGGCTACCGCAAAGAAAATTAACTCTATGCCAGCCAAAACCAGCACATGTGTTCTCACTGTCAGAGGTCAAGACAATGAACGTAATAGTCTTTTCTGATCACAAAACTTTTGACTTGTGTGGAGTTCACTGATGCTCATAATTAGAAGAGTCTATAAATTTTTTTGTCAAAATGATTCCTTAGCAAAACATGTGTTCTTTTCCCACTGCTTTTTTTTTCCTCACTGAAGAGAAAAGTAACCTAAAGAGTTTCCACTGAACCCGAGACATAATATTTCTACTTGTTATACTAGTGCTGGGAGTTTTCTTTGACGGTTTTTAATGGTGTGTGGCAGCTACAGCTCAAACTCCTGCAGCTCAAACTCCTGATCTGAAGCTCAGCTCCTTTTCAAATGGAGCAGGAGATGCTCTGCTCTGACCAAGCTGCACAGAGCATCGCAGGAATCACATGGCTGTAGGAGAACTGCAAAACATATGGACTGGCCAGGAAAGGAGAACATGAGGTTTTCATACTATAATTTCCAAGATTGTTGGGTTTTTTTGCTTTATTATTAATTTCTGAGTCAATTCAACAAAACTTTTTCTGTTTCTGTACTGAATCAATGTTCATTTTTAATACTTTAACAGCTCATTTTCATTTGGAACAAAAATAATTCTGGAATTTCCCATGAGACAGATTTTGTAGTTTCCATTCACGTGACACTTGCATTGAAGATGTTATTAAAGTTCAAGGTATTCCTTAGTAAAAGAATGACAAGAAGGATATCTTTAAATGCTTTCAGATATCTTAAATATATAAATAAACATTTCCAAATTTAGGGGGAACAGAATTAAAAGCACCATGAATATGCCTCATGCTGTATGATTAAGTCGAATCAAGGATGTAAGAGAGGAAAGTGGGACTCTGTCTACATGCAGAACATGGTACAGGTTCTTCACCCAACCTTAGGGCCACTCAGCTTCAGTAGGAGTCTCCTGTGTGGTTTGGATCTCTGGGTGTCCATAGTCCTCTTCCTGGGCATGCCCATAATTTTCTCTGCTGAGTAATTTAGCACGTACCCCTTTTCTGAGCGCATTTGGGCTCCAGAAATGCAGTGAGCCTCTGTTAGGTAACTTGTCAAACTTACCCTGCCTGACAAAACCAAGCTTCTTTCAAAATTAAGTAAGTGCAAGTATTGACAGACATGATGATTGCTTTTTTTTTTGGTATAATGACTTTACAAGGACTGAGAAGTTTGAGTTCAGATCCCTGCTTAGTTGGCTGTCTACTGAGCTGTGATCAGTCCAAAACCCAATCCACTGCCGCCCAAAAGCTACTCTGATGACTGGGTATAAATCATTGCAAAAGGAGTTGAAGGGCAGAGGGGATCTGAACAAGATCTTTGAGATCTTTAAGATCATCGATCTTAAAGGTCTTTTCCAACCTAAATGACTCTATCATTCCATGATTCTATAAAATTTGCTGAAGCAGTGACATCTGGCAGCAAATGATGGCTTTTCACTGGCCCAGGAGGAGAGGAATAAATAGAGGTGACACAAGAGGGACCTGGAATCTGTACCCCAAGTGCTTGACTTGGGATTATTGCAAAAGCAGTGCTGAGAGCAAGAGCTGTAATGTTAACACCTTCATTTTCTTAAAATAGGCACCTAAATAGGCATTTAGAGTAAATCTGATTTCAGCCCTTCAATGCCTTAATTCTCCAAGTATGAAGATAGGGACAATAATAGCTGCCTTCTCACAGCGAGGATGTGAAAATAAATTCTTGAATGAGAATGAAGCTCTCAGGTACTATTCTGAATTTTTCCATAGCGGTAGTTGGGAGGAAATGAATCAATCTGTCTTTAGATAAGGCACCGAATAAGTGCACAGCTAGAAAGGATAAAACAAAACATTAAAGAACTGCTCATGGCTTTGCAGACAAAGAGTGTGATATGATAAAAGTCTTTACTAGACAGAAAAGACTATTCTCTTTAGCACTTCATATCTCTGAATGGATGAATGAGCTAAATTCTGCTTTTCTGAAAGGGCTGTTTAAGGACTCCTCTGTTAGAATATGTTCCACTATTGATATTTAAAACCAGACAAATGTTCTGAAAATTCAAAAAATGCATCCATGTTTATATCCAAAAAGGCTGGCTGGCACAATCCTGTCAATGTGTTTTCCTGATAAATTGCTCATGTAAAGTGACAAGCAGGAAATTATAGTATCCCCGCAAACGGATGGAGGTTGCATCTTTTTCAGTATGAAGTCATGTCTTTATGTGACTGCACATGCCTGCATTCTCATATTCACTCTCACTCTGCCATGTGGCATATATTTATGTGACACATAAATATTTTATCTGCTTTTAGACTAGAGTGGTCAGATAAGAGGTAATATTTAAGGATGTGGAGGGTCTTGTGACAGATGGGATCACAGATAAGAATAAAAGGCACACAAAGGAGCTACTGAATGGTCAGAAGCTCCTTTTAAGAAAGGGTATGACAGCATTGCTGAGGTAACCACCCACTTCTAATTTACTCAGAGTTTCATGAATGACCTTGTTTATAGAAGTGAAAATTTTTGACCAGTCTCACTTGTTTGCATACAAATCACAGCTCTACATTCTTGAATTCTCTTTTTTGAAAGTTCCCTTTAGACGGTACCCAGCACACTTGTGTATATCTGTATTTACAGTATACCAGTAAGTACTTTCTAGTAGCCCAAACCAATTTCAGTAAGCAAGCAGTAAACTGGGATCTAATAAAATTTCGTATTCAATAAACTAGGTGATTCCCTGTTACATTTCATCAGAATAATGTTTTCACTGGCATAAGTATATTCATTTTTATTCACCCTTTGAGAACCGTCAGCAGCTGTCTCCTGTCAGACGGGCTTTGGGGTCCCTTCCTTTGAAGGTCCCCGTGGGCGCTGGTGGCCCAGGAATGTCTGTCCTCCCCTCCCTGGGAGGTCTCAGAGGAAGGGGCATCAGCCCCTTTTTTAATGCCCTCCCCCCCCCCCCCCCGACTGACAGATGATACAGTTTATTTGTTCCCTGGTGTCTGAATGTGGTAAATCTCCAATGAGAAAGGGCTGGTTGAAGTCTGGTACTGATAGGGTACAAAAGATACTGATGGATGGAGAAAAGAAATGGCTTTGGATATCAAGATATGCTGCAAGACAGTACCTTCTACATTCTATGCATTTATTTTGTTGTTCTCAACGACTCCCAGATTCCTAGACATCTTCAGTGGCTAATATCTTTTTTTTTACTCACCTGTTAGTATTTACAAAAGTTCCAATGTGACATAAAGCTCACCCTTGTGTATGTATGGTCAGGTTATGTTGTGTTCGATTTGGAGCTAACCTTGCCTGCCACTGAGCTACGTGAAAGGTCACTCATCAGCTATTGAAAGTTTCTTTGGCTGGCAGAGATTTCGAGGAGTAGAGAATTGCACTGGTTATAGAGCCAATATACTTCAATGCAGCTCTCATTCTGTCATTGCTGGAGCAGTAATACGGAACAGCTTTAGTGTTTTGTTAATACTTTTTATATCTAAAGTCTAGATGTGGGATATTTACGGTAGACAGATTGTGTCATTTCACGTTACTTGTGGAGCCACCGGAATTTCCTCATCTTCAGAGTGTGATATAGAGCTCATCCTATCTCTCAGGGTTATGCATAAGAGCATCTGGTGTGCGTGAAGAAAGTGTTGAAATGGGTAGAAAATTCAGTCTTCTGTGCTTCTGTTTGGAAAACAGCCAGTCACCATGTAGGATGGGAGAAGACACCTTGGGGAGAGCAGTTCACAGGTGAAGGCAGGAGGGGACAGTAATCCTGCACTGGAGTATCCTGCAAAGAAAAGATGATGTAACTAATTTCAGGTGTATGGTGTAAAGGGCAATTGTCATTGTTATTTTAAGAGCTGGAGATCAAAGCACTCTTAATTCACAGGAGAACTTGTTTACTTTTCTGTTTTTTCTCTGAATTCATGAAAAGCCTGCAGCTCTTCTCAGGTATCATAATGTCTCTGATTCTGCATGAAAAAGAAGTTTCTAACCTGACAGAGCATCAGCCAGTAGCAGCAAGGCAGCTCAACAGTATCTTTTCCCTTCTTTTGAGAAAGGGTATTCACTTTCTTTCATTCTGTTTGTCTTTTTTTCCCACTTTCTCCCTCAACAGTTTTTCCACCACTTAATTCTGGTTTGACATCTCTGTGCTGACAGAGAAGTTAAGATTGATGACCTCTTATGTTCTTCTGGTCAGAGAAGATGAATCAAAGCAAATTGTTTTACTAGTTAATAAGACCAGCCTACTTATTTTTTGCAAAAATAGCATACAGCAAAGGAGTTCAGGGAGCAAAGATTGTGGAATGACAGGGGAGGCAGTTGGATGTAGTCTGGTGGTGGTGTTTGCTAAAAAACTGAAGGTGGCTCTGGGCATTTTGCCAGTTTGTTCAGGCTGAGACTTAGCTCTCAGCTCAGGAGGAACTATCTGAGTCTTTTAAGTTCATAATGTAAATGGATGTCGGTTTGGTTTTGTAACCAGAACTAATATGATTTTAAATAGCCAAGCTATTTTTACTTTTATAATTGACCCTTGCTTCTTGTCCTTTTTGAATCAATGTCAGTTAAGGAACATGTGATCCTTGGAGACCAAGCTATGGTTGTAGATAATAAAGCCATTAAGCCTGCCATTTTTTGGTTTTGATGGAAAATGCTTCAGAAAACTAGAAAAAAAAAAAGTCCCAACAGAATAAACCCATGTATTCCTATGTATTGGTATAAAAATTGTTCCTATTTTTGGAGAAATCCTGGCTCAAAGATTCCTGTTTGGAGCAGTCTTATCAGGGATGATTTGCTGCAGACATCAGATTGCTGCAGGATTTGAGAGATCGCACCACAAAAATTGGAAAGAGCAATCTTGGGCTCTATCATAGGTACTACATTCTTTTATCTCTAGTAGCCAGGACAGTGGTCAAAACCCTGAGGAGTTTCACTGTGCTTTGTGCTGGCAGGAAATGTCCATGCAATCCGTGGCACATTTCAAGATTTTCTTTTTGGCCTAATCTTTGTCAAGAGCTGAAAAAGTTTCCAGGGCTTGGGAAGCAGCGTTTTAATGTATGCTGCATGTCCTCCAGAAGGACTCCAGCATCCATTGACCTCAAAGTGGTGGTGACCAGGCAGGGAGGATGCTGTTCTCCTATTCCCACATCTTCATGTAGTTCAGCATGCAGGTGCACGTGGTTTGTGTGTACTTGTACTGCTAAATTACGCTTTATTTCCAGGAAAATTGTCAGTGGTTTGTAGAACTTGTTCAACGGATACGGAGGCCGCTTCTACCCCTGGCTGCAGAAGCCATGTTCTTACACCCATTTAGTGGGCACAGTTGATGGTTGGACTCGATGATCTTGAAGGTCTTTTCCAACCTAAATGATTCTATGATTCACTCACTTGCCCCATCCTGTTCTACACTAAATCAAAGTTGAGCCACAGCCCCCACCTGCCAACTGCACCAAGAACTTTCTTGTTCTCCTCTGTCCTTCAGCTTCAGGCCTATTTCTTGCTCATCAGGTCTCTCTTGAACCTTTGCATTTGCCCTTTTCCAAACTATTATCTCTTCTGAAGCCACTTTTAAGAAATAATTTTCATTTTTAGGGAAGTGCATGGATCTTGTGGACTTTTAGCGCAAGGATAAGGCAAAAAGCTATCCATACAGATGTGCTCCCTTGCTTGCTAGGAGTACTCATGTAGAAGTGATACTTAAAATTTGCTGAGGTTCTTTAAATAGAAATATATTTGTGTTTCCAAGCAGAGATTTTGATGAGTTTCTTCACAGTCTGAGCATATGCATTTTGAGGACAGTAAAGTGGGGTCTGATTACATTCCATGTGAACATTTCAAGTTCTGGATTAGTGCTGACATCTGCTGTTTATTCTTACCATATACATGAAGCACAGGGCAGGGAATTGCTGCCTGTATGCTTTTTGCTGTCTCAATTCCATGTTTTATTTCACGCAAGGAAACATTAATAGAAATCACAAGACACAGTAAAACCTCCATGGGTCAGTAACTATTCCTATGGGATTAAGAGACATGAAGTAAGGAGCTGACAACAAAAATGAAACTGAATTTTTATCATTTTAAATGACTGTTGATGCTTTTCAGTGAGGAAAGGGCTTGAGACAGGTGGCCTAAGGAATGAAGCTGTCTGCGTGCAGGGTGGGTATTTAGCCTGGAAGCTCCTTAGTACAGGGATCACTTTTCTGTTATCCATTTCTACAGGAGCCCCTGAAATGCTTGGTTCCTAATCCACAGCAGGCAGAGCTGGCTGCTACTGCAGGGTGACGGGGTTCTGGCAACACTGCAGGAATACCGTGTCCTCATCCACCTTGCCTGCTCCCAGTTGGACCCAGCAGCACCAGTCCAAGGAATTTCGGCTGCCAGCCTGGCCACAAGCATGGGGACACTCTGAGTCACCTGGGCAAGTGTCACCACTCGGTGTCACTGGGACCTGTAAGAAAGAACGGCTGGGAGACACCAGCTCCTTTCATATAGGTTATTGGTTATTTTAATAACCTTTAATATAGGTTATTAAACAGGTTGAACCTTTTAAACAGGGTGCCTGGACTCTTCCTGCTCTTGCCAGTCATCCTCCCTTTTAACCTCACCCCAAACAATTGTGTGGGATAAATCAGTTTTAGATAACAAGATTTTCTTTGTGACGAGGTCATCATGATAACAGACATCAGGGAGAAGATAAGCATGGGAGCTTCTGCGGAAATCCCAGACTTATCTCATTAGTGCAGCACATGACAACATTTTTTGTTTCCTCTCTCAAAGGAAAGCAAATCCTTCTCTTAAACAAAATGACCACACGTACTGGTCCAAAGACAGCTATGGCAGCTGTCAATTGCATTCTCTTTACCAGGCATTGGAATTAAGCACACAAATATTCACGGTTTTAGGATTTGCTACCTGTGTTAAGTATCATGAGTCAGAGAGATGCAAAATTTTCAGGTTGTTTTTAAAATCAGAAAGGCTTTAAAATAACATTTGAATAATTTTTATCTGCGCTGCTGTATTTCAGTCCACTATAGTTTCCCTTTTCCAAACTTTTCTCTACAACCCATAATCCTGTAATTTTTTTCCTTGTAAAATGCTTCATTCCCAGTCCCATGAATCCAAGATCTGGGCTTTTAAGAGATTTGCAATTAAACTTAGAGAATTGGCAAAACAGTGCTCCAGCCTTCCTGAAGGATAATGCTAACTAACGATGTCGTTGCTGAGGTCAGGTTTCTGGAGTCTCTGGCTTTGATTCTATTAATGGTTTTAAACTAAAAGGGAGTAGATTTGTATTAGATATAAGGAAGGAATTATTTACTATGAGGTGAGGCACTGGAGCAGGTTGCCCAGAGAAGTTGTGGCTGCCCCATCCCTGGCAGTGTTCAAGGCCAGGTTGGATGGGGCTTGGAGCAACCTGGTCTAGCGGAAGGTGCCCCTGCCCATGGCAGGGGAGTTGGACTAGAGGATCTTTAAAGGTCCCTTCCAACCCAAACCATTCTATGATTCTATGATTCTTCAATGCCCTCCATTGACTCTGGATGAAGTCGGTAGGGTTCCCTCAGGACAAAGGGTATCAGGAGGGTACAACGTTGAAAACAGTTTAGATCATCAATGCAAGGCAAAGCTGAGATATTAATCCCAGGGAAGCCTGTGAATACTAACATGCTTTGCACTATAAGAGCCGGACCTGTATTCAATTTCTCAAGAGAGTGTAGCCATTAACTTAGTGTGATAAAAAGACAACAATATGCCTGAACACTGAAAATATTTAACTTTTTTTGAGTATGAATTAACAAGTACAGTCAGCGTCAAAATTGTTATTATTTTGTAGAATTAGTAACAGTGAAATCTAGAAAACTCACTTAAGTCCTGTGAGAGATAACTTTACTACTGTAAAGTAGAAATAAGTAGGTGACAGATGATGCTAATTGTTTTGGACTGGAGGAGATCTGGGCCTTTAAATTACAATCCCAGTGAGTACAAATAATGTCTCAGAAGTCACCGAGGTTTTCATTAACCCAAAGCTGGGGCTGGCACACCGCCTCCTTCCCAGGCCCATGCTGGGACCTGGCCCAGGCTCTCTACACCCCTGAGACCATGGTGGGGTTGGACAGATTTCCAGCTGCCCATGAACCTCCTCGAGAGGTATGTAGGTACCCGGTGAGCTTCTGGGCACAGAGTTACCAGCTTTGTTGATGCAACAGAAGGTTTTTCTGGGTGTGCATGACCAGTGCGCTGGGGCTCCTTTCCCATGGCACCCCAGGAGTGGTGTGAGTAATGGGAAGACCAAGATCCTTGCCTTGCTCCCAGTCCCCGCTCCACCAGCAGCACTCCCTGTGTGCAGGAGGTGGTGGCTTCTCTCTGTCAGTACACGAACACGCTGTTCTCTCCCAAAGGGGGGATGACAATAAGTAAGTTCCTGCATGAAGGCGTTTCCATTGCATTTTAATTACATGCAGCTTCAGCAAGTTGCGCGAGTTGCTGTAGTTTTAATGACATCGTGTAATAATTCACTTCACAGAAATGAGCAAGCTACTGAGAAGATGAGAGCAATTACAAGTCGCACCTAGGGGGTTAGGGATACGTTGGGTCTTCACCGCCAGAGAGTCTTTGCTATATTAAAAAACAGTGATTTTTTTTTTCAGAATCTTTTTGGTTAAACAATGCCTGCCATATCCCCAAACATTTTTCTCATTTAGCACTCAGAAAATTAGCACTCAGTCAAATTCATCTTTGGCTGAATTACCAGTTCTCCACAAGGCACTTGGATGTGACTGCGTTATTTTGACGTGGCTGTGGGGCATGGTGCTCTCTAAGTGCTACCTTTGTTGTGACTCTGATCCTTGAAATGGGATGTGACATTTGTGGTCAGTTAGACAATTTGGTGGACACCTGGAGAAGATGCAAAGTATTGCAAAACTAGAGATAGTCAATGACATTGACCTGCTCTGATGCCTCTGTATTATTCAAAAGGAGCCAGGGATTGGGAAAATAGAGCGGAGGGTTCAAAGGTGTGATTACCCAATGCAATCGTATTGTAATCTGAGGTGGCCACAGTACTAAACTGTGAACCAATAAATAAAATTATTTTCATCACCTATTTTAAGCATTAGTTTGCCTTAAACTCCTATTAGTTTAACAGGATTTGATTGAAAAAGATCTTCCTAAAAGTGCTCAATTTCAAGTGCTTGTAACAAATCTGGCCTGCATAAATGCTTTCCCCAAGGTTGAGCTTTGGAAGGGTCTCCTATAATCGTGTTCCCGGTGCTGAGGAGTGCTCAAGGACTGTTTCCTTGTGGGAATCCTCATGAGTTGCAACATCTTTCTGGGAACAAAGATTAATCTTAGCTCTACTTCTACATGTCCCAGTATGCCAACTGATTTGTCAGGGACAGGTTGCCGTTACCCTGATTTAGACAGCTGGTTAGGTCTTCTCTCTTTCTCCCATTTTTCCTGAAAGAGCTTCACATGCAATCTCCTTTTCTTGCCATGGCATAGATTGAGGAGATGACTCTTACTAATACTAACGAGGGGTTACTCTGAGGAGCAACATGCAGAGGCAGTATCGCAGTGAGGAAGGGAACAATCTGTTCTCTGTTTCTGCTGCTTTAGGACAAGGAGTGGTGGGCAGGTACTGCAGCAAGAAAGATTCAAGTTAGACATTAGGAGTAAAAAACCCACTCTATAAGGACAAGGACGGGGAGTGCTGAAATGGATGGCCTTGAGAGATGGTGGTGCCTATGGAAGACCATGAAACCAAGCTAGACAAGCACTGCCAGGACTGACGTGGGCAGCGTTGGTCCTGCTCAGCTGTAGGCAAAGGGTTGGAATTTGTAACCTTTCCGGGTCCTCTCCACAGAGAAATTACTTTGCCGCACAGAGCTTGGTTTTAGGTAGGTAAACTACCGCTACTTCTGTGTGAACTTTGACACCTCTGTGTTGCTGAGACTGGGACAGGCACTCATGAACACCCAGGTGGATGTCAACCAACACCTCCTCTCCTTCCCTGACCCTTTACGCGGCCGGTGCAGTGCCACAGCGGCAGGTTGTCGAGGGCAGCTGGGTGCACCACCTTTAGCACTTTTCTCCTCTCTACAGCAAAGAGTCTTCTATCGTGTTCCCACAGCATCGAAGTAGGAGGAACCAAACGATAAGTAGGAGACAAGAAGAATCATTAGTTAGGAAGCCAGCCTGCAGCTTGTGTAATCTTGGTTAAACTATCGTGCTTTTTTTAAAACATAATGCTTTGCAAACTCTGTCTTTTGGTCTTATAAACTCTCTTATTTGTTGTTTCTGCAGTTCCTACTACAATGATGCTCTGGGGTGTTGGTGCGCTCCTGTAGTAAGTTAGAGTGAGAGGGAGCATCTATGGATATATTACACCTCTGCTTCGTCCCACTATAAGAAACCTTCTAAAAGCGTGAAGAGCTGCTCCCTCTCTTTTTGTGTTTGCTCAGCTAGGTCATGGCTTTTAGCATGTATATTAAACTAGGCAAAAAAAAAGCACACAGTAAGCATGGTCTACGTATGACATAGTTTCTTCCTCCCTTTTCAGGTTTGAACATTAACTGCACACAGCCAGGAAGGAGTATGAATATACAGACAGGGAAAACTACCACTGAATTATTATGCAAGCTACTTAGCACCTAGAATCATTGCAATCTTCAAAGGGACTTTTAAAATACTGCATCGGTACAAGTGACAGAATACACCCAGGATGGGAGAGGGGCTTCATATGTATCATTTGGCAATGCTGTATAATGTGTATAATATTTGTAACAGCTGTGAGGTTCTCTGAAGCTACACTACATTTATGGAATTTTCCATTGAGCTCTAAATATTCAGGTCACATACACAGTTAAATTTCCAGCAGTGGCAGTACAGATAAAAGCACTCCAACCGTATGCCATAATTGTGCTCTATTTAGAGAGTGCAGCAACTCAGGCATTTTCACAGCAGTCGTCTTAGATACGGTATACATTCTGCTTTATAAATGCCAATTCATTAGCGCAAGTAACACGTAGCATGCTGCTCTTAAAAAAAAAAGGGAGAGTGCTATGTTTCAGTGAGGAATAAACATACAGAAAAAACCTATTACTTAGAAGACGGAAAAGAAAAATGGAGAGGAATGCCAAATTCCATTTCATCTTTTATACAAAGGCCTGTAAAATATCAAAGTCTATTTTGTAAGACATTTCAAATAAGTGGCAGTAATTTGAGTATCCATAAATTAATATTAAAAAGACTGATTGGAAATTTCCACTTCAGGATATTGAATTGCAATAGATGAAATCTGCCACAGAAAGAGTGTACCATGGACAGGACACAGTTTTACAATACAGTGAACAAGCACATGTATTTTGTAAATTATTTGTAGTGATGCTAATCTAGCTACAATTGCAGGCTGCAAGAAAGACAGCAACATCGTTTTAATGCTCATGCTAAAGGTTTTCTACATTCAGCAGGTACTAAGCCAGCAAGTCTGACCAAACCCAGATACTAAAAATAAAGGAAAAACCATTCTATCACTGCAATCAGTTCAAATAAAACACAAAGAAGAAAACACTGGAGCTAAAATCATGCTTTAGCTTACTACTCTGAAGTGGCCAGGAAGGCATGTTCACCTGTTGTACTATCAGTTTTGAGACAACCGGCACAGCTATGTGAGATCAGGTATTCATGAAAAGTAGGTCAGCGCAGTCAATTGGATTGAGTTCCCAGTGTTGCTAGACTTATGAATAAAATATTTTGTACCTTTTTCTACAACTGTGCTCCATCTTGAACAGCAGATATATTAACGTGTTTCAAGATTTATTACGATCGCAAAATCTCTCCATGACCAAAATGTAGACCATTAAACTCTATTTGTAAGAAGTCACCTTTTTTGTGGCCTTTCTTTTGTACATTCAGTACATATTAGAGGAAGGTGGTAAAATACATTGACCATGCACCTTCTCTGCACCAGAAGCCCAAAGGAAACAGAGAGACCTTTGCTCTGTCCTTTGTCCTTGTCCTGTCCTTCGCCCCGTAGTAGCTGGGTAGTTTGTCCCATCCAGAGGATTAGTGATGCCTCACCTAGGGAAACCTCAAGGAGGTCTATGACACCTGGGATCGAGGCCACAGCTGGAACATACCCACAACCCTTGGTTACTGAACATGCTTTCTGGAGACAAGAAAGCTAGTTATAAAATAATATCGATGGCTCCGGCAGGTCTGGCAAAGGAGCTTTGCGCAGCTACTGCCCCGTTGGCCAAGTTTTTTCTCTCTCATGGGAGTTTAGAGCCCCTTTGCCACAGCTGGGAGAAGGGGACGCCTGATTCACGTCCCCCAGTCCAGCTCACGCCAGGATGTACAGACACACGTTCCCTCCAGTCTGCTTGGCTTTGGGTCTGGTCAGCCAGGCAGGGAAATGGAAGATAACGTGCTAAGCTGGCCCTGCTTTGCTCGGTGGGAACCAGGCTGTGGGATGGCTGTGAGCCCTGGGCTGGGTCATGCCAGGACGTGGGGCTGCCAAGGTCCAGGGCTCTCCAAGGCTTCTGGAGGGAAAACAGAGCTGCTGTGTGGGCTCCTTTCCACACCTCAGGCCCTGGACTGCCGTGGGTCAGGTTTCTTCTCCTTCCCGCGCACACCTGGCTCATCTTTCTGGCAGGGGAAAAGGGCAGGAGCTTTATGCAGCATCTGAAAGTGGGCAGAGACTGATTATCCAGCAGCTCCCAGAACTCCTGTCTCTTTTCTTCTCTGCCCTCCACATCCAGATTTACTGAATTGCCAGCCACATTAGAAGGAGATGTTTCTGCTGGGTAATACCTCCTTAAAGCATTGCTCTAATTAGAGCCAAGGAAGGGCAGGAGAAAGTGAAAGGCGGAGAACCTAGTCCTCTTTCTGCAAGATAACAACATCTTACAAAGCAATTGCAGTAACTTACTCCCAGCTCCACAGAGCTGATTCTTGCCATTTTAACATGATTTTGATTGTTTAAGTATCGTATCAGTTTTCTTTCACACCGTGCAGAGCACGATACTTTTATGGAATAACTTCCAACCTGTGTTGGAGGTCTCCTTCCAGCCACCTGCCCTCAGAAGGGCCCCAAACAAGCATGAATTTCCAGGCTTGTTTAACTGGCTCAGGTTGGTAGAAGAGTCAAACAAAATCTTCACCTCAGGAAGTATCTGGACAGCAAATACCATTACAAAATGGCTTTCCACAATTTCTATCCCCAAACCTTTGACTAAAAAGGTCTGATCCACCTTAGCTGTATTTCTGGATGTACTGGACTGATAGCTCTGGTTCTTTCCTTTCATGCATTGCTTTGGGCTTATTATTGAAATGTTTAACCTGGGTGCCACAAGCGTAGAGAAAACCTGCAGGCATATAAAGATGCAATCGTGGAATAGCAGCAAGACATTTTTAATAGGGTTCATGCAATGCCTTATAATAGTGTGGCTCAAAACAAACAAACACAAAAAGTGATTTTCTTCCTCTGTCTTCACAAAATTGCAGATACATTTGAATTTGCCAAGACTTTTTGATTTATAAATGATAAATATGAAACAGGCATTAGAAGCTGCAAACAGGGCTTGATCACCCATCACACAGACAAACGTGATGGCCTGAGAAGGCTGCTGATTTCATCAGGGTTGTGTTTGTCTGCTTTTCCTAGTTACTTCTTTCTGTGGGCAATCACTTCTATTTTCAACCATTCGTGCAGTCTGTCTTGCAGTTAAAACAGGCAGAAACAGCTTCTGCAAAATCAGTGAAAGAAGCAACAAGGCAGCTCTCACTGACCCCTTTGATTTAATTTTGCCATGTTGCTCTGCCTACAGTCTGCAGCATAAAATAAAAACATCTGAAGTTGAGCAGTCTGCGTATGCTCTCGTAGCATGTAGGTCACCCGATCAGTTATCTGGCAGGCCCTGACACATAAGCTTCTGAGTTAATAAACCTTGGGACTGTGTGGATCAATTTCAGCATCCAAAGCTAATGGAAATAAATCTTCAGCTATTTTTATTTAATTTTTTAATTTTGGCACCCTTTTCCCCACAAAAGAAGATTATAGAAAGATTTCATCAAAAAAGTACAGACAAAAATTCAAATACTGGCTCCCTTTAAGCAGCTGAAAAACTGTATGGAACTAACCTTCATGTCCTTCTAAGCCAAGTCTCTCTAATCTTTCAAATCCAGTTCAATCTTATTATCAACTCACTTGGCAGAATTAATATACTGAAACAGGCACTTTGCCAAGGTTTTTTTACACTCAGTTTCTGTTATGCCAATTCAGTTACAAATTATTTCTTTACAAAGTTTAATCATATATAATAAATTAATATAAGCAAAAAGACCAAAGAAGATACAGTTGACTACGTTACAGCCTAAAGAGGTAATTAGTCTTATAAACCTGAGTAAAGGATATTAGACACCTATATTTGTGCTGTGAGAGATTCAAATCTACATGGCACATAGAAAATGAAACAACCAAACTCATCCAAATCTACTGGAAATGAAGATTGTTTCATTTTCATGTTGAAATACCAAAAGTAGATGGTGCGAAATGGAAATCTCTTAGTTCTGATTTGGACAATAAAACATTTAACCGCTTTGCCTACTCAGCCTGTTACACCAAATGAATTATAAATTTCTTATTTAGCACCAAACTAAAAATAACTTGGTTATCTACTGCTAAATCACTGCTATTCTCAGCACAGCTTCTAATAGAATTGCTTTGGCTACACTGGAAAGGGGACAGTTGTAAACTGTTGTGCTAATACTGTCCTAATGACCTGAGTTCAGAGCAAAGATGTAAGTACAATTTGTACTTATCTCTTGTCCAGGCACCTGTTTACACCAAAAATATTGTTACCAGACGTAGGGGTGTAAAGAACACTCTGATTACTTGTGTGAGGGTAATAGGATTTCTGTGGACTTTTCAAAATCTAGGATGTGACCATTATGATCAGCTATTTGAAAACTATCAGTAGACTTACTTCTTCAGATTGGGACATGGCCTTTACAAGTTGAGGACAGACAACATTCGCAAAATCCTTATTTGCAAAAGGTGAGGAGATACTTTTAATACCATATGAATGGAGAATTCCAGATCTATTTACCTAAACACTCACTAAAACTAAAACATATTGCACATGAGCCAGGACTAAGGGACTCATGTTGTAAAAGGATGCAATAAATCACTGCACTGAATACAGAAGAAAATTTTATTGATAAAACTAGCCTTGAGATTTGATGCCATTTACCATAAAAAAAAATTAATGCTATTATTTCACAAGGCAGCTGCTGGTGTTTCTGCCCTACTTGCTCTTTTGTAAAAAGGTTATTGAAAAGTATCCACATTTGTTACTGGATTTTTCATAAACTCTTGGTGATGCCATGAGGAAACCCTGTCTCGTCTAGAGACAAGCTGTGCTTGATCAGCAGAAAGAATTTGGACTTCTTGTTTTCTACTGAGGTATCCTCAGTTCCTTCCTGCTCTCTGGCACTACTTATGAGAGAAACCAAATAGGCCTGTGGTTTCTATTGGATCAGTCCTGCAATCCTTAAAATAAAAACTTTTATTATGTACAGATAGGTAGACTTGTAGGACAACTATCATTGCTATGTCCTGTGGAATGGTAATAGTCTGGGATGGTGACCAAGCATGCTGAGGAAACACAGCCCAAGTCGATCTACATTCCCTTATTTCCATTGTGGTTCACAAACCCTGGCACGGGTCTCTATGATGTAGCAGTCACTTTGCTGAATAATG